>NC_044979.1:174823867-175123867 GCF_008728515.1 Papio anubis | reverse complement strand
CATATTTCTTTCAGGAATACAGATTTCTATTTAAAAATTTGGGATAAACTAGGCTAGGTGGTGTGTGCCTGTAATCCTAGCTGCTTGGGAGGCTGAGGCAGGAGAATCGCTTGAGACCAAGAGTTCCAGAGCAGCCTGGGCAACAATATTGAGAAACAGACCCTTAAAAAAAAAAAAAAAAAAAAAAAAGGCCAGGTTTGGTGGCTAGCCCCTGTAATCCCAGCACTTTGGGAGGCTGAGACGGGTGGATCACTTGAGGCCAGGAGTTCAAGACCAGCCTGACCAACATGGTGAAACCTCGCCTCTACTAAAAATACAAAAATTAGCCGGGTGTGGTGGTGCATGCCTGTAATCCCAGCTACTTGGGAGGCTGAGGCAGGAGAATCACTTGAATCTGGGAGGCGTCAGTTGCAGTGAGCCAAGATTGTGCCACTGCACTCCAGCCTGGGTGACACAATGAGACTGTGTCTCCAAAAAAAAAAGAGGGAGGATCTCTTTTGTAGAAACAGAGTCTCAGTATGTTTCCCAGTGTGGTCTTTTTTAATTTTTTTTTTTTTTTTTTTTTATAGACAGGGGTCTTTCTGTGTTGTCCAAGCTGGTCTTGAACTCTTCGACTCGGGCAATCCCTCCCAAAGTACTGGGATTACAGGCATGAGCCATCACGCCCAGGGTCTCTTTCTATCTGTTGCTGGTGATCCTGACTTCTTCAGAATGCAGCATCTATGGACATGCCATGTTGCATGCAGCTAACCAGTGCTTGGAGAGACTGGACTTAAGCTCTTGTTTTCAACCCAGACCCAAGGACCGCCTGTCCCTTTGCAGAACTGCCTAGCACACAGAGTTCAGTGTCATGTAGCTTGTATGATTGGGAAGGAAGCAGAAAGTAGAATTCTGAAATAACAGAACTGATTTTTTTTTTTCAACCAGCATAGCAGCATTTCATGTTAAGAAGCCTTCAGAATCATTTCCTACCCTCTCAAGGAACCCATTCTTTAGAGGCACACACCGTTCCCATCAGAGAGACGATCTTCCTAGTGCTAAATGATTTTTTGATGCACTGAAAATTAAATTCACACTCAAAGACTTTTCTGCATTTGAGATTTTCCTGTACCTTGAGCTCTGTCAAAAGAGGCATATTGAAGAGAGGGTAGTTCTGGGACCATTGGCAAGACAGCGCATTGATCGGAAGCCTATACATTCTGGAGTGTCGGCTTAATATGTTGATCATCCTTTGAGGTGGGGCACAAGGAAAAATAAACTATTTCTCCTTCAGGAACATGCAGTGGCATGAGAGACACCAACTTGGTGATAACTGACCATGCTAGGATTGGACCAAGGTGCAGAAGCAAACAGAACCTCCACAAAATGTAAAGATGTCTTGTCCCTGCAATCCTAGCGCTTTCAGAGGCCAAGGCGGGAAGATTCCTTGATCTCAGGAGTTCGAGACTAGCCTGAACAACACAAGACCTTATATCTATTAAAAAATAAAAATAGTAAAATTAGCTGCACACCTAATTGGTGGCACACACCTGTGGTCCCAGCTACTCGGGAGGCTGAGATGAGATCACTTGAGCCCAGGAGATCAAGGCTGCAGTCAGCTTTGATGCCACTGCCCTCCAGCTGGACAACTGAGCAAGACCCTGTCTCCAAAAAAAAAAGTTAAAAAAAATTAAAATGTGATGGAGTGCAGAGGAAAGGTCAGTTGATTCTCACTAAGGGTTGGACTTCATTGGTGATTTTCTATCTTAAGAGTTAGAAACTCCTTTTTCAAATGAAATGTGTGTGGACCTCCAATGTCTTAAACCAGGTCAGAGATGTTTTGTTGGGGACGGGGGCTTCCAACCCACTAAACACCCCTGCTCTGCCGTAGCCCCAGAGGTACCACCCTGGGCTTTGCCCAGTGCTACTTCAACACCTCCAGAAGGGAGGAGAGGGACCTTTCCTTCCAGTTCTAACCCCCACATCGGTCAATGGGAGTCCCGTACAAAATGCTGAGGAAGCTAAAGAAAGTCAGAGTGCAGGCGGTTTCTTGTGACTTACTGCGGAGGCTCTTTGTGTCTCCCCTCCTCCTGCCTGTTAGACTTCTCCTTGCTGGCTGGGCCCACGTGTGGATGCACGGGCATGGAGGATGGAAACCCAAGATCACTCGGCAACATGCTTCTTGTCGGCTTCCTGCAAAGGGGAGAAATCACGCATCAACCAGAAGCTTTTCAGTGAAAACTTGAGGACCTCCTACATTCATCCACCAGAACACTGCAGCTTTCAAAGTACTTTCTAGACACTCAATGTCATTCAAGCTTCTGATAATCCCACCGGGAGGGATGAGTGGGAGGTGTTATTATTTCACAGACGAAATTGAGGTTCGCTGGTGACTGAGCGCCTCTTGTCACCTCACTGTCCCATGTCCACAATGGAGATGCAGGAAAGGTGCTTTGAACTTTGCTCTGCACCTGGTAAGCCCTCAGTGCATGTCAGCGCTGGTCATTTGGTAGTGACCCAGGAGCCCATCACTAGCAAGTGGGGGACTGGGAACCAGGACTCAGACCTCCAAATTCCCCCCAGGACCTCCCGCTCACTCTGCTATTCGAGTGTCCAGACAAGAAGCATTTTTGGATGTCCAGAATAAAGTAAAAAGTGCTAGCAATGCTTGGTGAATTAATAGCACTGTGATGTTAAGGCTCTGTTTTCCAGGATTTATCATGATTGATTTTATTGAGTAAAGCCTGGGAAAAAGAATTAGATGTAAATTTAGAAAAACTCATTTAAGTATCTCTTTAGAGTAGTATTATGTATTATTATTGTATTGTTTTGGTTTTTGTTTTTTTGTTGTTGTTGTTGTTGTTGTTTGAGACAGAGTCTTGCTTTGTCGCCCAGGCTGGAGTGCAGTGGCGCAATCTTGGCTCACTGCCAAGCTCTGCCTTCCAGGTTCACGCCATTATCCTGCTTCAGTCTCCTGAGTAGGACTACAGGCGCCCGCCACCACGCCTGGCTAATTTTTTTTTTTTTTCTTTTAGTAGAGACGGAGTTTCACCATGTTAGCCAGGATAGTCTCGATCTCCTGACCTCGTGATCCACCTGCCTCGGCCTTCCAAAGTGCTGGGATTACAGGCATGAGCCACTGCACCCGGCCTTGTTGTTGTTATTATTATTAAAGCTCTGTGCCAATCATTATTCTAAATGCTTGACATTTCTTTCTGGCTACAATTTTGTGAGTTACATGCTGTTATTCTCCCATTTTACTGATGAGAAAACTGAGCCACAGAGGAACCAAATAATTGACCCAGGAAAAGCAATCTCCTGACAAACAGAAATAGCCTGGAGTTATAACATGTACATATCACTTTGTTAGTCCACCTAATTCCTCTCCCACTTTGTGGACTGACTTAGGACTTTGTTGGTTTTTGGTTTTGTTTTTGTTTGGAGACAGAGTCTCACTCCATCACCCCAGCTGGAGTGCAGTGGCACAATCTCAGCAGACTACAGCCTCCACCTCCTGGGCTCAAGCAATCCTCCCACCTCAGCCTCCCGAGTAGCTGGGATTACTGGTGTGTGCCACCACACCTGGCTAATTTTTGCCTGTTTTCTGTAGAAATGGGGTTTTGCCACATTGACCAGGCTGGTCTTGAACGCCTGGCCTCAAGTGATTTGCCCACCTTGGCCTCCCGAAGTGCAGGGATTACAGGCATGAGCCACCACACCCAGCCTCCTCTCCCCCTTTTTATCATTAACAGTATGAATCTAAAGTGAAGGGAGAGATTTAGGCCTACAGAGCTTCCCACTTTAGCTTGAAGTGAATGAGAAGCTGGCAGTATTTAGCATAGATGTATTTCAAAGAAGGAAATCCATAAAGCCATAATTAGCCACTGAGCTGGAAGCCAGATGAAATTCCTTTAAAACAGAGATAAGGAACTAATTACCCTACCTTCATCTGAGGCAAAACACCAAGAAATGGGGTGAAGAGCAATAAGAAAATTTAATCAGAGGCAAAGTAAGAATGGAAAAGGGAGATCAATGCAAAAAGGAGTGAGATCCTCTCTTGAGGGCCAGGAAAAGCCTGCTGCCCATTTCCCAAATTTCCTCCTCTTTTACAGACTCAACAACATGACTTAGAAAGGCTTTCATGGTTTGTGTATCCTAGGGTGGTCTTCACGGTAGTCTGTACCCTGGCTGTTCAAAACGCATTTAGAAAAAAAACGAAAACCACTAAGCAGAGTCCAGGATCTCGTGTGTGACAACTTGGGGAGACCCTGTCTGCACAGTTTTACAATGCAGGCCTTCTCAGAGCCTTTACTGTGAGTTGAGAATTGATGTGCAACAGCAGCACAGGGAACGCAATATTTCCCAAGCATCTGAAAATGAAACCCATTCTTCAAAGATGATGTTGTAGGACTAGCATTTCCGGAGTTCTGCTTTGGGTAATGGTGTTCTATAGTAAAATAAATCCAAGGGAAAGAAATCAATAAATGTGTGATACATGCGTTATTTCTGCCACTACCTGACACTCATTCGACAACATGAAATTCAAGTCCATGAACGCAGATGAGGGGAGCTTGTGGAGGCCTTTGGAGCCTGAGAAGTGAAAGTCTTTGCATAAACTTGAGTTTTTGACATCTGTGGAACCAGACAACACTGTCGCCAAAGCCCGGGGGCAGAAAATAACTGCTATGCTAGGAAAGAATGATGAGTGTTTTCAGAAAAGCCAAGTGTTCTTGTCACGTTTTTCAGGCACTAGATCCCTCTCTCCCTGAACCAGGAGATCTCAGCACTTTCTGCTTTGCCACACCCCCTAGAAGCAGCTGGGGAAGGACTGAGTTCACCATATACCTTGTCTAAAGAAAAGCAAGAGGAAAGCGGGAAGCTCCAAATTTCCTTGCTGGGATGAGACCCAGCCGCTGGCCTGTGGACTAGCACAGGCTAATAGAATGCACAAGCGTGGGAGCACCAGCCCAAGCCACCGCTGGCCCCCACAGAAGGAGGCGTGGGCAGGCTTCTCCAGGCCACACTCCTCCTGTGCACCCCCTCCAAGCTGGGCACAGCTTGGGCCATGGCTCTGCCTCTCCCAGTGAAGTTCCCCGACGCTCACCAAGGCTCACAAGACTGACAAGGGCAGGGCAAGGGGTGAAAAGCAGAGAAGGCAGGCAGATGCCTCGAGGGCCTTTCCACCAGCTTCCCCACCAACCTGCTGGACCTTCTATGACTGCCTTTCTGGGTGCATGGTGTCACCGTCCACTCGACACTCCCGTCAGAAGCTGCGGGTCTCCCATCTCACTCCCTCACAAATCGCAGTCGCTTCTCCCTAAGCATGTCTTTTGGGTCCAGCTTCTCCATCCTCCCCAGCCCAGGCCTCACCATTTCTGGCAGGCGCTTGGTAGCCACCCTATGCCTCGTCTCCCTCCTGAGCTCCATGTTAGAAGAATCTGATCTATTTAAATCAAGTCCTTGCTTGAAAACCATGACTGTGCCTGGCCAGAGCCATACACACTAGAAAGCTCATTCATAGTCTGGCCCTGAGCTGCCCACCCAGCCCTACTGCTGACTGGGTGCTGCACGGCCCCTCCCACCAGCCGTACTGACAGTCCACCGTTTGTGACACAGAACTCTGGCATTATTTATTTCTGTCCTGTCCACTCTTCCCTTCCCCAGGTCCCTAGGAAACTCCTGTTCAGCCATCAAAACCCACAGCCCATGCCCCCTTCTCTCTCTCCCCCACTCCCAGTTAGTGGCTTCATCCTCAGGCATGTCTGTCCCTCCTTCTGCAGCAGTACACGGCACGCTGCACTGCGGGGGCTGCTGTCCTTTGGTCTGCATGCTACTCATCTCATCTGGGGAAGAGGACCCGACGTCATTTGTTTTTATGTTCGCGAACTTCGCATGGTGTTACCATGTGAGTGTTAAGTTGCGCACGAGTGGATGCTGAAGCAGTCCTGGCCTGCTCGCTCCTCCTCTAAGAGCTGACCTTCTGCATCATGCTTGGCTGAGGAGGGAGAAAAGAGGAAGCAGCAGCAGCTCTTCTTTTTGTTCTCTAGTTTCTGTCTCCCATCACTGAATACAACCAGCGTCAGCCATTCGGGCTAAAATATGGAAGAGCTATGCTGAAACTAGAGTGACAGTTGCAGAAGGAGTAGCACATTAGGCTGTGTGCTGAGACACAAGACAGGTCTGTCCCGTGAGCAGGCAGTGTCTACGGCTGCAGCACTGCCGGGGACAGCAGCCTCCAGCCACAGTGAAGCTCCAAGAGTCAGGGTGGGGATAGTTTGGAGGGGGAGGGTTGCTCCATATTTGGGGGGTAGCATTTTTGTTTACTTTGCCACTTACTTTAAACCCTGGTCACAATGAAAGGACTATGGGGAACGATGCTCTGAACTATTATTTCTTGCTTACCCACTGAATTACAATTAAAATTTCAACAATACATCCTCATTGAGAGCCTCATGCAAACAAGTCACGATCCCTCATATTACCCAAGTTCTACCTGCAGAACTCTAAACAGGACATGCTCATGTATTCCTATTGATGACTGACAGCAATTCCACTGTCAACCATAGACGAACTCTCTTGTGTAAGAAAGTGCAGTGCCATGCAGTTAGTGAATACATTTCTGGAATAAATTGAACCACTAGAGTTAAATCAATAAATTTAGAAAACCTGGGAAACCCAATAAATGGGAAGGTAGAACTTTGCGGTGGGCACAGGGGTCTGTCACAGTCAGAGAAGGTAAGGTAATTCACCCAGGCCTCGAAATAGGAACAGCAATGAACATTTTCCACATCAAAGATTTTAATCTTAGAAAAGGGATCATTAAAAAGGATACATCATTAATCTTATTTTATAGCATTAGAAAATGGCTTAAGTGTTTAATGCCTAGATCTTCCAATCTCTAAATGGAGCGCTATAAATTTTATGACATCTATGTTTTTGGTGATAATAATAGATGTTCTGAGATGTTCAGCTTCCCACTGGTTAAAAAAAAAGGAAAGGAAAGGAAAGAAAAAGTTGCTATTCAATAATTGACTCAGCCCCATTCTTCCTTATAGAGTTCTACAGGACAAGCCATCATTTTCACAGTTTTCATGCCTGACCTGCCTCCAGAGCTCTTGAAAACTTTGGAACCAAGAATGTTTTTATCGGCCATCCTCCAGAATCACCCTCAGGTTACCTGACCCCACCAAATCCAAAATGAGGGTAAAAATCTCTGCTGCAAATTCCTCCTGGCTTTGCCATCTTGGCCAGTCATTCCACCAAGCCTATCGTGCCTTGCAGATAAAAGCTGTAAAACTGAAAGGAAAGTGGCAGTTGCAAACTGATTTCCTAATTGATCCTTTTGTTCAACCTGCGTCTACAGGGGAGTTACTGTGTCCGGCACAGTGGTGGACGCTGGGACACAAACAAAGGGTGCATCTTGGAGGTCCTTAAGGAAGAAGCATTCCCCGCCTGTAGAAGGCTCCCAGAAGAAGAAGGGGGAGAAATGTGTGAATCGTGACTCTGAAGAGCACGAGGAAAGATGTCCCTGAGGCTGGGGGTGTCTCCTCCCAGCTTTCCCAGCCCAGCTGCCTCACCTCTGGCCAGCAAGGTCAACTGCACACAGAGATAACCATCGGGACAAGCAGCTAGAAACCTCAGCTTCTTTCCCTGCAGGCTCCAGGAGCTTCCAATTCATGTCTGTTGTCCACATGCTAAGGCTTCTATCCATCCCTTGACCCCTGCCACACAGGAGACCCTTCCTGCCTCTTCTCTAGCACTGAGCCCCTGACTCTCCCATCCAGCTTCCAGCTCAGCCCGACATGTGTCTCTCTGTGTCTCTGTTTATCACTGGTGAATCTTCAGCCTTGGGGTTACCCCAGGCCAGCTCAAGGCCCTGCTGAGCCAGCCTGGCCCCCAACTTGCACGGTGGAGATGGGGATGTGGTCACAGAGATTAAAGTAGACAGTACGGGTCAGGGAGGCCAGGGATGGGAGGGAACTTAAATAAGGCCACAGGTAAGTGGATTCATGTGCTTGGGCTGCCATAAGACCCACAGACTGGGCAGCTTAAGTAACAGGCATTTATCCGCCCACAGTTCTGGAGGCTGGAAGTCTGTGATCGAGGGGTCGGCAGAGTGGATTTCTTCTGAGGCCTCTGTTAAATGGTAAACTGAGGCACCATAAAAGTTTAGAGTTTATTTGTGAAAACACTGATCCAAACAGCTCCAAGCCAGAAGTGGTCGGGTACACTACTGAGCTAACACAGACTAAGCCAGTTAAGCCTCGTAAGAGATGCAGATCTTGCTTGATTTCCCAACATAAGCAAAACTGAGCTTCAGCTATTTCTTGTAAATGCCTATATGAAAGAAAAAGGCTAAACCATTAGCAGCCCCTGATTAACCTGTAGTTATATAACTGGGACTTTTCAGCAGGAAAGACTAAATAAAACAGCTATACAATTGTAATCAATCAAATGTTTTCTTTGCTTTACTTCTGTGTGTACCCTAGGTTTGTCCTAAGAATTAAATGTCATTGCAAATGTGAAAAAAGCCTTTTGGAAACTATGTGTGTAAATATTATTGCAGTCACCTTATAAAAAGGAAGTTTGAGGAGAAGAAGGAAAGCGGCACTCTATTGTGCCCCAGGCAAATCATGGCTGAAGCGAATACCACCTGCGATGAGCATTCCTGGTGCCCCACACCTTCCTGCAGATGGCAGATGGTCTATGTTGTGGGAGGAAGACTCCTGTGTGCATATACGTGAGGCTGCCCTGACAGAGAGACCAGGCCAGTCCTGCTTCCTGGTGATTGTGGCTTGTCTCTAGGAGGCCTTGGTTCAATTAACTTAGCCGATGTTCATGAGGCCCTGAATATGTGTAGCCTAGAAGGTCTATGAGAGAATGAAGGGCCCTGGGTCTGACTTAGGCATCCCTGTATACCTAGTACCTACGACACACCTGTGTGGTACAACATAGAATAAATAAATATTTGATTGACAGGCAGACTATCAGGCACTGGGCTAGGGACAAGGGTCAGACTGCAGCAAAAGGCAACCATCGCGTAGATGCCAACCACTCACCGCACGCACTATGTTGAGATAGAAGCAAAATTCTCCAAGCACAAAGAAGGTGATTCATTCTGCTCTGTCATTAAGGGCAGGGCAGTGCTGCTCAGGGTGGCTGTGGAAGCTGGGCCTTCCAGGACAGGTGAGATTTTAACTTAGTGGCGAGCTGAAGCACAGGTGTTCCCAGCAGCAGCACGCAAGAAAGCATGCAAATGAGGACATGTGCAGGGGCAATGTTTCCTGTGGCTTCTGGAATAAACTGCGACTAACATAGTTTAAAACGATACAAGTGTATTATCTTACACTTCCCAAGGGAGGTCAGAAATCTCACGGGCTCTGCTGGCTTCTGTGCTTCGTCTCTCAAAGCCAAAACCAAGGTATCATCGGGGCTGAGTTCTGGGGGAGGATCCACATCCAGGCTCACTGGGGCTGCTGACAGAATTCAGCTGTGTGAGGTTGTAGGCATGAAGTCCTTGTTTCCTTGCTGGCTGTTGGACAGGGGTTGCCCTCAGCATCTGGAGGCCGCCTGCCCTCCCTGGCTCATGGCTCATCTTATCCTTATCCTCATCTCAGCCAGCACCCGCGGAAAAAGTCCCTCTTGCACTGTGACTCTCTCCCGCCTCTTCCACTCTCTATGGCTTGTCTGCCTCCCTCTTTCATCTTTAAGAGTGCATGTGAGTATATTGGACCCACCTGAATCAGCCAGGATACCCTCCCCATTCTAAGGTCTGCGACCTTAATTCTACCTGCAAAGTCCCTTTTGCCATGTAATGTGCCATATTCACAGGTATTAGGGATCAGAAGGCAGGTATCCTGGGGCATCATTATTCTGCCAGCTACACAGGGCCTTATATGGTCTGGCTCTGTGTCCCCACCCAAATCTCATCTTGAATTGTAATCCAAATTGTTAACTCACACGTGTTGCGGGAGGGACCCTGTGGGAGGTAATTAAATCATGGGGGCGGTTACCCTCATGCTGTTCTTGTGATAAGTGAGTTCTCACCAGATCTCAACGTTTACAAGGAGCTTTTCCAAAACCCTTTTGCTCAGGACTCTCCTTCCTGCAGCCAAGTGAAGAAGGACAAGTTTGCTTCCCCTTCCACAATGATTGTTAGTTTCTTGAGGCCTCCCCAGCCCTGTGGAACTTTGAGTCAATTAAACCTCTTTCCTTTATAAATTACCTAGCCTCGAGTATTTCTTCATAGCAGCATGAAAATGGATTAATACAGGGTCCATGTACTAGAAGACAGAGGACATAGAGTGGAAAGTGATGTGGGAAGAGAAGGAGCTTGGGGCTTTAATGTGAAGGCCTTTTTTTTTTTTTTAATTGAGACAGAGTCTTACTCAGCCACCCAGGCTGGAGTGCAGTGCTGAGATCTTGGCTCACCACAACCTCCATGTCCCAGGTTCAAGCAATTCTTATGCCTCGGCCTCCCAAATAGCTTGGACTACAGGCGTGCACCACCACACTGGCTAATTTTTGTATTTTTAGTAGAGACAGGGTTTCATCATGTTGGCCAGACTAGTCTTGAACTCCAAGCCTCAAGGGATACACTTAGCCTCCCAAAGTGCTGGGATTACAGGTGTGAGCCACCACGCCTGGCCACACAATGTGAAGATTTGTGAATGACTTTCTGAAGAATTAGAATGTGATCATGCAGCCACTGAGAAAACCCCAAAAGACTTAAAGCCAGGGCATGGCAGACTCTACATTTTACAAGAAAACACAAGTAAAGGATGGAGTCAATGTGTCTTTGGTCTGGTGTCACCTTCCACTGAGCAAAACTATTAGATCAGAGAAGGCAAGCTGACTCCCCCCCATCAGTGGTCCAAAGGAGAGACTATCTCAGCATCTTAGTCTGCATGGGCTGCCATAGCAAAATTCCACATGCTGGGTGACTTAAACAACAGGCATTTATTTTCTCACAGTTCTGAAGACTAAAGTCCAAGATCAAAGTGCTGGCAAATTTGGTTCCCAGCAAGGGCTCTCTTCCTGACTTTCAGACGGCCACCTTCTTGCTGAGTCTTCACATAGCCTTTTACACAGCAGAAAGAGATAGAGGTCTCTGATGCCTTTTCCTCTTCTTATAGGGACACCCATCCTATTAGATTAGAGTCTCATCTTTCTGATCTCATTTATCTTTTATTACCCCCCTGATAAGCCCTACCTCCAAATACAGTCACATGGGGGGTTAGGGATTCAACATAAGAATTTGGGACAGAGGGCACAAGTCAGTCCCTAACACTCAGGTTTCTCAATGGAGGATTCAGGAAGTATGAACAAGACTCATATTCTAACCCTTCATGCCTCAACGGTCTCTGGCTATGGTTGACATTAAAATACCTCAGTGCACTGATGGAAAAGAGGGAAAAATCTTATTTCATTTCTTTAATGTTTACTTCTTGCCTTCCTTTTGCTCTAGCCATATTTCCTTGGTGTGGCAATTTATGGCTATTGAATCTTAAAGGAAAAAAGAAAACACAATTTTTATTGAGAACTCATGTATGCTGAGTATACATTAGTCAGAAGAAAATCTTGGTAGGAAATTAGAGGAAAGAAAATCTTCCCACTTACAGCAGCACTTGCCAAGTCATTATCAAAATGAATGCTGTGCTTTATCTCGGCTGGCTCCAACCAGCTGCAGTATGAGCATCTGGGACCTGGGATGTCAGAACATATTGGACTTCACGGAAGACAATTTCCTGATCAATGAGCAGTGGGAATTATTTTGACTGACTGCATATAGACCCATGGAATAATTTCATCCCGTCTAGAAGACAAAAGTCAATGCTTAATTAGCATAATCACTGTGAACTTCCCCATTCTAGCAGTTAAAATCCCCAGAGTTTTCTGTTCAGCACACTAGTTGTATTATCCAAGGTCCTCCAGAGAAACAGAAATAATAGGATGTGAAGAGAATGAGAGAGACAGATTTTAAGGATTGAGTCACACTATTTTAGGGGCTGGCAAGTCCAAAATCTGCTGGGCTGGCCATCAAGAGTAGAGACCCAGGGAAGAGTTGCATTGAAAGGCAGTCTGGGCTGGGCATGGTGGCTCATGCCTGTAATTCCAGCACTTTGGAAGGCTAAGTTGGGAAGAACACTTGAGCTCAGGAATTTGACACCAGCCTGGGCAACACAGCAAGACCCCATCTCTACAAAAAAAAATTAAAAATTAGCTGGACATGGTGGCACATGCCTGTAGTCCCAGCTGCTCAGGGGGCTGAGGTTGGAGGATCGCTTTAGCCCAGAAGGTTGAGGCTCCAGTGAGCCATGATCACACCACTGCACTCCAGCCTAGGTGACAGAGCAAGACCCTGTCTCAAAAATAAATAAATAAATAAATAAATAAATAAAAGCAATCTGGCAACAGAATTTCTTCTTGCTCAGGGGAGGTCAGTCTTTTTCTCTTAAGGCCTTCAGCTGATTAGAGGAGGCCCACCCACATTATGGATTCTGCTTAACTCAAAATCTGTTGACTTAAATGTTAATGACGTCTAAAAAAAATCTTTATATTGTTGAAACAAAGAACAGGGCACCGTGGCCTAGGCAAGTAGACACATAAAATTAATCATTACACCACTCAGTAAATTTCTTCACTGGCATATGTTCCTTTCCCTGTCAAAATAATAAAGATGGCTTTGTATTATTTAGCACTGGCGGTCTTTGTTTTATTCTTGGACGGTCTGGTGAGTCCACTGACATTGTCCAGCCGGAACTTATAAAGCAGAAAAGCACAGCTCCTGGAGTCCTCAAGTGCTGAGGCTTGGTCTTCCAACTCTCCTGCAGCCTGGGTGCCTTGCAGAGGCAACTGAGCTCAGAGTGCTCCTGGACTTCTCACTGAAACTACAATTTGCTGTGTTGAAGCTAAGCTGTCCAAGTACCATAGCTCAGGCCTTGTGTTGTAACTGATCAGTAGTCTCCTGTGAGACTTTATTTTTTTTCAATTTTGTATTTCCATTGATTATTGGGGAACAGGTGGTGTTCGGTTACATGAGTACATTCTTTAGTGGTGATTTGTGAGATTTTGGTGCACCCATCACCCGAGCAGTATATACTATACCCACTCTAGAGTTTTGTCCTCTGAGGTTCCAGTCTCAGTTTCTTTTTGGTGTGTCTGTAATATGTCAGAAGATGAAAAATTGCCACATTTCCCAGGACTCAGGCTGTAGAGGGAAACGCTTCTATATCCCTGATGTGCTCAGCCTAGGACAGCTGAGTTTGAAATGGTTAACGCCACCCCCACCACTCCTTAAGAAACTATTTCAATTCTGCAATGGCCATTATCTGCAAACTCTAGAATTATCTAGTTCAGACAGTTAACACTAAATAGAAGAAAATTAACACATCAGATTACAAAGTTTCCTGTAATAAATGCTTTATACAAACTTGTAAGCACTTAAATAAATTTTAAATAGAATAAATCCAAAAGGAAAAAAATGAACTCCTAATGCTTCAAATGTTTTGGTTCTTTTAAGCAAAACATTCTTATTGAGACTGCAGTTCTGAAAGCAAAAAGAAAGGTTTAGCTAGAGTTGATTTAATAGCCTTGGCTAATCATATTTGGCTCATAAGAAGGGACACAGCTGAATCACCACTGTTAACAATTTAAAGAGAGAGAGTTATACACTCATATCCATATAGACAGAAATTTCTCAAACAAGTAAACAATGTTTAATCAAAATGAATCATTCAAAATTAGATCATTTTGAGGCCAGATATGGTGGCTTACACCTGTGATCCCAGAACTTTGGGAGGCCAAGAAGGAAGGATCACTTGAGGCCACAAGTTCAAGGCCAGATTGGGCAATATAGTGAGACCTTGTCTCTGCAAAAAGTTAGCCAGGCAAGGTGCATGTGCCTGTAGTCCCAGTTACACGGGATGCTGAGACAGGAGGATCCATCGAGCACAGGAGTGCCAGGCTGCAGTGAGGAATGATCACACCACTGTACTCCAGCCTGGGCAATACAGTAAGACTCTGTCTCAAAAAAAAAAAAAACCATTTTGATAATCTGCCTTCTCTTTGGTTTAATAACAGTATAAAAACAATAGTAGTATAATATTCTAATTTATGTACATTTACTTTATTTACTTCCTCATAGAAAGCTTAGTTAATCTGAACTTCTTAAATTTCCTGTATTAATTTCCCCTGGTCTTAAACTAACGTTGCTTTTATACATTTTTAGACTACAAAAATGTGTTCAACTAAATTGAATTTGGGCCAGGTATGGCGACTCATGACTGTAATCCTAATACTTCGGGAGGCCAAAGCAGGAGCATCACTTGAGCCCAGGAGTTTGAGACTAGCCTAGGCAATATAGTAAGACCCCATCTCTACAGGCGAAAAAAATTTTTTAAAAGCCTAAGAGTGGGGGATGAATCTCTTTATGGTTTCCCCTTTCAATTTTTCTCTGTTGACCATGTCCCAAGGTGTGGCTGTAGTGTGGAACAATCTGGAAACAATATTGACAGCTTTGTCTTTCTGGCAGGGAGGAGAAACTGGAGAAAGAGACCTCTGTGTTCCAAAGAGTGATTTTTTCTTTCTCCTTTCTCTTACTGCTTTACCCTAAATAGAGCTCCATTTGCATGGAACTGTATGGCAGCAATGGCAGCAGCTAGAACTCTGATAGAAATTTATTTTTCAGGAGAGAAGAACAGACAAGGGGCCTCTTGGGAGCTGGGAATGTATAGATAATTCTGACGCTGAAAACTGAACTGATCTTCAAACTACGGCCAGAGAAGGTGAGAAAAAACTTGTGGTCTGAATGTAACCAGGTTGACTGAGTGCTTAAATAACAATGATAAGAATAAAAAAAAAAAATCAACATTCTTCAGAAGATTTTACTGTGACCCAGAATCATATTATAACATAATATTCAAGCTATCCAGGATACAATGTATATCTACTCAATATACAAAGAACCAGAAAAATGTAGCCAATTCTCAAGGGAAAACACAATCAACAGATGCCAACCCTGAGATTACCCAAATGTTGGAATGATCAGACAAATACATTAAAGCAGCTATTATAATTATACTCCATAAAGTAAAGGTAAACACTACTGAAATGAGTAGAAAGTTAGACATTATCAGCAAATAGAAAGTTTAGGACTGAAAAATACCCTCATCTGAAATTGAAAGAGAAATTACTGGATGGGCTCAATAGCAGACAGTGACGAGAAAAATGGGGTTTTTCATCAGATTCTTGTTGTCCACAGCTAAAGCATAGTTCCATGACTAGGACCACCCACAGGTCAAAGATAAAAGGTGAAAGAGGGCAGGCGCGGTGCCTCACGCCTGTAATCCCAGCACTTTGGGAAGCCAAGGCAGGCGGATCACGAGGTCAGGAGTTCAAGACCAGCCTGACCAATATGGTGAAACCCCGTCTCTACTAAAAATACAAAAATTAGCTGGGCATGGTGGCAGGTGCCTGTAATCCCACCTACTCAGTAGGCTGAGGCAGAAGAATCGCTTGAACCCGGGAGCGGAGGTTGCAGTGAGCTGAGCGTGCCACTGCACTCCAGCCTGGGGGACAGAGTGAGACTCTGTCTCAAAAAAAAAAAAAAAAAAGGTGAAAAGAAGAAAGACAATAGAGAGCTTACCTCATATGGGTCACTTCTTCGGGCTTTGATTCCTCTCCTGAATTTGCCTTTTATTTTTACTTTTCAGAGTCATCAGGTAATTGCTTTTTTTTTTTCTTTTTCTTTGTAGTTGACATGTAGTAATTGTACATATTTATAGGATATAGAGTGATATTTTGATACATGTATGCAATGTGTAATGATCAAATCAGGATCATTTACATATCAATCACCTCAAACATTTATCATGTATTTGTGTTGTGAACATTCAAAACCCTCGCTTCTAGCTTTTTGGACAAAACTTACTGTTAACCATGTTCATCCTACAGTGCTGCAGAAAACTAGAACTTATTCTTCCCACGTAGCTGTAACTTTATATCATTAGCCAGCCTCTCCCTATCATCCCTTCCCTCCTACCCTTCTTATCCTCTAATAACTAAAATTCTACTCTCTGCTTTTATGAGCTCAATTTTTTCTAGTTCCCACAAATGAGTGAGAACATGCAAAGGTTGTCTTTCTGTGCCTGGCTTATTTCACTTCATATAATGACCTCCAGTTCCATCCATGTTGCTGCAAATGATGTGATTTCATTCTTTTTAGTTGAGGAATAGTGTGTGTATATGTATATATACACACTATATATATTTATATATATACCATATACCATATATATACTCCAAATTTCCTTTATCCATTCTTCCATTGGTGGAGCCTTAGGTTGATTTCATATCTTTGCTATTGTAAAGAGTATTGCAATAAATGGAAGTGCAGGTATCCCTTTGATATATTGATACCTTTTCCTTTGGGTAAATATCCAGTAGTAGGATTGCTGGATCATACGGCAGTTCTGTTTCTAGTGTTTTGGGATATCTTTATACTGTTTTCCATAGTGACTATACTAATTTGCATCCCACCAGTAGTATATGAGTTCCCTTTTCTCCTGACCCTTACCAGCATCTTTATTTTTTGTCTTTTTGATGACAGCTATTCTAACTGGGGTGAGATGATAGCTCATTATGATTTTTATTTGCATTTCCCTAATGATTGCTAATGTTGAGCATGTTTTCACATCTTGTTGGCATTTCTACATCTTCTTTTGAGAAATGCTTATTCAGATCTTTTGCCCATTCTTTAATCAGATTATTTGTTTTTCTGCTGTTGAGTTGTTTGAGTTTCTTGTATATTCTGGAAATTAGTTCCTTGCCAGATGAATAGTTTACAAATATTTTCCCC
The DNA here is from genome assembly GCF_008728515.1 of Papio anubis. NCBI lineage: Eukaryota > Metazoa > Chordata > Mammalia > Primates > Cercopithecidae > Papio > Papio anubis. The sequence continues at coordinate 175,107,030 of NC_044979.1, read as the reverse complement.
CATTCAACAGGTCATCTTGTCACTCTATTGATTGTTTTCTTTGCTGTGCAGAAGCTTTTTGGTTTGATATAGTCCCATTTGTCTATTTTTGGTTTTGTTGCCTGTGCTTTTGAAGTCTTACCCATAAAATCATTACCTATGCTAATGTCCTGAAGTATTTCTGCTGTTTTCTTCTAGTAGTTTTATCATTTCTGGTTTTATGTTTAAATCTTTAACCTATTTTGAGTTGGTTTTTTATATGGTGAGAGATAGGGGTCTAGTTTCATTCTTTTTCATATGGCTATTCAGCTTTCCCAGCACCATTTATTGAAGAATACGTCCTTTCCCCAACGTATGTTCTTGATGTCTTTGTCAAAAATCAGTTGGCTATAGACACGTGGATTTATTTCTGGGTCCTCTATTCTGTTCCATTGGTCAATGTGTCTGTTTTTATACCAATACCATGCTGTTTTTATTACTACTGCTTTGTAATATATTATGAAGTCAGGTAGTGTGATGCCTCCAGCTTTATTCCTTTGGCTCAATGTTACTTTAGCTATTTGGGGTCTTTTGTGGTCCCAGACAAATTTTAGGGTTGTTTTTTCTATTTCTGTGAAGAATGTCGTTAGTATATTGACAGTGATTGAATTGAATCTGTAGATTGCTTTGGCTAGCATCAGGTATTTGCTTTCTGTGTTTGACTGGAGTTTTTAGTTGTAATCTGTGGTAAAAAATAAGCTATACTGGGCTCAATTCACATTGGCCAGCACCAGAAGTAGGTGTCTTCGGTTATATTAGATGAGGCAATACAGATTCATCTTTAGAAAGAATTATAATTCTTACTTATTATTATGTTAACTTTCATCATGCTCATTTTTAAATGTGTATTTTCACTCTTGCTAATGTGGATACCAATATAACAACTATTTCTTATTCTGTAATCGATCTATCCTGAATAATAATTTTAATATTGTTTTGCCCAAATTTAGTCTCCAAATTTAGAATCATAAACTAAGATGTCTTTTACACCTAAAATGTCTTTGGGGTTTCCTGAGTAGCTACTAATACACGTGAATATTGGCTACTTCACTGTATAAAAGGGAAAATAACAAAAATAATTGAGTTTGTTTGGCATTCTCCAGATTTTGATTAGGCAAAACTATCTTGAGCACTCTTCTGCTTATCAAACTCAGGATATAAGAATACCCTGGATGAGCGCGGTGGCTCACGCCTGTAATCTCAGCACTTTGGGAAGCCGAGGTCTGTGGATCACAAGGTCAAGAGATCAAGACTATCCTGGCCAACATGGTGAAACCCCATCTCTACTAAAAATACAAAAAATTAGCTGGGAGTGGTGGCACGTGTCTGTAGTCCCAGGTACTCAGGAGGCTGAAGCAGGAGAATGGCTTGAACCTGGGAGGCGGAGGTTGCGGTGAGCTCAGATCTCGCCATTGTACTCCAGCCTGGTGACAGAGCAAGACTCCATCTCCAAAAAAAAAGAAAAAGAAAAAGAAAGAAAATCCTAACTAATTAAAAAGGAAATTTAATCTTCCCAGCTTAATTATTTAGAAGCAATATATTGTTAACATAGCTATGTCTTTGTGAATACACACTTTTCAGGTTAAGAAGAAGGATACATATGTTCATGCACAAAAGCTGGTATGTTAATAGTCTACCAATTCATTTGTTGTAAGAGATATTTTGTTCTACATTTAAGTATCTCTCTTTTTTGAGGATAATTATAATTCACTTTATGTTTTAAAATAGAGCACTGGAGGTCTGTCAATGCTCTTTCTATAATAAGTTCCAACTCCAAAGTGATTATTTATGATATTCCTATACATTTGCATATATTATACCTTAAAGGAGGATATTTCCTTTATTCTGATACTATTTATTATTACAATAACTCTAAAGAGTAATATGGTTTACATTTAATTTGCTTACCATTGGTTAGTCATGAGGCTTCTATTTCTTACTGATTATTCTAATTCCATGATAAACTGAAACCAAGATGATAGTGCCAACCTGAAAATGTGATAATTTGCCTTCCCAAAAGGAGGGATTGGAAAAGAGTTGAATTTCCATTTATAGCATCATTTGAATTATCAAAACTGCTTGTCGTTTCCTGACCGCGAACAACTAGTCTTCTTTTGACAGAATGGGTACGTTTATGGACTCATCCCATCCTGTGTAGAGGGCAGTTTTTAAGTCTTAACTATCGTAATCACCATGAACTCCTCATTTCTAGCAGTTAAAAAACCCTGACGTTTCCCACTAGCAAATACAGTCATGCGTCGCTTACCAAAGGGGGTACATTCTGAGAAATGCATCCTTAGGCAATTTCATCATTGTGTGAACATCATAAGCGACATAGCCTACTGCATAGGGTACTACACACCTGGAGTAGATGGTACAGCCTATTGCTATTGAGAGGTGAAGCTGGCTGAGCTTCTGGATGGGGTAGGGGACTTGGAGAACTTTTCTGTCTAGCTAAAGGATTGTAAATACACCAATCAGCACTCTGTATCTAGCCAAAGGTTTGTAAACACACCAATCAGCACTCTGTCAAAACAGACCAATCAGCATTCTGTAAAATGGACCAATCAGCACTCTGTAAGATGGACCAATCAGCTCTCTGTAAAATGGACCAATCAACAGGATATGGGTGGGGCCAAATAAGGGAATAAAAGCAGGCCACGCAGGCTAACCCTGGTAACCCGCTGGGGTTCCCTTGCGGAGTGTGTAGGTTTTGTTGTTTCACTCTGTGCAATAAGTCTTGTTGCTGCTAACTCTTTGGGTGCGCACTATCCTTAAGAGCTGTAACTAACACCGCAAAGGTCCAAAGCTTCACTTCTGAAGTCAGGGAGACCACCGACCCACTGGGAGGCAGAAACAACTGTGGACACGCCACCTTTAAGAGCTGTAACACTCACTGTGAAGGTCTGTGGCTTCACTCTTGAAGTCAAGTGAGACCACACACCCACCGGAAGGAAGAAACTCCCTACACGTCTGAACATCTTAAGGAACGAAGTCTGGACACACCATCTTTAAGAACTGTAACACTCACCGCCAGAGTCCACGGCTTCATTCTTGAAGTCAGCAAGACCACGAACCCACCAGAAGGAGCCAATTCCGGACACACTACAGGCTAACCGATGACACAACTGACTACACAGCTGGGTCACAAACATGTGCAGCATGTTACACTACTGAATACTGTATGCAGTTGTAACGCAATGGTATTTAAACGTGTCATCACTCACAAAAGGCACATACAACTATATTATAATTTGATGGGTCCACTATTGTACGTACATTCTGTCATTGACAGAAATGTTATTGTGGCACATGATGGTAACTTTTGTAATTATTTGTTCTCTGAAATGTACATTTTCCCATTTAACTGTTCCAAAAGTAGTAAAATAGAGAAAATATTATGTTCATTGGCACTTGAGAGAGGTTCTGTTTTTTTTTACCCAAGAATAAGCAGTGGTTAAGACAAAACCAAGATGTAAACCCAGGCTTGTCTGATTTCTGCGCTCATGCTCTTGTCTACTGTACTAATGTATTAGTGTTCTGTGGCTGTGGTAACAAATAACCACAAACTCAGTGGCTTAAAACAACACAAATTTATTATCCTACAGTTCTGGAGGGCAGAAGTCTCTCATGATCTCATGGGGCTAAAATCAAGACAGCAGCTGGGCTACCTACCTTTTTGGACGCATTAGGGGAGAATTCATTTTCTTGCCGTGTCTGACTTCTGGAGACCACCCTCATGCCTTGGTTTTTGACCCTCTCCTCCATCTTCAAAGCCAGCAACAGCCAGTTGAGTCCTCCCTACACTGTCATCCTTCAGGTCCTTCTGCCTCCCTCCTCCACTTTTAAGAACCCTCATGATTCTAGTTGGCCTACCTGGGTAATCCAAGGTAACGTCCCGAATTTCACGTTAGTTGATTACCAAACCTAATTTCATCTGCAATTTCAATCTGCCTTTCCATGTGACTGAACATAGTCACAGGTTCTGGGGATGAAGATGTGGATCTCTTTGCAGGGCCATTATTTTGCTAGCACACTTATGTGATAGACCATCTCATTTCAGAACACTTTTAGCTGCCCTGCGATTAGTTAGAAAGTTACCTACAGATGGAGAATTTGCCATTTCTGTGAAGTTTGGCTTTACTAAGTGACCATATCAAAGGTTACCACCTGCGTTGCCAATGTCATATAATAAATGACAAAACGAGAGTAGCCAGGGCATCCTGACTGCTCTCTACAAGCCCCTTGGCAGGACGGCCTCATATCTACCCACACACATTTCTCATAGACTTAACTCTCAATATCCCCATTTTCAGGGACTCCCACCTGTTAGTGGTGTAGGGATCTGTTCACCGCTCTTGGCCTAGACCTTGCCCCACTGGCCAGGACAGTAAGTGGCCAGCAGGGGCAGTAGCATCAAATACCTCTGCCACCTCCTCTCAAGAGGTAGGTAACTGTCCCTAGCCCACCTACCCACCTTGCATTTATGTTGTCATTTAAAAATCACCAGAAAAAAAAAAGGAACAGCTTATTGCTAAGTCGTCTTTCAAAATCAACTCCGTGTTAAAGAAAGCACAGACACTCAGTGAGGCAGGACACAGAGGCAGCAGGCAGCAGCTAGGCCTGGACTGGCAAAACCAGGCCAAGTAGAGCCTATTTCTGCTCAGATCGCCTCGCTCCCTGGACAGTCTTCAAGTCTAAAGATGACATGGCTCTGTTCTGACTCAAATCCATTCATCCAACCTGCTTCCCTAGGACACGGGCCTTCAGGCTGCACTCAGCTGAGCCTGCTGTCCTTCCAGATCCCCCAAGAGCGAGTTCCAGAGTCTGTACCCTCACCAATGTCCCCACAGCTATGGCCCTGACAAGGCAAGAAGCCAGCCTGAGCTGTCCTTCCCCTCAGCAATGTCTGAGAATCCTACCTGCTTGGTCCCAGGACTGACTTAATCCATGGCAGTGCTTGGCCAGACACACCGCAGGTCAAACGCCTCAAGGGAAAAAAAAAAAAAAAAAAGTTACAGCGAAGCAAACTGCACCCCTCCCTTGATAAAATGCAGGAAGTATTGCACCATATCAATTTAGAGAACATGTAGATTTGTCAAGGACAGAGAGGAGATAATAATAGTGAATACTAGTAAAGTGGGAGGAGCCCTACACAATGAATCTAAAGATAAGGCCCTTCTGTTTACAAGCTCATAACCTTGGGCGAGCCTCTCCGACAGCCTTGGACCAAAGGGTTGTCTGCGGGTTCACTGAGAAACAGGCCTGACACACAGTGGCCCTCAACAAGTGATGGCTGAATGAATGCGTGCAGGGTAGGCTGAAATCCAGAGCGGAAGAAGGGAAGCCGTATGTAGAGATTTATTTGAATCCTACCTAATTGGTAACTAAAATCTTAAGATCAGTCATGGCATATAGGGTTAAACCAAAAAGGGCAGTGTATTAGTCCCTTCTCATGTTGCTATAAAGAAATCCTGAGACTGGGTAATTTATAAAGAAAAGAGGTTTAATTGGCTCAAGAAAAGAGGTTTAATTGGCTCACAGCTCCCTGTCCGTACAGGAAGCTTGACAGGCTTCTGGGGAGGCCTCAGGAAACTTTCGGTCATGGCAGAAGGAGAGTGAGAAGCAGGCACACGTTTTACATGAGCAGAGCAGGTGGAAGAGAGAGAAGGGAGAGCGACTGCACACTTTTAAATAACCAGACCTTACAATAACTCACTCATTGTCACAACCAAGTGCGATGGCACTAAACCATTCATGAGAAAACTGTTAACCACCCAATAGGTTCACCTTGCCCGCTGCCTAGACAAGAGCCAATTTATCAAGACAGGGGAATTGCAGTGGCAAAGAGTAATTCACTCAGAGCCAGCTGTGTGGGAGACCAGAGTTTTATTATTACTTAAATCTGTCTCCCTGAGCGTTGGGGGTTCAGAGTTTTTAAAGACAATTTGGCAGGTAGGGGCTTGGGAAGTGGGGAGTGCTGATTGGTCAGGCTGGAGATGGAATCACAGGGGGCTGAAGTTAGGTTTTCTGAATGTCTTCTGTTCCTGGGTGTGATGGCAGAACTGGTTGGGCCAGATTACTGGTCTGGGTGGTGTCAGCTGACCCATCAAGTGCAGGGTCTGCAAAATATCCTCAAGCACTGAGCTTAGGTTTCACAATAGTGATGAGATCCCCAGGAGCAATTTGGTGAGGTGCAAACTCTTGGAGCCAGAAGCTGCATAACCCTTAAATTATAATTTCTAATCTTGTAGCTAATTTGTTAGTCCTGCAAAGGCAGACTGGTTCCCAGGCAAAAAGGGAAAGGGCTGTTATCAATTTTGTTTTAGAGTCAAACGATGAATTGAATTCCGTCCCAAAGTTAGTTCGGCCTATACCCAGGAATGAACAAGGACAGCTTAAGGGTTAGAAGCAAGGTAGAGTCAGTTAGGTCTGATCCCTTTCACTGTCATGATTTCCTCAGTTATAATTTTGCAAAGGCAGTTTCAAAATGCCCCCATGTTCCAGTCACCTCCCATCAGGACCCATCTCCAACGCTGGGGATTACAACTGAACATGAGATTGGGGTGGCGACACAAATCCAAGCCACATCAGATAGAGGATTTGTCATCTTTTAGGAAGGCAGCGGAAGTGGAGACGTGCCCTTCTGACAGTGGAGTCACAGCCATGCGGAAAGCACCCCAACAGTGCAAATGCACTGGGGTTTTTGTGGGTCTTGGGTGAAAAGCCAAGTTCAGGGATTCTCATGTATTTAGTAAGAAGACTACTTGCTTTTTTTTTTTTCTTTACCTAAAAAAATAGGTCCTGGATCCCTTCACATAATAACATCTGCTGCCTGAGAAGATAAACACTGACAAAAGGCCACCTAGATTTTAAATGCATTTGCACCTTCTATTTCACAAGGATCTTTCCACATCTTTGCACAGAGATTCTTTATCCAGGATACTCCCACGGTTGAGGGCACACTGGGATTCCAGAGCCCCTTTTCAGAGCTCTCTGCTCCTCAGGGGTCTGGAAATTCTAGTAAAGTGGAGAACTATCCTGGACTCTGAGTCAGACTGTTGACTTTGAAGTTATGTTCTGGCTCACAAAAGCTCTATGATTGTGAGCAGGTTATGTAAACTCGCTGAGCCTTAGTTTCTTTATCTGTAAACAGGGAATAATACTAATTCCCTTACAGGTTTACTGTGAAGATTGACTCCAATAACATATGCAAGACACCAGGCACAGAGTAGGTGCTCAATGAAAGTTAGCGTCCTTCTTCTCAACATGAAGGTCACATGTAAATTCACACCCAAAAATAAAAACCCAGGAAAAGAAAATCAATACAACTCTGTCAAAATAAGTATCAGATAAATCAACTTTCCTCTATTCCTACTTTTCCCTAGATTTGTTTGGAAATTATTTTCCCTTTCTATCTGTTGGGGCAACTAAGTTCCTCTTCAAAGACTCAACTTTCTGGTCGTAAGTTGTAGAAGTTGTAAATCAATCCTAGCCCCCTTCTTCTTCAAATGCAAATCGCGCGTTTCCCCTTTTGGGAAAAAGTTTAAGTCTTAGCCGATCGAGATTAGCTTGGATTGTGCGGTCCAACCCCAGCCAATAGGAGAAGGACACAGAAACAGTAACTGCATTAGGATTAAAAACTCCTTTCCTCCTTTGTTCAGTGTGCTTTTGCAACTGTAACAGGCGCAAGCAGCACCCTTCTGCAGAAGTAAAGTTACCTTGCTGAGAAATGTTCTAAGTGCGGGTTTCTTTTGCCTACACTGAGCACTTGTTTCCTACATATCCCTTTGCTAGTAACCTTTAAAATTAGACTAGGCATATGTGACTTACAAAGTCCAAAGTTAGTCCAATCTCTCTCATCCTCCTGTGCAATGCAAAAACATCACAATGTGGACTCCAGTCACCCTTCCCCAGGTTACATGGCATTGTCCTGCATTGCATCTTACCTCATTTATAGCCCAAAACTAGTCTTCATTATTTTTATTTTATATAATCTGTGCTTTTGTTTTTTAGTAGTCTTTTTCATTGAAAGTTTACTACTTTCCATTTATGTTGCATTCACTCTTCAATGATTGCTACCTGGCTCTAGAATTCTAGATTGATAGTAATTTCTGTCAGATATTTGAAAATGCTCTTGTTTGGCATAATAGTTATTAAACACAGGCTCCATCCTCAGAATCCCTGGGATCCCATCCTGACTTTGCCAGTTAGGAACTATCTGACCTTAGCAAATGACTCAGTCTCTCTGCCTCAGTTTTCTCATTGGAAACATAAGAATAATATCAGCTCACATCTTATAGGGTTACTGCAAAAATTAAATGAGATAATAAATGTAAAACACTTAGAACACAACAATTCCCTAAATAAGGCTGGCTATTATTTTTATTATTATTTTATTGTCTTCTGACTTTTATTGCTTCTGTTGGGAAGTCTGATGGTGTCCAATGTCCTGTGTCTCTTGCATTTAACCTGACTTTGCTCCTGGTTACTTTTAGGTAGGACCTTTGTTTCCAGGGTTTTGTGGTTTCATTGCTATGTGTCTAGATACTGATTTCTTTTTTTTTTTTTTTAATTTATGCTGCTTAGGTCTCATTGTGCTTCCTGAATCTAAGGTTTCATTTCCTTCATGGAAATTAGAAAATGCTCAGCCATTATTTCTTTGAATATTGCCTCTATTTCTTCTATTATCTCTCTCTGGAAATTCTATTACACAACTGTTGGGATCTCTCATTCTATCTTCCATTCTACTGACCTTGCCTTTATATTCTCTCCCTCTCTCTCATCTTCTAGATAATTTCTTCATGTCTGATTTTTATTTCATTTATTTAGCTCCTTGCCCCATTTAGGTTTTAATTTCAATAGCTTTCTTCATTTATAGAAGTTCTATTGATTCCTTTGCAATTCTTCTGGTCTTTTTGTGTCTTTTTTCTTTTTTCGTTCTTTCTAATGTCCTTAATTATTTTTAAATAAGTATTTCATAGTGTGTAACAAGTATTCTTTCACCTGAGGATCTTGAAGGTCCTGTCCTGTGCTGACGTGCCTACTGACATTCCTGCATGGCGAGTTGATTTTGTCATTTCTAATTGTGAGCTCATCTCAGTGGAGCTCTCTCTGTAATTATGGATAAAATAACTAGATTATGGTCTAATTTAAGAGTGTGGCCCCACAAGCTGTTTGTTTCTGCTAGACACCCAGGGAAATTATCAGCCTAGACCACCTTGGTTCGTTGCTCAGTTGGATGGGTTGGTGGCTGTCAGACTCTGCAGGTAGAGCAAATGCAAGCCCCACCCCTACCTGAGGGCAGGTGAACAGATTCCTTTGTTTCCACCCAAAGTCTGAGCCACAGCAGACATGCTTCCTTGTCACCTGCCCTGGTGAGGAGATGATTCTTCTAATCTGCCCTTTTATAGAAGATGCAACAGTCTGTAGGTCCTGACCTCATATAAATGTTCTCAGTTCCAGGTTTCTACCATAAGTTGGCCCAACACGATGCTCCTTTCCCAGCATGGGTATTAAAATCTAAACCCCTTGGTTAGGAAGATGAGCCCATCTCCCAAGGCAGTAGCAGCATCATTCCTCTCTGACTGCTCTGCTTCTTAGGTTCTGCTCTGTTGTGGCCTAAAGGTGTCCCTCACTTTCTTACAAGTGAAACCTTGAATTTAGAAGACTCTTGGTTGTATTTTATCCGTTATTTCTAGTTGTTTTGTTTTGTTTTCTATGACAAAACTATTGTTTTGCTATAAAAAACAACAGTTTTGGGATATGTGGATTACATCATTGATAAAAATAGAAGTCCTAATCTGTGTATTTTTAAAGTTTTTAAAATTTAACATTAAACTCAAAAAGAATACCAAAGAACTCTTTAGAACCCTAAGCTACTTTTCTAAACCATAGAGTTTGAATACCTTTAATACAATGACATTATTCTTATTATGACGTCTAAGCTAATCATGGAAGAAAGGGAATGTTCAGATTTAAATTTCCTCTTACTAAAGCTCAAGGAAAGCTCAAAAACCTTCCTGAGTCAGCATCCTTTTCTCAAAAGCTTAACTGCCTGCACCAACACCTTACCAAGGCCAGTGAGTAAGAGAGGAAATACGCCCGTGTGTTTCCCTTCTAGGACTGCCAACCTGCCAAACTGTTATTCTCTTCCATTTGTGGGCTAATTAAGCAGCATGATTTCATTCTATTAAATATAACAATGCTAAATTTATAATATATATATATGTGTGTGTGTGTGTATTCAGAATACTTGATAACACTTCATATACTGCCAATTTTCCAATGCCTAAATTCACACTTAAAATCGATTTTTCCTATTTCTTTTTTTCCAGTTAACTCTTTGCTAGGAACATAGGAATACATTTATTTCTAAGTCAAATTTTTCCCTAATCAGGCCTTAGGATTCTCCTTCTATTTTGACCCTTTTTAAATCTGGACTTCGTTGAAGTCATTCTATCAGAATGTGAGCTCCCAGAGGGCAGGGACTTGTCTTCTTCAGCCCTAGAACCTTTGCCATATAGTTTGTGCTCAGCAAATATATGTTGAATAAATGAAAGAACCTTTGAGCTTTTCTAAACTAACTTCCCTCCCAAAGCTGGAATTCTTTTTGATAGAATCCCCACAACCCAAACTTTGCCTAAATATTTCTAATGACACAGAGCTTTCCACAGCAGGAGGAAGCCTGTTCCACTCATGGCTATACCTGGTTATTTGCTTGGTTTGGGTTTTTTCACTTGAATCACTCTACACCTACACCTGTTCTATGTGGGTCCCAGTTTATTCTTCCCTGGTAATGTTCCACTATGGTGTGAATGTTTAGGTCCCTCCCCCAAAGTTCATGTGTTGAAATCCTAACTGCCAGTGTGATGGTATTAGGAGGTGGAACCATTGGGAGGTCATTAGGGTCATGGGGAGGGAGCTCTCATGAATGAGATTAGTGTCCTTATTAAAGAGGTCCCAGAAAGCTGCCTTGCTCCTTCCACAATGTGAGGACACAGGGGAGAAGGTGCCCTTTATGAACAGGAAGCAAGCCTACACCAGACACCAGGGCTGCTGGCGCCTTGATCTTGGATTTCTCAGCCTGTAGAACTGTGAGAAATAAATGTCTGTTGTGTACAAGCCATCCCGGTTATGGTATTCTGTTCTTGTTATAGCAGCCCAAATGGACTACGACATGCTCCCCGGGATTGTACCTGATTCTTCATGGTAGCCTGTAAAAACACAACTCCCTTATCTTATAATAGATTCTTAGAGCGGGGCACGATCTTAGGTTTCATCCTAGAAATTGGGATCTTTTAAGAATTTCCTCCACAGATTTGGATACAGTTGGTTCATGGGCCAGCACTGATGCATCACTATATTCTGGCAACAAGTTCACCCCAAATTTCTCTCCTCCTCAGTTAAATGTTTCTCATTCCTGTAACCAGTCCTGGGCTTGGTTTAATCTGGGCATCCCTTCAGAAAATACGTCACCCCCATAAATGGATACACACTCTAAATGCTGTCAGCCCACCACAGGCAACGAAGGAAATGATGTGACACAGTTTTTCTATGAATGTGGCCTGAGCATTTCCATTGCCTTATGTTTTGTCCCATTTTTAACTTATTGTCAGTTAAGTCTCCAGTTCTTTCTCAAAAGCATGGCACACGCAGTCAGGGAAAGAAAACTCAATGCAGAAATTTGCATTTACTCTTTTTAAATTTTAAAACGATTTTTGGTCAATGTTTTAATATTTAGATCAATTGAAAATAATACTACATTCCAAGCAAATGACAGAGATGAATGACCCAAAATAAACCTAGACCTTGACTCAATACCAAATATCTTAGCTGCTTGATTCAGGGCCTGGAAAAGAGAATTTGGAAGAAGCAACTGAATGGACATAAGAGAGATCTTCCAATCACATGCCAATGCCCCAGGGAGACAATTCACCATGAAAAGGGCACTAAACAAGCAAGTGGGCAGAATGACCTGGCCAGGTTACTGTAGCCAGCCTCTGTCACCAGCCACACTAGCAGGCTCCTGAACGAAGAAGCCATAATGGCAAGGGTGAAGGTTACGCACGAGTCCAAAAGCATGGGCTCCTATTCACCAGCTGATCTCACTACTGCTACGACCCAATGTCCAATTTGCAAGCGACAGAGACTACCTCTGAGCCTCCAAGACACCATCATCCCTGGAGAAGACTAGCAAGACATGTCTTTGCAAGTTAATTACATCAGACCCCTTTCTGATGCAGCAATGCCTCTCAATGGGAACCAACACATTTTCTGGGTATGGTTTTGCCTTTCTTTCCTAGAAAGCTCAGCCGGCAGCACAATCTGATAAAATTTTTAAAACTATATGTATATATACACGCACACATACTTTTTTATCCACCAACTAAACAGCCTATATAACATTGCACTGGGTCAAGAGACCCACTTTACAAGAAAAGAAGTGTAGCAGTGTATACCAGAGCATGCAATCCCTTAGTCCTATCATATAATACAACACACGGAAGCTGCTAATTTAGTGAAGGCTTGGAATCATCTTTTGAAGATGTAACTGAGGCATCAGCTTGGAGGCGATAACCTGCAAAGATGAACCACCATCCTCCAGGAGGCAGCCTAAACCCTTCAAGAAGGACCTCATATGGTGGTTTGTCTCCGATAAATGGTCACAAGAACAAAAGGGGGCGACGGAGTGGCCCTGCTCCCCATTACTCTCAGTGATCTGCTTGGGAAATTTGTGCTTCTCGTGCCTACACTCCAGGTGCTGTGGATATAAGGTCCTAGTTGACAGAGAGGGAGTGCTGCTTCCAGGGCACACAGTAAGAATCCTATTGTGGTTCTGGCCCACTCTCTTTAAGCTTCTTGTGCCAAGAGACCAACCAGACAGAAAAGTATTTCCCTCCCAGCAGGGGCCATTGACCCTGCTCATTGGGGTGGGTAAGGCTACTGTCATGAGTGGCGGTAGGAAAGATCACACTGGTACCCAGGTGATCCACTTCGTGTCTTTTATTACACCCCTGCCCAATCTTGACAACAAATGTCCAAGTGTAGTTCTATGTCAACATGGTAGCCAGGTGTTCAGACTCCTTAGGATGAGGGTGCAGGTCACCCCCATGAGGTCAGCCACTTAGACCAGAAGTGCTACTCAGCCAAGAGCAGGGGAATACATAATGTGTAAGGGTGGAGGGAGAAGATGAGTAACCGCCGTGGCTTTGAGATGAGCTTGAGCAATAAAGACTATAGGACTACAGGGCTCTCCTGAGTTTCCCCAGGAAAGGAGATCAGCCAGAATGCTGGTGCAGCTGTTTAATGAAGCATGATTATGCGCTGCTACATCATCTGTTAGAAAAAAGGGGGAAAAGACACTAACTTGCAGCATTTGCCAATTACCGTGGTGTAAAAATTTCCTCCATAGCCTATTTCAAGCTACCGAAGGCTTAACAACTGTCCTGCAAAATTCCTGAAAAGTCTAACAATCTGCTGTCACAATCTGTTACAAGCTGGTTTCAGCACACCTTTGAAAGCACATTGCTCTGTGAAGGGAGTAGATCTGAGTTGATCTGGAGTAGATGCTCCAGGAATGTGAGATAGTAGATGCTGTCGCATACTTCCCAGGTCTGCCACCCTACCCTTTTCAGCACTGAGTCGTCCAGGAATTGCCCTTGGCAAAGGAAGCTGCCTTTCCTGAGGTTTTGCTGGGATCACCTGCATCTGATGAGGGGGGCGGCGGGGGACAAAGGCTCAGCCCTCTTGCCTCAGTGGGACAGCTTTCAAGGGCCATCCTAACTCCAGGGCTCCCAGCAGGATCCACTGATGACCTGCGTTCAACCAAGGGCAACTCAATCACAGTTCACCGTCCCCCTCCACCCAATCATATTCCTCTCACCCCTCAAAAGAAAATATTCTTCAAGATGTCCCCAGCATGCAAATCTCAGAGGCTCAGAATCTGGTTCCCAGACCTACAAAAATTCAGAAGACACATTTTTGGCAAGAATCATCAAAATAGTGAAGAAGAGAAAGACCAAGAGAGGGAGAGAGAAAATATATAAATAAATATAATATAAAATAAAAAGGGGACATAACTATAGGCAAAATGAGATTTGAAATAGTGTAAGAACACCCATATCGTAATAATCTGGGGACCTAGGTTAGAAAGGATCTATTTCTAGGAAAATTGGCTGTTTACTCTGCTGATAGTTTATTTTGCTTTACAGAAGCTCCTTAGTATAATCAAGACCCACATGTCTATTTTCAATTTGTTGCAATTGCTTTTGAAGACACTTGGGGTACAGTAGGGAGCTGTGCCTGCCCAGGATGGGGAAAGTTCACTTGGGGTGCAGTAGGGGAGAAAGATACTCAAATACCAAAACTGGTACCAGGAGAAAAAGACTAAAATAGAGAGTAAATGTTAAAGAAACTGAAGTAGTGGTCAAAGATCTCTGCTACCAAAAGACCTTCATTCGCTGATAATTTCCTTTGTTAGATCTCCCAAACATTCAAGAAACCATTAATTCCTAAGTTATCTTAATCTAAAATGTTCACAAAATATTAAAAAGAGCAAAATAAATCGGACACACTCACTTTAAGAGACCAATGTAATCTTAATTCTAAAACCAGAAAACGACAGTGCAAATTACACACACACACGTGCACGCGCACACACACACATACACATATCTATATTTGCAAACTCATTTTGTTCTTTATTTTACTAAGTCATTTGTTCAGCAAAAATTCTAAATAAAACATTAGCTAGCTAAATCTAACTGTATGTATTTTTTTAAAAATTCAATGTAACCAAATAGAGTTTATTCTAGGAAAGCAAAGAAAAATCTGTCGATGTAATTTACAACATTCATAGACAAAAGGTATGTACAATCCCATGACCATTTCGATCAGGAATGAAAAAGTATTTGACAGGTTTCAGTGTATATTTTATGATTAAAAAGGTCTCTGCAATAAAAATCAGTTTCTTAAACTTCATAAAGTTTATATACCAAAATCTTACAGCAAATGTCAAGGGAGAGATGCTAGAAGCACTTTAAACTTAGAATAAGACAAGCATGTCCGTGATACCACTTCTGCTCATTCTAATAAGGAAGGAAACAGCAACCAGAGATGTAAGAATTGGGAAGGAAGCGACAAATCTGTCATTTTCTGTACCTTCTAAGAAATACAAACAGAATCAGGGGACAAAGCTCTTGAACTAGTGAGTGGGTTCAGAAAGAGTGCCAGAAATGAGCTTACCCAGGCTGGACTCAGTGGCTCACATCTGCAATCCAAGCACTTGGGGAGGCCAAGGCAGGAGAATTGCTTATGCCCAGGGGTTTGAGACCAGCCTGGAAAACATGATGAAACCCTGTCTCTACTAAAAATACAAAAAATTGGCCAGGTATGGTGGCGTGCATCTGTGATCCCAGCTACACAGGAGACTGAGGTAGGAGGGTCACCTAAGCCTGGGAGATCGAGGCTGCAGCGAGCCATGATCACGCCACTGCACTCCAGCCTGGGCAACAAAGCGAGACCGTCTCAACAAAAACAACAACAACAACAACAAAGAAATCAGTTTACCCTGCAAAAATGCGATGACATTGCAACTAGAACACGTTGTCGAAAATAAGATGCCGCTAAAGAAGAACTAAAACTCTGACTATCAAGATATTAATATAGCCAAGAATTTACAGACTCTCTGTGGGAAAAAAAAAAAAAGTTAAAACTCTGTACAGGACACATTCGCTCACGCAACAAAAATGGTTGCTTGGTGCTATGCGCTGTACTGGAGTCTAAAGGTAGAGCAAAATAACAAACCAATACCTGCTCTCATGAAGTTCAAATGCTAGTGGGAGAGAGAAAATAAAAAGTAAATATAAGAAATAAATTATATAAGGTAGTATAAGAATGTAGTATAAGGTCAGAGCTTACTGCAGCCTCGACCTCCCAGGCTCAGGTGATCCTCCTACCTCAGTCTCCTGTATAGTTGGGACCACAGATGCATGCCACCATGCCCAGCTAATTTTTTGTATTTTTAGTAGAGACAGGGTTTCACCATGTTGTCCAGGCTGGTCTTGAACCCCTGGGCATAAGCAATTCTCCTGCCTTGGCCTCCCCAAGTGCTTGGATTACAGACATGAGCCACTGAGTCCGGCCTGGGTAAGCTCGTTTCTGGCACTCTTTCTGAACCACTCACTAGTTCAAGAGTTTTGTCCCTTGATTCTGTCTGTATTTCTTAAAAGGTACAGAAAATGACAGATTTGTCATTTCCTTCCCAATTCCTACATCTCTGATTGCTTTTTCCTTCCTTATTAGAATGAGCAGAAGTTTAAATGCTAGTGGAAGGGAGAAAATAAAAAGTCAATATAAGAAATACATTCTGTAGGGTAGTATAAGAATGTAAGTTTCCTGGGTGCAATAGAATGGGTTTAGGGATGCTGGAGAGGGGATCTCAGATTGAAGGGGGTTGCCAAAGTAGGCCTCGTAGAGAGGTTGATAATTGAGCAAAGACTTGAATAAGAAACAGAGTGAGGCATGGCGATACATCGGGGAAGAGTGTTCTAGGCAGAGGAAGCAGCCAGTGCAAGAGGTCCGGGGTGCAAATGTGCCTGACATATTCAAGGACCAAAGTGAAGGCCTGTGTGGGTGGAGCAGGGTGAATGAGCAGGAGCTGTAGGAGACGTGTTCCAGGGCCACTGGAAAAAGGAATGACGCATTCTGACTGACATTTAAAAAAATCATTCCGGCCCAGGCACAGTGGCTCACACTTGTAATCCCAGCACTTTGGGAGGCCAAGGTGGGCAGATCACTTGAGGCCAGGAGTTCGAGACCAGTCTGGCCAACATGGTGAACCCCTATCTCTACTAAAAATACAAAAATTAGCTGGGCACAGTGGCACAAGCCTGTAATCCCACCTACTTGGGCGGCTGAGGCACGAGAATCGCTTGAACCAGGGAGGCAGAGGTTGCAGTGAGCCAAAATCGCACCATTGCACTCCAGCCTGGGCAAAAGAGGGAGATTCCATCTAAAAAAAAAAAAAAAAAAATCATTCCAGATAGAGTGTAAGGGAAGATGGGAAAGCAATGAGAAGGTACTGAAAATATCTAGGAAAAGCAGAGAGGCTTGGACCACAGAAGCGGCAGGGAAGACAGGAAGAGGTAGTCAGATTCAGAAGTATTTTGGAGAGCCACTCAACAGCATTTCCTCATTGATTCGCTGTGAGGTGTGAGAAAAAGAGAGGCGTCCGGGGGACTTTCAGTGTTTTTGGCCTGAGCGGTTACAGGAGTAGAGCCGCCACTGAAGTGGAGAGAGCAGGTTGGAGGGAGACCACAGGTTCCGTCCTGGACGCGTTCGGTTTGTGTACCAGCCATCCCAGCAGAGAGGTCAGGCCGCAAGCTGGATCAAGGCGTCCAGAGTCCAGGCGGGAAGAGAAGTGGAGATGCAAATGTGTGAGTCATGTGCGTGTAATTTGTATCCACAGCCATGAGCTTGGAAGAGAGGGAGCAGGTGTAGACAGAGAAGAGAAGAGGTCCCAGGACAGGGACCCAGGCAGGAGAGCAAAGGAGAAAAAAAAAAAAAAAGCAGAAAGCAGCTGGAGAGGCAGGAGGCAAACCTGGAGCGGGAGACCACGGAAGGCCGGGAAGCAGGCAGAGGAAGGAGAGTGAGCCGCGCCAGGCGCTGCTGATGGCTCCGGGAAGCCGAAGGCTGAAGTTCCACGGCTGCCGCTTGGTGAAGGGGAGCTTATCGATGACAGTGACAAGAGCAGTTTGGGGAGAGGGGTGAGAAAACCCGACTACAATAATTTCAAACTAGAATATCACCTTTGCAACATTTCCATAAATCTAAGATTATTCTGAAACAAACATTTTCCTTAATAAAATAGAACAAGAGGAGAGGAACTAGGAACAGGAAGTAGGGACAATTCTCAGAGGTTTTCTGTAAAAGGGAGCAGAGAAATAGGCAATAGCTAAGGAGGAGAGTGGGATCAACAGAAGATTTTCTTTAAGGTGGAAGAAATAAAAACATGTTTGTGCACTTATGAGCCAGGAAAGAGATAGAAATGATGATGTAGGAGAGGGAGGGGAGGCTTACGCAGCAGCACACCTTTCAACAGGCAATGGGGGACGGGTCCTAGACGCAAGCAGGAGAACTTCCCCACTGTAGGAGGTTGGGCAGTTCATCTCTATTGCAGCAGAAGGGAACGTGGAGGATATAAATGCAGACACAGGTGGGTGGATAGGTGCAGTGGGAGTTTGGAAACGTTCTCTTTCATGTCTTTAGTGAAGAAGGAAGCAAGATCACCAGCTGAGAGGGGAAGAAGGAGAGGATGGTGGGAAGCTGAGAAGAAGGGAACCTCTTGGCATCTTCACCTAGGAGAGTGGAAAAAGCCAGTGCGTCGGGAATACACAGCACTGCGGGCTTGCAGGGGAGTGCGGGTGCCCACTTGATGATGTCGGTCATTCGTGTAAGTGGGACCAGTGGGTGCGGTTGTGTTTTTCTCTAGCCCCATTCTGTTAAATCGGCATGAACGAGGAGTGGACATGGCAAATTGCAGTAGGCAAATTGCAGTGCATCGGCACCACGACCTGAGCAAGCAAGAGCAATAAAATAACATGTGCAATGAAGCAAGCAGCAACAGGGAGCTGGAAACGTGGCAGCAAGTGACTATCGTGTGTGACCATTCAACTAAGTGAGCAGGAATGAGGACAGGCTGCAGGGCCCACAGGGAAAGGACAGGGGAAAGGGGTCCATGAGTTGTGTGCAGGTTGCTGAAGGGTCCGTGGATTGGCAGAGTTCAGGCAGTAGACAGAGCAGAGTGGCAAGGCCAGGAGGTGGTGGACAGGGAGTGGAGATGTCCAGCTAGGATTACAGAGACATTATACTAACCGGTAATGACAAAGCCCAGGGCAATGCTAGAAAGTTCCAACAGAACTATCTGTGATGATGAAAGTGTCCAATATCTGCATTAGCTAACACGGCAGCTGCTAGCCACAGACACTTGAAATGTGGCTAATGCAACTAAGAAATCAAATGTTTACTTATTCTTGATTGTGACTAATTTAAATGTATATAGCCACTAGTGGTTAGCGGCTACCATATTGGACAGCACAGGTCTAAGGTATAATAAACCATAAGAGTGAGGCACTTGGGTTGCAGGCAGGAGAGGATGTGTATAGGACAAAATCATTGGGAGAGAGAGATTCAGGGAACTGGAAAGTTCCTTGTTGGAAGAATCAACCACATGGACTAAAATCATGCAGAACTAAGGCTGGATGGTGATGGAGAGAGTGACAGGGAACCGGGAGCCCCAATCACTGAGAAGTGAGCAGTCAGCAGATGGCTGCAGCCAGGGGGAGAGAGGGATGCGATCTGATGAGATGAGACAAAGCTGAGGCATTTAGAGAGGTCCAGAAGGGATGAGAAGAAGCAGGAGGGACCCCTGCCCCACCTCCAGGTCCAGCAGAGTGTATTCTAGAAGGAACAGTGGAAAGCCCAAGGGTTTGGGCAGGAATGAGAAATGCAGTGAATATTGCGGATACTCAGACACTGTGGGGATCCGGAAGGAGCCGATGAGGAACCACCTAGAATTCCATGGCATCCGTGGTGACTGACACGCATGTAAGTGAGAGGCACGCAGAGGCGAGCTGTGGTGGACGCAGGGCTAGTGCGTGTGTTGACACTGGTTGCTGGGACCCGGGAGGGGATCTGGATTCCCTCAAACGCCTGCCAAGGAAGGCCTTCCCCACAGCTGCCACGCCTCTCTCCAGAGCCTCACTGAAATCCTTCTTGGTGGAGGGTAGGAGACCCGGAGAGGTGCATTCCCCGCTAGGCATAGGAACGCTTTACTTCAAGCACTCAGGGTACATTCTAGATCCTTGTTAATAGGTGCAAAGATGTCATGAATCCACGAAAGATGCCACTTAGATGGGTGAAAACCAGAATAAAGATGTCATTCTCCCTGCATTAAAATATAAATGCAATCCAGTTGCAATAAAATTACAGGTGAGTGTTTTGAGAAATTCAGTAAACTTATTTTAATTTTACCATGGAAGAAGAAAGGTCTATGAAGAGCTAGGTTAGACCGAGTGTGGTGGCTCATGCCTGTAACCCCAGCACTTTGGGAGGCCGAGGCAGGCAGATCACCTGAGATCAGGAGTTCAAGGCCAACCTGGCCAACATGGTGAAACACTGTCTCGACTAAAAATATAAAAGTCAGCCCAATATGGTGGCGTGTGCCTGTAATCCCAGCTACTCAGGAGGCTGAGCCAGGAGAATCACTTGAACTCAGGAGGTGGAGGCTGCAGTGAGCTGAGATCATACCACTGCACTCCAGCCTGGGCAACAGAGCAAGATCCTGTCTCAAAAAAAAAAAAAAAAACTAGGTCAACTTTTAAAAAGCCAAGAGCCAAGTGAGACTGGGCACGGGTGGTTCACGTCTATAATCCCAGCACTTTGGGAGGCCCAGCCTGATGGATGACTTGAGCCCAGGAGTTAGAGACCAGCCTGGACAACATGGCGAAACCCTGTCTCAAAAAAAAAAAAAAAATATATATATATATACACACACACACACACACACACACACACACACACACACGTATACAAAAATTGGCTGGGCGTGGTGGTGCACACCTGTGGTCCCAGCTACTTGGGAGGCTGAGGTGAGAAAGATACCTTGAGCTCCGGAGATCGAAGCTGCAGTGAGCCGTGATCGCACCACTGTGCTCCAGTCTTGGACACAGAGCAAGGCCCTGTCTCAAAAAGAAAAAGAAAAAAAAAAAGCAAAGTAAAGTAAAGCAGGCTTGTTCTGCTAGGCATTAAAACACATCTCAAAGTGATGGTAATGAAAAGACAGCATGCAAGCTGCACAAAGTAGAAACTATATCCAGGAGACAGAATAGAGAGTACCGAGTGAAACCTGTGTCCGAAAAGGATTTAATGTACAGTAAAGGGAAACAAAACTCAATAAGGAAAAGAGGACAATGGTTAGTAGATAGTGCTGGAGACACCATAACTGTATCAATCAAAACATGACTGAATCTCTACCTAACACAGAAAAATCATCGTGCGCTGCAGATGAATGCAACACCTGCCTGAGGAAGGTGAAAGGGTGAGGATAACAGAAAGACATATAAGAGAATATCTTTATGATTTGCAGATAGGGTAGGACTTCTTAAAACTTCCAATGTACAGAAATATTAATAAATTTGATTGTACGAAAATGAAGGAGTTTTGTTCCAAATGGTCACCCCAGAGACAAAAATAAATACAGGACAGACAGGGAGAAGATTTTGCAACAGATAAAATCTACCAGACAAAAAACAGAAATGTAGAACCAAAAAATGCCACAAACCAACAAGAAAATCCCAGCAGCTCTAATAGTCAAATGAGTACCAGCAGTTTACTGAAATGCAGCCAGATGAAAGGTCGCCTGCACTGGGGGAGATGATGGCCGTCATCAATAGGTAGAGAAATGCAAATTAATACCCTGGAAAATCACTTTCCACTTATTAGCCTGGCACAAACTCAGCAGCTGATGCCAAGCGCTGGCAGAGATGGAAGGACACTGGAACTGTGCCCACTGGTGGGAGGGGAGGCTGGGCACAGTCGGGCCCAGCTCACCAATTAGGCCTCAGCACCCCAGGGCCTGGCATTTCTGATTCCAGGCATAGAAATGTCCACATGGCCCCTTGTGGAGACGTGTTTGAGAATACTTGTCACAGCTTTATTTGGAGGACAGAGAGCTGGAAGCACTCGGCATCCACCACTTGAAGAAAGGAGGGTGAAATGATTTCCTCCGGCAGAACCGCCAAGTACCTGGCCGCTAAGAGAAGTGATGGCTTAGAGAAAATAAGAGACAGAGAGATTCACAACAATAATTTTGTGAGTGTTTTTTAAATGACTACAGAACAATGATATCTGTTTGTAGGAACACATAACAAAATGCTATCCATTAAACCCAAGGGGAGGGGAAGGGGGACAGTGCAGAGCCCAGGTCAAAGAGACGGACTGCCCGGGCTTGGCCCTGACACCACACGCAGCTCAGCAAGCTCCTCCAGCTGGAGGCCACGGTGGAATCCATCTCAACACTTGTAAGTGGGGAACAAACAGTGAGTGTGCAGAAAGCCCTTAGAACAGCATCTGGTCTGAAAGCGACATTGGAAGGGTTGGGTCATTGTTGTTGCTGTTATAAAAGGAAATTAAAGAACCAAACAAGTGAGAGTCCTTGCATGAAGCCACACTGAAAATGTGCCAAGAAGCGAGCACTGTGAACAGCTCAGCCCTCTGAACCTGATGTCCAAGCAGGAATGAGAGAGAGATGGAGAGGGAGGGAGGAGGGAGAGAGGGAGGAAGGGAGGAGGAAGGAGGGAGAGGGGAAAGAGGGAGAAGAGAGAGAGAAGGAAGGAGGGAGAGGGAAGGAGAGAGGGAGGCAGAGAAAGAGGGAGAGAGAAGAAGGGAAGAGAAAAAGGAGGGAGGGAAAGGGGAAGGTAAAGAGGGAGAGGGAGGAAGTGGAGAGGGAGGAGGAGGTCTTAAATGCGGGTGGAGAAGAGGATACCACTCTGCAGCTTCAGGAACTAATACTTTAGTCTTGATTGCTGCTCTCCAGGAAGCGTCACAATGGGTCACATGCCCTGGCAACAGGCAATTTTGATTATTCACCAGACAGTAGCCCAGCAGTTGTCCCTTATTGGAAGAGCTCAGGGCGATCTGTCTCGGGATGTGGCAGTGTCTGCAGACCTACCTAAAACTGCCACAGAGTATGGTATTTTCCACAACATCCTCTTATCCTTTGCCAAAGTTGGCAAATACTGTAAGTTCCTCAGTGGAAGCTTGGTGGGTATTGCTAGAAGCTGTGCCAATGTGCAGTCATGGCAGGTGGTGCTGAGCCACGGGTTCCTTGTCTTGCAAGAGCAGTGCCACCTACAGAAGAGAATGTTCCACAATCTGACACTCAAATGACAAAGAGCCGGAGGCAGTATCTTTCCAGGTTCCTCCCCAAGACTCCCCCAGCATCTGCACCTTGTTTTCTGCCCTAGGAAGCTTGCTTTCTTGGGGTCTGGGTTGGCCATACTCATATCCCTAGGGATCCAGAGGATCCCTTGCTCTATGATTTCAAAATTAACTCAGCAAAGGGGAGCCCCAGCAGGGGACTGGGAGGCAGAACAGTAAAATCTCTGCCTTATTCCCTTGACCATCTCCTGCAGGGTGGCTGTGGTCACTGCCCCACTGAGGCACCTTCTCTAGAGACTCTCTCCTTCCCTGTCCCTTTGCTCACTTCCTCCCTCCCATCCCTTTGGTTTTAGGGATGGTAACAGCTGTTCCACCACCCTCCCTTTCCCTATTACCACACAACCCTGGTGGTTTCCCTACACCTTTGTACCTGGTGCCTTTATTAAGCCTTTCTTGGTTTCCCTAATTTGAGTGTGCTTTTCCTGCCTGCCGGGACACTGATTCTGGTGCCCTGTCATTATTATAAGATCCAATTACATCTGCTTCTATTCCTGGGCCCTGATACAGGCTTATTTCATGCCATCTTTTTAAAGAGCCACTTATATCCCCAGTCATGTTCATTATATATGCTGTGCTGAAGTCTGTTCTCAGTTCTTAAGATTTTCAAAGTCATCCTTGACTTTCCAAGTACTGCACCAAACACTCCAAAGGCATTTCCTAATTTAATTCACACAACACCAATAATAGATGACGTTGCCACTATCATTTTATAGATGAAGACTTTGAGACTTTTGGCTAAAATATCACAGCCAATTAAGGATCTGCTTATCTTTGGGAAGTTATCAAGAATCTTTGATCAAGATCTTTATTGATTTTGCATCATCATTTTGGGGGACGTTCTGTTGGTGGTAAGTTTCTTCTCAAAGTGGCTCAAAGAGTTTGTAGCACTATTTCAAATAGCACTAATTCTCAATGATGGGGACTCTGCACTGGCTGCTGGCCGCTCTCAGATTGTCAGAGTATTGAAAATGAGTCAACATCTACTTAAAGGTTTTTTTTTCTTTCTTTCTTTCTTTTTTTTTTGAGACAGAGTCTCACTCTGTCACCCAGGCTGGAGTGCAGTGGTGCAATCTCCGCTCACTGCAAGCTCTGCCTCCCAGGTTCATGCCATTCTCCTGCCTCAGCCTCCCGAGTAGCTGAGACTACAGGCACCCACCACCATGCCCAGCTAATTTTTTGTATTTTTAGTAGAGACGGGATTTCACCATGTTACCCAAGATGATCTTGATCTCCTGACCTCGGGATCCGCCAGCCTTGGCCTCCCAAAGTGCTGGGATTACAGGCATGAGCCATCACGCCCGGCCAACATCTACTTAAAGTTTTAAGATCATTTCCCTTAGCCAAGAGGGGCAAGAAAAGAGAGCCGGAGACAGAGTGAACTTTGTAGTGATTGAGTAATGTCTCCCCAAAATTCAAGTCCACTTGGAATCAGAACATGACCTTACTGGGGAAACAAGGTCGCTGCAGATGTAATTAAGTTAAAGATCTTGAGATGAGATGTCCAAGTTTTAGGGTGGGCTGGTGGACACCAACCCTATGGCTGGTGTCCTTGTAAGAGGAGATGAGGAGACACAAAGACCAGAGGAGAAGGCCGTGTGGGACTGGAGGCACAGGCTAGAGTGAGGCTGCCACAAGCTGAGGAGTAACTGGGGTCACAGAAGCTGGAAGAGGCCAGGGAGGATCCTCCCTAGAACCTTCAGTGAGTTGCAGCTCTGTCAATACCTCAGTGGCAGATTTCTGCCCTCCAGAATTGTGAGAGAACACATTTTCGCTGTTTTAAGTCACCAAGTTTATGGTAGTTTGTTACCTAGGAAACTAATACAGTTGGATTAAACAACCTGGCGACAGGAACCTTATTTGAACCATCATAGAAACACTTTATCACCTAAAGCAAACAGTCAATGCAAAAGAATAATACAAGATGAAGAAAACATCGGCAATTATCTAGCAAATGCATACGGTGTGTTAAATTATTACTTCTAAAGACTGGGGAAAAAATGAGAGGAGAAAGGGGATTTTTATTGTTTGTGCCATTTAGATTTTTTTTTTTTTTTTACCATGAACAAATACTACATTTATAACTTTTTAAAAAGATGATGCTGACATTAAAGGGGTTTGGGGTGGGGAGGCCTTATCTGGTAGGTCAGGGGGCATTTGATGCAAACATGCAGGTGTTGTTCCTTAAGTCCCTGTTGATTGATATCCCAATATAGTCCATGCCCCACTTTGGGGTCTTCACCCCTTCAACAAAGCTCTTAACCTTGTTTGGCTTGTTGTCACATGTGTCTCCAGTTAACTGGTGTTTTCTGAGTGTGGTGTGACTTGCTTCTGCCCTGTAGCTTTTGTTGCTGCATGACTGAGAGAGAGAGAGAGTGAGAGACACAGAGAAGGGCAGGAAAAGAGAGACAGAGCAGAATGAATTGGCAGATGCCTCTCTAGCCCCAGCCAGCTTTGTACAGGTGCCACGGTCCTATCACTAGGACCTCTGAAGTCATCAGGAACCTAATGACCCTCAGTACAGCTGGTTGTTTTCCCCAAGCATGTTGCCCAGGGCAAATCTTCAATTGATGTGGCCTTTAGGATGGGGGACAGGATGCCTACAGCCTAGAATCTCACAGCTCTACCCATGCCAGCCCATAGGGAACTCATGTAATTCAGAGCTACAGGCAGGAGTGGGCGATGGAGGGGCAGCACTTGCCTTAAGGCAATTAGAGGCTCCCAAATCCCACTAGGAACCACTTATACCCAGTTTGAACTGAAGACTTTCTAGGCACCATAAGCTGTGTGAGACACTTTGGGTGTCTCTTCATAGAATCCTCATATCACCCCCTTGGGTTCAGTACTAATATTCTCCACAGCTCTCTTGATGACACCAAGTGTATTAGTCCATTTTCACACTGCTATAAAGAAACACCTGAGATTAGGGAATTGATAAAGAAAGGAGGTTTTATTGGCTCACTATTCTGCAGCATACAGGAAACACGGCTGCATCTGCTCAGCCTCTGGGGAGGCCTCAGGAAACTTACAATCATGGTGGAAGGCAAGGGGGAAGAAGGCACTTCTAACATGGCCAGAGCAGGAGGAAGAGAGAGCAAGGGGGCAGGTGCCACACACTTTAAAACAACCAGATCTCATAAGAACTAAATCCCGAAAACAGCACTATGGGGATGGTGCTAAACCATTCATGAGTGACTGCCCCTATGATCCAATCACCTCCCACCAGGCCCCACCTTCAACACTGGGGATTACAATTTGACATGAGATTTGGGCAGGGCCACAGACTCAAACCATATCACCAAGTCTTGCCCAAGGTAATGCAGCCATTAAGCAGAAGAGCTGGGAGGTGAACCCTGCCCTTTCTCCTGTGCACTGGAGCCTGAGGCATGAAACCACACAAGGCCCTGGCCAGTCTCACCCTTGTGACTTCAGGAAACAAAAGACAAGCCATCCACTAGAAGATGCAGTGAGACCTTCAACCGTTTTCATTCTTAACTTGGGGAACTTCAGGGTGCCCTGCTGGCAAAGAATCCCAGAGGCTTCAGGGCCCAGGTGGGGAAGAAATTCTTTGCCTGTGGCTGATTCGCCTTGCCTATCCCTTTTCCCTTCCCAGACCCCCAGCAGGCAGCTGCTAAGGAACACTACTCACCTCCAGCAAGGACTGCCAGGGTACAGCACCTCCACATGCATTCCTAATCCTCAGCTGTAGGAAAAAGCATAAGTGTCCATCCCCAGAGTAGGAGATTCTATACGAAGCAGGATGGCTGGCCAATCCCACCCACAGTGAGTCCTATGGTGACCATTATGATAATAGGAGTTAAGAAGAAATCACTTAGGCAGATAGCAAGGGTATCTGCCTTGGTAAGGTTTTTCTTTTTAATGAAAAGCAGCCCTGAATTACTTTCCTTTCTAACGAAGAGCATCCTGTAAAATCAAGCTGCAGACATAGATACCTGCATTGTGCCAATCATGTTCAAGATGGCGGCTCCATCTTCCCTTCTCTTTGTCAGCCACATGTAATGTAAGGAGCAGACAAGATGGCACCAATCACCTGGAAAGCTCATTTGCATAAGATGAGGGTGGGGCAACCAGCCATCCCCGCATGCTATGTAAACATCATACATGATGGAACCAATCTCTGAGCCCTATATTAATCAGACACCGCCTCCTCAAACTGAACTATAAATCCTGGTGCATTCACCAACAGCCAGTCCTTTCTGCTTGGAGACCCCTTTCTCTATGGACAGAGCTGTTTCTCTTTCTCTTCTCTTCTGCCTGTTAAACCTTGGCTCCTAAACTCCTCATGTGTGTCTATGTCCTAAATTTTCCTGGCACACGACAACGAACCCCAGGGTATATACCCCAGACAACGTAGCCGCTTCAGCTACAGTCCAGAAGTTAAAACTAACATCTTGAGTAACTTCAAACCCAAGTCAAGAGTTAGGCTAACTCTCACTGTACACTTCCATAGACACATTCTATACTGTAGTAATACTTTCCAAAACATAGGCACACGGCCTGATTAGCTTAGCCATAGTTGAGCTATCAAGGGTAGACCTGGGAATATAAAACAGGGTTGAACCCTAACTGGTCACAGTGCTAAGTACACTGCATACATTTTCTCATCCAATTCTCACAACATTCTAAGGTACTATTTTTATCCCAATTTTAGAACTGAAGAGTCACCCAAAAAGAGGTTGAATCCTTCAACCAGAATTACTGTATTAGTCCATTTTCA
Organism: Papio anubis; assembly: GCF_008728515.1. Taxonomy (NCBI): domain Eukaryota; kingdom Metazoa; phylum Chordata; class Mammalia; order Primates; family Cercopithecidae; genus Papio; species Papio anubis. The sequence goes on along the minus strand of NC_044979.1, from coordinate 175,079,276 downwards.
CGCTGCTGATTAACACATACCAAGACCGAGCAATTTACTAAAGAAAGAGGTTTAATGGACTCACAGTTCCACGTGGCTGGGGACGCCTCACAAACATGGTGGAAGGCAAAAGGCACATCTTACATGGCAGCAGCAAGAGAAAATGAGAGAGAAGCGAAAGCGGGAACCCCTTATAAAACCATCAGCTCTCGTGAGACTTATTCACTACCACGAGAACATTATGGGGCAAACCACCCCCGTGATTCAATTATCTCCCACCGGGTCCCTCCCACAACACGTGGGAATTATGGGAGCACAATTTAAAATGAGATTTGGGTGGGGACACACAGCCAAACCATATCAATTACATATCTGGAAAATAAGAAAACCAAGATCTAACTGAAAAGCCTAGAATTCTACCACTGTCACCTCCAATGCAGATGTTGTTGTAAATCAAAATGAACTGGAATTCAGGCACATTTTCACTGTCACTAAAATTTGCAAATCAAACACTCCTCTTTTTCTAGAATTCAAAATTATACCTTTTTTCAGGTTAAATACTTCTAGTCCCATTTTATTAATTTGGAGTATATTTTCTCTTGAATTTATAACACACTGATTATTTTTCAGTTGGCAATAAATACCCTTCCTAATATGACCACAGTAGACAACTTTAGAAATCATGCCTTATGAACGACAAGCCAGTTTAAATCCCACTTCATTCCTGAGTGGGAAATCCCACTAAGCCAGCAACTAATGGAAGTATAATATTCTAATAGTTGGGTTATTTTAAAACAAACTCTGTAGAAAGGATGGCTTTCATAATCCCTTTTAGATGCTCGAGACAGCTTTGGTACCGTCACAGAATGAGAAATGTTTAAAGACCATGTTCAAATGATTTACACGACGAGCATTAAATGTGTTTCTGCAGGAGCATGTCAAATGAAGCAACGGTACGGTTTTGGAGAGAGGCCTGAATTACATTCAGCAGGTTTGCTAGCACATTGCATTCATCTGTTCATAAAATAATTAACGCGTGAAGGGTAAGACTCACATTTTTCCCTCCTGGGTCTTCGGGCTGAAGGCTTGTCTTTGCCACCATCACAACCAGCAGCTTTCCTGTGCCCAGTTGAACACAGAAAAGTCTTTGTTGTAGGAATTAGCCTCCCAGCCTGAGGGCCTTGGGCTCTCAGAGCCACTTCATTGATGGCAATGCTGTTGCCATAGTTACCAGGCTCACCCTCCACAGTTTGCCTCTTCACCTCACCACAAAAGCTTTGGAAGAAAATAAAACTTAAAGTTGAGCCGTAGGCTAATACATGAGCCAATACTGTTACTTGTTAATGTTAAATATTTAAAAAATCATTTTGGAGGAGAAAAAAATAGAAAACAGGTCTTTGGAAAGCCATCTGTAATTTCTCAACTATTTGGATTTTTAACAGCTCACCAGAGAAAATAGGTGCTTTCCAAGCTTACAGACATTGCTTTAAAATGGACTTTTTTCTTTGTTTAGAGCCACACTGTTTGTGTTGGTTTTATTCTTGGATTAAAACCATTGTGACAGTCAGACATCAGAAAATAATTCATCTCAGTCCCAGTATTTCAGAGCCTCCCAACCATCAGGCATAGGGCATGGCTTCGGGAAATGGAATTTTTGCTTTTCCATAAATGTCTTTACAATGTGTCTATTTCACGTCTTGATGGGACTTCTCACCAGGAAATTTTATGACAAGTTACTTTAATAAGAAAAATAAAAATCTGGCCAGGTGTAGTGGCTCATGCCTGTAATCCCAACACTTCGGGAGGCTAAGGTGGGAGGATGACATTCTGAGCTCTACAAAAAAAATATATATGTGTGTGTGTGTGTGTGTGTGTGTGTGTGTGTGTGTGTGTGTGTGTGTGTATAAAAGTTAGCCAGGCGTGCTGACACACACCTGAGGTCTCAGCTACTCAGGAGGCTGGGATGGGAGGATCACTTGAGCCCAGAAGGTCGAGGCTGCAGTGTGCCATGACTGCACCATTGCACCCCAGCCTGGGCAACAGAGTGAGATCCTGCCTCAAAAAGAAAAGAAAAAGAAAGAGGCCAGGCATGGTGGCTCATACCTGTAATCCCAGCACTTTGGGAGGCCGAGGCAGGTGGATCACGAGGTCAGGAGATCGAGACCATCCTGGCTAACATGGTGAAACCCCGTCTCTAATAAAAAATACAAAAAAAAAAAAAATTAGCCAGCCGTGGTGACAGGTGCCAGTAGTCCCAGCTACTTGGTAGGCTGAGGCAGGAGAATGGCGTGGACCCGGGAGGAGGAGCTTGCAGTGAGCCAAGATCTCGCCACTGCACTCCAGCCTAGGTGACAGAGCAAGACTCCGTCTCAAAACAAAAAAAAGAAAAATCTTTTTCAAGCAGGTTTTACTGATATAATGAAGTAAAAATAATAGTTTCAAATTAAAAGCCTTAATTTATGTTTTATGGACATAAAACCTCAGGTGTGTGCCAGCATGCCTGGCTAACTTATATATACACACACACACACACACACACACACACACACACATATATAATGTGTGTGTGTATATATATATATAATTTTTTTTTTTTTTTTTTGTAGAGACAGAGTTTCACCCTTTTGCCCACGCTGGTCTCAATTCTTTTCCAGCAATCAGAATTACTCTAGATGAAGCACATCTTGGGCCCTCGGGGCAAGCAAATGTCTTGGGCACTAGTGGCATCACTTAAGCAGCTTCATAAAAAGTAGCTTCCAAGAATCTGCAGAGCCTGGCCGCCTGCACCGGCAGTGCTGAGTACAACGCTGGCAGTAAGAAAGACCAGCTCATTGTGGGAACCAGAACATTGCCTGCAATTTTAGAAGTAAGGCCGACTCAATCCACATACATATGAAGTGATACCAGAGCACTTATTATTGACCTTGGAATTTTGCAAAACCCACAAGGCCTGAGGACAGCTAACCCACGCCCGGGGAGAAAACCATGTGCTTTCTTCTGCGTGATTCACCTACAGATAAGTAGACCTCAAGGAGTTAAGAGCACTGGCTTGAAGTCAGGAAACTCTGGGGTCAATGTCAGCCCTTTGCTAACTGTGAGTACTTAGGTGGGCCACAAGTGTTTCCAGGTGTTCATTTCCTCGTGGTAAAATGGGGATGATATTACTAATACCGATTGTATGACTTAATGAGCTATTGCAGGTCAAGTGCTTGGCACAACAGTGGGACAATATAGACACGCCCTACATGGTGGTTATAATGATGATGAGAAGAGAGAAGGCGGTAGAGGAGAAGGAAGAAGGGACGGAGGAAGAGGAAGAGGAAGGAGGAAGAGAGGAGGAGGGGGTGAAGAATGACTAGGAGGAAGGAGGAGGAGGAGGAAATGGAGGGAGGAAGGCAGGAGGAGAAGAATCAGGAGCCCTGAGCAGAAGGAAGAGGAGGAGGGGAAGAGGAAGACCAGCAGCAGAGTATTCACAATATTTATCATGGCCTGCTGTGTACAGTGATAGAGAAAATGACTCTAGGGCTGTGGATATGGAGTGACCTGGGTTCTAATACTGACTCCAACATCCAGACATTCATGACCTCTGAAAGATCTCCATGAGTGCCAGAATTTACCACTTGGCCTTCTCTTCAGACCAAATTTACATTTTCTATTATAATTTCAATAAAGGAAAGAATCCACACCAGCCACCTCCCACTTAAACAGGAATATTATGTAGGAGACCAAACTAAACTGTAGTTTGAGGTGGCTTTAGAAACTCTGTCTCACCTTCCCACCTTTTCTTCTTTTCTCTGCAGAAAAAGTCATTCAGTCTAGAGTCCATTCTCCAGAGCATAGCTCAGAAGAGGGCCTCTGAGGCTGCATTGAGGTTCACAATTTCTCAGGGCCACTTAACCATCCTCCTTATAATTGATGGCCCCTCCAAGTGTCACCAAGCAACAGAACGCAATAAAATCAAGCACTGGCTGCACTTCAAGCTGCAGGAAATATTTCAGGTCATCGGCTGCCATTCCCAACATTTGTTGGCTGCAGCACTGGGCCTGGGAGACAGAGAGTAAAGATTACCAAAGAAACAAGGCTTAGGGAAACAATGCTGCCCTGATATTTTTAATCTTTTGCTGAGACTATTCCCCAAAATATTTCCAACTAGGAACCAAGGTTATTTTCCTGACTGCATAAGCAGGGTAGCTGTGCCATTTTAGGAATTTGAAAAGGCAGGTCCAAACGTGTGTGTGTGTGTGTGTGTGTGTGAGAGAGAGTGTAAGCTAAGCATTTGAAGTACAATTTACAGATTGCTAGAGACCAACTCTCGCTATTCATGCAGATCATATAGTTTATTCAATAGATACCCCTTGACCCGAATAATAAAATATTTCATGCATTCACAGCCTCCAGCATGACAATCTGCAGAGATCTAAAGTTATAGAGTAATAACATCTGGGTGTTGGACAAAATTGGCATATAGTAGAGATCTATAGTTTTGGAGTAATAACATCTGGGTGTTGGCAAGGCACTTGTAGTGTAGTTTAATCATTTTATAGTATGTTTTAAACAAATAACATTTAATTCCTTGTGACACTATTTTCACCATAGGCACAAGTCATATGAGTATCTTTAAGTTTCTATTCCATATCTTCATGGACCCAAGTTTCTTACAGACTTGGCTTGTCCTTTCTTGCTATATTCACTGCTTTTCAGATCCAACTCCTCAATGCTTAGACATTCCAAGAGTTTGGAACATCTTCATAAATGGTCTCCTGCCCATTCCAGGGTTACCCATTTCCTAGAGATAGTGAAACCATCCCAATAGTCCCATAGACTGTTCTTTTGGATAAACATAGAAATTGACCTTTCTGGATCTTAAAACTTGAAACTTGTATTTGTTTTATCTGAGTTCTTTTCTTATGAAAGGACTTTCAGCCCTCTCAAAAAAGTATCAAAGAACTAAAACTCACCGGATCACCGCTCCAGATACCAGACCTCTCATTCATCATGATTACTTCCTTGCCCCTCCCTAGTTCACGTTTTCTTACACGTTATTACATTTCTTCCCTGCCACATAAACCCCTGGTTTTAGTCAGTCAGGGAGATGGATTTGAGACTAAGCTCCCATCTCCTGGGCTGCAGCACCGTATTAAAGCCTTTTTCCTTGGAAACAATCATCTTCTTGGTCATCGCTTTCCGTGTGATGAGCAGCAGGACCCAGACCAAACCCCTGGTGTTTCGGTAACAGTAGCAAACAGCTTGCCTGAGAGCAAGCTTTTCAAACGTAAACTAACCAATTCATAACCCATTCCCACAACCGCCTCCTTTTCTGGGCTCTCAGACTCCCCTCCTGCCCTGTATCATCCATTTATTCCCATAGATACCCCCTCCCTCTGCCAGATGACCAACTCTGGTGCTTCCCCAGGTGGTCCCCATGGTGTGACATGGTCCTTTCTGTTGGGACCTGCAAATAACAAACTATCTTTTCAATGGCAGTCACCATCTGATCTGTTGGCCTTAGTGGACCTCAAATTTTCTGTTAATATACTGCAGGAAAGCAAATTTTTCTTGAGGGAAGCAAAGAGTAAAGGGCCAAACATTTGTTTCTGGGCCTACACAATTGTGAGCAAAGTGATCCCAGAAAAGAGCCTTCAGTTATTCACTGACAGAATCTTACATCTTACAAAGTCATAATCTGTGCTAAAATTTTCCATCAAAATCTAGTTTCACTGAGTTGTTTTTCCTATATTAATCTAATATGAAAGTGTCTCTGTTTTTATGTAAAACTCAAAACCATAAAAACCCTAGAAGAAAACCTAGGCAACACCATTCAGGACATAGGCATGGACAGAGACTTCTTGACTAAAACACCAAAAACAATTGCAACAAAAGCCAAAATTGACAAATAGAATCTAATCAAACTAAAGAGCTTCTGCACAGCAAAAGAAACTATCATCAGAGTGAACAGGCAACCTAGAGAATGGGAGAAAAGTTTTGTAAGCTACACATCTGACAAAGGTCTAATATCTAGGATCTATAAGGAACTTAAACAAATTTACAAGAAAAAAAAAAACCTTATCAAAAAGTGGGCAAAGGATATGAACAGGCACTTCTCAAAAGAAGACATTTATGTGGCCAACAAACATATGAAAAAAAGGTCATCATCACTGGTCATTAGAGAAATGCAAATCAAAACCACAATGAGATACCATATCACACCAGTTAGAATAGCGATTATTAAAAAGTCAGCAAACAACACATGCTGGCAAGGCTGTGGAGAAACAGGAACACTTTTACACTATGGACGGGAGTGTAAATTAGTTCAACCATTGTGGAAGACACTGTGGCAATTCCTCAAGGATCTGGAACCAGAAATACCACTTGACTCAGCAATCTCATTACTGGGTATACACCTAAAGGATTATAAATCATTCTGCTATAAAGACATAGCCACACATATCTTTATTGCAACACTATTTACAAGAGCAAAGACTTGGAACCAACCCAAATGCTCATCAATGATAGACTGGATAAAGAAAATTTGACACATATACACCATGGAATACTATGCAGCCATAAAAAAGAATAAGTTCATGTCCTTTGCAGGGACATGTATGAAGCTGAAAGCCATCCTTCTCAGCAAACTAACACAGGCACAGAAATCCAAACATCACATGTTCTCACTTGCAAGTGGGAGCTGAACAATGAAAACACATGGACACAGAGAGGGGAACATCACACACTGGGGCCTGTCAGGTGGTAGGGGGCAAGGGGAGGGAGAGCATTAGGACAAATACCTAATGCATGCGGGGCTTAAAACCCAGATGACATGTTGATGGGTGCAGCAAATCACCATGGCACATGTATACCTAGGTAAAAACCTGCACTTTCTGCACATGTATCCCAGAACTTAAAATAAAATTTTAAAAAAAAGAAAGTGTCTCTGCTTTTATTTTCTTTTCCTTATCTGAGCAATTATCTTTTTATCTTTTTCAAATGACATCCTTGCACTAGCTTCAGTGTATATATAGTCATATTTATTTAGTCAGTTATTCAACAGAGATTTATTGATTTACTGTATGCACTGTTCTAGGGCAAAGGAACACAACAGTGAACAACACAGGGAAAAATGTCTGATCGCACAGAGTTTGTGAGTACAGTGAGGCATACAGCAAACTATATAATATTATGTTAGGTAGGAATAACAAGGAAATAAAGCAGGAATGAAGAATAATGAGCTCCAGAAAGACAGGGAGTTCAAATTTTTCCGTAATAGCTTTGTTGAGATATATTTCAGATACCGTAAAATTTGTCCTTTTAAACTGTTCAAGCCAGTGTGTATAAATATACATATATATGTGTACATATACATATATATACATAATAATGTATATTATATACATTACACATATATATGTAATGGGTGTACATGTATGGGTGTATATATATGTATATATACACCCATTAGCAGTCACTCCTCATTACCCCCTCTCCCCAGCCCCTGGCTACTAATAATTTCCTTTATATCTTTATTGATTTGCCTATTCTGGACATTTCATATAAATGGAATTATACAACATGTGGCCTTTTATGTCTATCCTTTTTCAGTTAGCGTAATGTTTTCAGGATCCATCCATGTTGTAGCATGTATTGGTACTTTGGTACTTTATTCTTTTTGTGGCTGAATAATATTCCATTTTATGTACGAACTTTTATTTATCCATTCATCTAATGAGCATTTATGCTGTTTTTGCCTTTTGGCTGTTATGAATAAAGCTGCCATGAACATTCAGCATGAGCTTTTGTGAGGACAGGTTTTCATTTTTCTTGGGCATAGACATACAGGGGTATTACTGAGTCACCGGGTAACTCCATGTGTTTTTTGTTTGTTTTCTTGTTTCATGGGTTTTTTTTTAGAGAAAGAGTCTCTCTGTGTCACCTAGACCAGAGTACAGTGATGCAGTCACAGCTCACTGTATCCATGTTTACCTTTTTGAGGAAGAGTTTCATTTTAAATCAAGCAGTCAGGGGAGGCCTTGTTGATCAGATGACATTGAGCAGACCCCCGAAGGAGATGATCTAAATAAAACCTATGTGTGGAGGGAGGGAGAGCATGCCAGGCAGAGAACAGCAAGATCCAGAGGCAAGAGTGTACCCAGGTTGTCTGAGGAACAGCAAAGTGGCTAGAGTAGCAGGAAAAAGGAAGATGCCACATGTCCGCCCACAATGCTAACCTAAATGTGATTTGGAAACACCACATTTAAATGGCAATCTGTTAGCATGTTTTTTGAGCAAATGGAGCTACATATTCCAGCCTCCTGAACTTAACTTTTTAACTCAATTTATTCATAACAATTTTAATAACTGATTGATTCTGATTTCATCCAGGATTTCAGTTGCATCCAGGATTCTGCCCTCTCCAGACATGTTTTAATAAGGAAGAAACATAATAGAAGTGCACAATGATTGTATAACAAAGACTAAATTGTAGAGGTGATTTTTGTGTTCAGGGTAGCATAGTACATTGCTGCCCCTGCCCGATAAAGGAAGGTAAACTGCTTCTGCTATTCTGTGCATGTATACTCAGATTAAGAAATGCCCATCATCAAGTTCTGTTACTGCCCATTTGTCAGCTCTAACAAAGTATTCAGAAAAAGCTACACAATCACAGGCACCAACAGGCCAAAACAGTGGTGTTTCCACAGTCTCTGGATCACCTAAAAGGGAGCAAACAGGCTATTTGCATCTCCTGGAAGTCTTGATTGCTGTGGCTAACTCCTTCATTTTTCCAGGATGGCCTCAGGTTTACAGTTTAAGAAGGCAATGAGAATTATAAACAAACACAGTGTGTGAACTGCTAAGGGAAGCTAACTGGGTACAGAAGGGAGTTGGAAGAGGTCAGGGAAGGCTTCACCACAGAACTGATATCTCAGCTACAACATGAAGGATGGGGGACTTCTGGTTTTGAAGATGGGTAAGAGTATTCCAGGAGAGTGCACAGCAGGGACAAAGGCTCAGAGGCAAGACAGAACATGGGACATTTTAAAACAAAAAAGCCATTACCTATGACAGCAGCATAGAGTATAGTGCAGAAATGGAGAGAGATAAGTAGTGTTGGAAAGCAGGGTCTCAGCGGGTAGAGCCTTCTCGGCTGATGTGGTTTGGCTCTGTGTCCCCACCACAATGTCATGTTGAATTGTGATCCTGAGTGTTGGAGTGGGGCATGGAGGGAGGTGATTGGATCATGGGGTGGTTTGCAGTGGTTTAGTACCATCCCCTTAGTAGTGTCTCCTAACAGAGTTCTCACGAGATCTGGTTGTTTACAAGTGTATAGCACCTTCCCCGAACCTCGCTTTCTCCTGCTCCACTATGGGAAGACCGTGCTTGCTTCCCCTTCACCTCCCACCATGATTGTAAATTTCCTGAGGCTTCCCAGCATGCTTCCTGTACAGCCTGCAGAACTGTGAGTCAGTTAAACCTCTTTTCTTTATAAATTACCCAGTCTCGGGTACTTCTTTAGAACAGCATGAGAACGAACTAATATATTAGCCATATAAAGGAGTCTGTGTTTTATGCTGAAAGCCCTAGGCAGGAGACAAAAGTATTTCAAGCAATGGAGTGGCATGATAAGGTTGATGTGTCTGATGGCAGTGGAGTGAACATGGGCAAGACTGGAGAAACAGCACCAGATAAAATTCCCAGTTCTCTCCACAACATGGGATGGAGCATTCACCCTCACCTAAGTGTGACCATTGAGTGCCATAATATCCATATTGGAGTCCCAGCTCTGCCACCAACTCTATTTAATATGAAAAATACACATTCATTGAGACAACAAATACACTATAGTGAGCCAAACATGACACTCAAAGTCAGACCAGTCCAAATTTAGCCCTGTAATTATTTCAAAATGAACTCATATTTTTAAAATTTCTTAAAATTTTATTGGCCTCATTAAATCATTCCTTTTTTATTTAAAAACTATTTCAATCTAATGAATACAATTATGCCACTTGCCCCATGAGGAACTATAACAAATACATGTATATACACGTATGTTCTATGTCACTATCATCTGAATGCTTGTGTCCCCCCAAAATAGGTTGAAACCTATACTCAATGTAGGATATTGGGAGGTGAGGCCTTTGGGAGATAATTAGGTCATGAGGGTGAAGCCCTCATGAATGGGATTAGTGCCCTTATAAAAGATCCCAGAGAGCTCCCTCACCCCTCCCACCCCTAACATGAGGACACAGTTAGAAGCCAGCCATCTGTGAACTAAGAAAAGGGCTGTGGAACTGTTGCACAGCCTGGTTCAGTGGTGTTTCCCTTTTGTTGGAAGCTGGAATTCAATGTGAAACTAAGATCCTTAATTTTGGGGGATCTAGGTGTTCTGCCTTCCAGCGGCACCTGCTTTTCACATACATAAGCATTATTCCCTGCAAATTACAAATGTTTTGTTGGCACTATTTGTTAGTGGGCTTCACCCCAAGCTCAGTGGTCTAGTTGGAAAATGGAGATTAAATTAGAAGCTACCTATCCAAGTGAAATTGGTCTCTTTATAAAATCCTAGAGCAAATTCCCATGATTTTGTGTTACGTTGGCATCCATTTCTAATCTCCCTCTAAAACACCCAAACTCCTTTTTAAACGTTCAGATTCTTGCTCTGTGCTTTGAGGTGCAAATATGCAACCATTTTATCTAAAACTTGGTAAAGACTTTGGCCATAACTTGTTCCATTTACAGAGGTACAATTTAATCCAACTGTCCTTCTAAACTAGTGAGTTTTACTAGACTAGTAAAACTTTACTAGTAAAACCTTTACAGTAAAACTTTACATTTTTACTAAAGTTTTACTACATGGTACCAAATGGATTTATAAATAAATGAGTGCTCATAAATTAAGTAAAGAAACCCAACTTTGGTATGTTAAAATCACACGAGAAACATTGGCAAAGAAGAAATGATTTTGAGTTAACATTCTTTGAGTTGTATTTGTATGGATATGTTATTCAAATGTGTTCCAACATTGTATGAGATTCCTAAACTCTGACAGATCTTAGTGTATGCAGTAAATTGCTTTATTCTGATGATTTTACTCTAAAAGCTTTTTGCGAATCCTAAAGTGTTGTGCCTTCACGGAAATTTATGGAGAGGACCCAGGACGCTGACAAATATTCTTGAATCCAGGTTTCTGATAACTTTGTAGAGCACACCACTGGACTAGGTAAAAACCTTCAGAACTCTAATTTTAAAACTGATGAGTTCATGAAGATTGCTAACCCAACATCAAGCAGAACAAGAATTATTACATGGGACTGAACTGATAGAGGACTGAAACGATTTTTTATGACTTTCTGTTTGAAACTGTATTCGTTTGTTTTCACGCTGCTGATAAAGACATACCCGAGACTGGGAAGAAAAAGAGGTTTAATTGGACTTAAATTCCACATGTCTGGGGAGACCTCAGAATCATGGCAGGAGATGAAAGGCACGTCTTACATGGCAGCACAAGAGAAAATGAGGAAGAAGTAAAAGCGGAAACCCCTGATAAACCCATCAGATCTCATGAGACTTATTCACTATCAGGAGAATAGCACGAGAAAGATCAGCCCCCATGATTCAATTACCTCCCCCTGGGTCCCTCCCACAACAGGTGGGAATTCTGGGAGCTACAATTCAAGCTGAGATTTGAATGGGGACATAGCCAAGCCATATCAGAAACATTGTTGATTCTTTTTATATTTTGCTTTCCAGAGTCAAGAAAACGTTTTTGGAGCTATTTGTGGTTTACAGCAATTTGGTAAAGTATACTTTTGTAAGCAAAATCGAAATATTTTCTGTCTACTTGAATTCTCCGAAATTTCAAAACTATTCATTAGTATTCTCATTTTATGGCAATACGCTTTTTTGTATAAGTTTTATAAGAATCTCTTTTCTTTTTGTAACAGGAAACATTGGAAACACTGGTTATTTTATCAAGGCTTTGACAGAATGTCATTTTTTTTTTTTTTTTTTTTTTTTGAGACGGAGTCTCGCTCTGTCGCCCAGGCTGGAGTGCAGTGGTGCCATCTTGGCTCACTGCAAGCTCCGCCTCCCAAGTTCACGCCATTCTCCTGCCTCAGCCTCCCGAGTAGCTGGGACTACAGGCGCCCACCACTACGCCCAGATAATTTTTTGTATTTTCAGTAGAGACGGGGTTTCACCATGTTAGCCAGGATGGTCTCCATCTCCTGACCTCGTGATCCGCCTGCCTCAGCCTCCCAAAGTGCTGGGATTATAGGCGTGAGCCACCGCACCCGGCCAGAATATCATATTTTCAAAGGTGACCAGATTGCTTTGAGGGATTGAGGTCGACTTTATAAGCCAATAACCTTGGAAAAAGACTGGCCTGGTACCTTGTCTACACAGTTCCCTTACAGTGTTTCTGACCTTGTGGTAAGTAAAGAATGTCACTTTCTGACAGGCCTAGGAGCCTCAAGATATTTGGAGGACCTTAAGAAGACAGCAATCACGCAATTCATACAGGTGTTACAAGCACAATCAGAGGGTGAATCCTTGGTTTGGCTTCCTACCCTCAAAAGACTTTTGAAAGTCTAATCTGAGATTCCTCATGAAAATGGTCCAGCAAAGCAAATTTTCAAAGAGCTTATACGCCAATCACTATTCTTACTGCACTTCATGCAAAGAATTAGGCCAAGGATAATAAGACTAAAACTTATTTTGCAAATAAATTGGTCCTACTATGATTTATTTTTGGTGGAAATGGGGGATTAGAGAGAGAAAAATTATGCTTCAGAAGAAAGCTATAGTATACCTGTTATTAGATTTTAGCCCTGACCATTGGGGTGGTTTTTTGTTTTGTTTTGTTTTTTGAGATGAAGACTCACTCTCTCACCTGGGCTGGAGTGCAGTGGTGCAGTCTCAACCCACTGCAACTTCCACCTCCTGGGTTCAAGCGATTCTCCTGCCTCAACCTCCTGAATAGCTGGGATTACAGGCTTCTGCAACCACGCCCAGCTAATTTTTGTATTTTTTGTAGAGACAGTTTCACCATGTTGCCCAGGCTGGTCTCGAACTCCTGACCTCAGGTGATTCACCCACCTCAGCCTCCAAAGTGCTGGGATTACAGGCATAAGCCACCATGCCTGGCCTATTTTCCTACAATTCGGACTGAATCCTGAATTCTTTCCTTACAACAAGTCTCCAAACTAACATTTCCTTCCAAGTTTTCCTCCCATTTTACTGACTTGGAATCACTAGAAATTAAAACTGTACTTTTTTTAAAGTCCTGCAAGCTGAAACTAGACAATTTGATGTAAATTTTGGGATAAAGCACTACAACAACTTAATAGATAAACAGCCTTCATGCCTGTTGATGTATAGATTACTCAGAAAGTTCACTGGAATGCCTGAAGCAAACTGCAAACCAGGAAAACTGTCAGATTCTCACTGTCTGTTCTCACTTTATCTGCAGGAGCTTTGAGCCCAGCATCTACAATTCTTTTCAACTGGCTGCTCTCTGGACTCAAAAAACTGAGTTTATAGTTTGCTCTAACCATTAATCTTTGTTTTTCTTTTCTTTTATTTCTATAAAAATGCCTCCTTTTTTTTTTTTTTTTTTTTTTTTTTGAGATGGAGTCTTGCTCTGTTGCCCAGGCTGGAGTGCAATGGCACTATCTCAGCTCACTGCAACCTCCACCTCCCCGGTTCAAGTGATTCTCCTGCCTCAGCCTCCCCAGTAGCTGGGATTACAGGCACGCACCACCATGCCTGGCTAATTTTGTATTCTTAGCAGAGACGGGGCTTCACCATGTTGGCCAGGCTGGTCTCAAACTCCTGACCTCAGGTGATCTGCCCACCTCGGCCTCCCAAAGTGCTGGGATTACAGGCGTTAGCCACCGTGCCCAGCCAGAAATGCCTCTTATTAAATATATGATTGCTCAAATCATATAGAGGCCTGACTTTAGTGGAAGCCTGAAATGAGATCCATTTTTGTGACTGAGATCCTAGCTGAATAACTTATAAGACAATCCACCAATCCAATTTCTGGACTGTGAAGCTCCTTGGGTAAGTTTCAGACCAGGGAATGTTGGGACTCAGAAAATGATACTCAAAACGAAGACTTTGGAAGCAAAAGTTTTCCTCTGACCTTCTCCTGCCCTCGTGTTATCCATCTCATTTTTCCCTGAGGCTAGGCATAAAAACCAGAACCCGTTTTCCCCAAAGCCAACAATAAACCAAAAAATATTGCTCTAACTTTTCCTCCACTTTTCTACGTAAAAACTAGCCATAAAGAAATTATCAAGGCTGGGCATGGTGACTCATGCCTATAATCCCAACACTTTAGGAGGCTGAGGCAGACAGATCACTTGAACTTAGGAGTTTGAAACCAGACTGGGCAATATGGTGAAACCCCATCTCATTTTGGGGTTTAAAATAAAAAACCCCAAAATATTTTATTTTAAAAAAATTTTTTAAAGAAATGACCAGATCTACCTTGTTTGATCGTATGTCATAAGGCTGCTGTTCCAGAGACGGTCCTTCCCATACTCAGAAGGAAAAGATGTTGCTCAGAGAAGCCAAGAAGAATCTAGACAGACAGGCCTTGCTGGATATCCCCTCTCAGCCTATCAGCAGTAGGTCTTACCCCTTTTGTCCAATCATATCTCTACACAGCTGTCCATACTTTGTTGAACCTAAGCACAAAAATGGACAGTTTCCTTCCTGGTTCTTCATTCTGAAGTCTCCTGTGTCACATAAAACTATGATCAAATGCATGTGTGTGCCTTTTCTATCAGTCAGCCTCTTGTCATGATTTTCAGGGAAACTTCAGAGGGTGAAGGGGAAGTTATTTCTCTTGGCCTCGACAATCCACAAAGGAAGCACTTCTATATGAAAATAATCACAATCTTTTAGCAAACTATATCCACCCTCTCTAAACATTTTTCTTTGGATCAATGTGTGATTAAAGGAGGAACCAAGTGGCTCAACGAACTGCCATAGTGAGGAGTGTGCATTTAATCTGGGGATTCCTGAAGCTCCTTTTCCTGCTCAATGTTTCCATCTCCTTTGTATTATTATTTTCCTCACATACACATGCACAAATATCTGTTCACAGCAGGTGCATATTTGCACACACTGCAAAGTCTATCTTTTCATCTTTACACCCTGGCAGTTTTAGAGTAAAAGTTGTTACTGCTTTTGTCCTTAAACCGTGTATGTTCTTTCAATTAAAAAAATACGATCTTGGCCAGGCACAGTGGCTCACACCTGTAATCCCAGCACTTTGGGAGGCCAAGGTGGGCAAATCAGCTGAGGGCAGGAGTTTGAGACAGCCTGGCCAACATGATGAAACCCTGTCTCTACCAAAAAATAAAAATAAAAATTAGCCAGATGTGGTGGCAGGTGCCTGTAGTACCAGCTACTGGGGAGGTTGAGGTGGGAGAATCACTTGAACCCAAGAAGCAGAGGTTGCAGTGAACTGAGATGGCACCACTGCACTATAGCCTGGACAACAGAGCAAGACTCTGTCTCCAAAAAAAAAAAAAAAAAAGATAAGAAAAGAAAAAGAAAAAATACAATCTTATGGAGAAAAAAAAAAAAGCTGTACAGAATAAGAATCACTATACTTGTCATTAAAGATTTTAAATCAAGGGTTTAAGCCCTAATATGGTTTGGCTGTGTCCCCACCCAAATCTCAACTTGAATTGTATCTCCCAGAATTCCCACACATTGTGGGAGGGACCCAGAGGGAGGTAGTTGAATCGTTGGGGCTGGTCTTTCACATGCTATTTTCATGTTCATGAGTAAGTCTCACGAGATCTGATAAGTTTATCAGGGGTTTCTGCTTTTGCTTCTTCCTCATTTTTCTTTTGCCACCACCATGTAAGAAGTGCCTTTCGTCTCCCACCATTATTCTGAGGCCTCCCCAGCCATGTGGAACTTTAAGTCCAATTAAACCTCTTTTTGTTCCCAGTTTCAGGTATGTCTTTATTAGCAGTGTTAAAATGAACTAATGCAGTAAATTGGTACCAGGAGTGGGGCGTTGCTGAACAGATACTTGAAATTGTGGAAGCAACTTTGGAACTGGGTAACAGTCAGAGATTGAAACAGTTTGGAGGGCTCAGAAGAAGACAGGAACATTTGGGAAAGTTTGGAACATCCTAGAGACTTGTTGAATGGCTTTGCCCCAAATGCTGATAGTGATATGGACAATAAGGTGGTCTCCAGGCTGTGGTGGTCTTAGATGGAGATGAGGAACTTGTTGGGAACTGGAGTAAAGGTGACTCTTATGTTTTAGCAAACAGACTGGCATGATTTTGCCCCTGCCCTAGAGATTTGTGGAACTTTAAACTTGAGAAAGATGATTGAGGGTATCTGGTGGAAAAATTTCCTAACTTAGCAAAAACATTCAAGTGATTTGGGTACTGTTAAAAGGCATTCAGTTTTGAAATAGTCTTAACTCTGTGCCCAGGCTGGAGTGCATTAAGTGGCGATCTCGGCTCACTGCAAGCTCCGCCTCCCGGAGTTCACGCCATTCTCCTGCCTCAGCCTCCCGGTAGCTGGGACTACAGTCCCGCCACCTACATGACTAATTTTTCTTGTATTTTTAGTAAGAGGCGGGGTTCACAGGTGTTAGCCAGGATGGTCTCGATCTCCTGACCTGCGTGATCCGCCCGTCGGCCTCCCAAAGATGCTGGGATTGGGCTTGAGCCACCGCGCCCGGCCGGCATTCAGTTTTGTAAGGGAAGCAGAGCATAAAAGTTTAGAAAATTTGCAGTCTGATGATGCAATCGAAAAGAAAAATCCATTTTTTGAGGAAAAATTCAAGCTGGCTTCAGAAATTTGCATAAATAGCAAAGAGTCTAATGTTAATCCCCAAGACCATGGGGAAAATGTCTCCAGGCCATGTCAGAGACCTTCATGACAGCCCCTCCCATCACAGGCCCAGAGGCCCAGGGGGAAAAAGCAGTTTTGTGGGCTGGGCCCAGGGTCCCCGTGCTGTGTGCAGCCTAGGGATTTGGTGCCCTGTGTCCCAGCTGCTCCCGCTGTGGCTGAAAGGGGCCAATGTACAGCTCAGGCTGTGGCTTCAGAGGGTGAAAGCCCCAAGCCTTGGTAGCTTCCACATGGTGTTGAGCCTGCAGGTGCACAGAAGTCAAGAATTGAGGTTTGGGAACCTCCACCTAGATTTCAGAAGATGCATGGAAACACCTGGATGCTCAGGCAAATTTTGCTGTGGGTGCAGGGCCCTCATGGAGAACGTCTGCTAGAGCAGTGCAGAAGAGAAATGTGAGATCAGAGACCCCAGACAGAGTCCCTACTGGGGCACTGCCTAGTGGAGCTGTGATAAGAGGGCCACTGTCCTCCAGACCCTAGAATGGTAGATCCACTGGCAGCTTGCAGCATTCACCTGGAAAAGCCACAGACACCCAATGCCAGCCCATGAAAGCAACCAGGAGTGAGGTTATACCCTGCAAAGCCACAGGGGCAGAGCTGCCCAAGACCATAGGAACACACCTTTTGCATCAGTGTGACCTGGATGTGAGACCTGGAGTCAAAGGAGGTCATTTTGGAGTTTTAAAATTTGACTGCCCAGCTGGATTTCAGACTTGCATGGGCCCTATAACCCTGTTGTTTTGCTCAATTTCTCCCATTTGGAATTGCTGTATTTACCCAACGCCTGTATCCCCATCATATCTAGGAAGTAACTAGCTTGCTTTTGAATTTACAAGCTCATAGGCAGAAGGGACTTGTCTTGCCTCAGATGAAACTTTGGACTACAAACTTTTGGGTTAATGCTGAAATGAGTTAAGACTTTGGGGGACTGTTGGGAAGGCATGATTGGTTTTGAAATGTGAGAACATGAGATTTGGAGGGGCCATGGTCTTCCCGAATGATATGGTTTGGCTGTGTCCCCACCCAAATCTCATCTTCAATTGTATCTCCCAGAATTCCCACGTGTTGTGGGAGTGACCAAGGGGGAGGTAATTGAATCATGGGGGCTGGACTTTCTTGTGCTATTCTTGTGAAAGTGAATAAGTCTCACGAAATCTGATGAGTTTATCAGGGGTTTCCATTTTTGCTTCTTCCTCATTTTTCTCTTGCCACCACCATGTAAGAAGTGTCTTTCACCTCCCACCATGATTCTGAGCCCTTATGGCCTCTACAGTCATGTGGAACTGTAAGTCCAATTAAACCTCTTTTGGTTCCCAGTTTGGGAACAAAGATCTTGTCCCCAAGGTGCTTGCTGTTTCTTCTGCCCAGAAAAGCTGCATTTCTTTCTGTTCAACTAATTTTATATGCAAGGTACATAGTAGCCATCTCCATCCTTCCTACTGTATAGGCAAAGGAAGTTGAGACCCAAGGTTCAAAACTCAAGCCTCGCCGGGCACAGTGGCTCAAGCCTGTAATCCCAGCACTTTGGGAGGCTGAGACGGGTGAATCACAAAGTCAGGAGATGGAGACCATCCTGGCTAACATGGTGAAACCCCGTCTCTACTAAAAAATACAAAAAACTAGCCGGGCGAGGTGGTGGGCGCCTGTAGTCCCAGCTACTCGAGAGGCTGAGGCAGGAGAATGGCATAAACCTGGGAGGTGGAGCTTGCAGTCAGCTGAGATCCGGCAACTGCACTCTAGCCTGGGCGACAGAGCGAGACTCCGTCTCAAAAAAAAAAAAAAAAAAAAAACCTCAAGCCTTAAGTTTGTTTCTTCACCTTTACAAGTTGTTTTTTCTGTCATTTAAAATAAACCGCTCCTTTGGGAAAGAAGTTCTCCATTCAAAAAAAGAAGACAGGCATGGAGCTGAAATCAACTCATGCAAAATAAAGTCACTTTAAAGCAAAAGAAGAAGCTCTTTTGGAATTAACAGCTACAGCTTCCAATATCTGAAGAAAGTAACACTCAGCATTGAATGCATCTATAAAAATCCCCCTGAAATGTGTAACACAGCCTGCATGCAGGGAGCACTTGGATCAAGGTCTTCACTCCCATCGTCTCTGTGATCTTGTTGCAGTAGGTAGTCGGGCAGACATGAACAGGGCAGGAGAGGGCCCTACCACACCAGGAATGCCAGGCAACCATGAGTTTATGGCCAGGCTGTTGTTAAGCACTAAAATAATGATTGGTCACGGCTGGCTCTAGGGAAAGGCAGTCTCCCAATAGAAAGAAAAAACCTGAAACTGGTGATCAGCAGCTTCTGGAGAAGATCTCAGGAGTTGGACGAGTGGGCTCAAGCATGCACACTAGGAGGCAAAATGGCGGAGTTAAGTGGTAGATGATCTTCCTCTAGGAACATTTGGCTGGTAAGGGAAGAATGCCTCAAGTGAGCATGCATACAACTCCAGTAAACACTGCACATGCAGCCCCTCCCAAATGCTGGCAGGTCACAGCACAGGCGGATAGCCCACCCCAAGGGAAGAACCAGGAAACAGGAGAAGCAAGACCCCAGAAGCAAGCCAGTGTGTGAAACCCCAAGTCAAAAGTCAAACAGTGCTCTTGTCTCTCCCACTTGGCCCTCTTCCAAGGATACCTCACTTCCTTTCATTCTTCCCCTGAAAATTTTTCATAAACTTTCACTCCTACTCTAAGACTTGCCTTGGTCTCTTCCCTCTGCCTTATGCCCTTCCGTCAAATTCTTTCTTCTCAGGAAGTAAGAATTGAGTTTGCTGCAGACCCGTAGGATTCACTGCTGCTAACAATCTCTAATAATTATGAAGTCGATATTATCATATCCATTTTACAGATGAGAAAACTGAGGCATTACCGAAGTTGTATGATTTGCCATCACTTGTCAAAGATCACCATGCTAGGAAGTAACAGAGCCAGAAATCAAAATTGAAGCTTGTCAGACCCTAAAATCCATGCTCATAATTGCTACACTATAATGTTTGCCAGTGCTTTGGCATGACCAGTGTAGGAGACCACAATCTGTCCCCCCAAAATATGCCTTTTGGGCATAAGGATTATTTTGAGAAACTGCTGACACAGCAGAAGCTCTGAGAACACAGAGGCAGTTACCCTTTTGTAAAGGAAATTTATTTCTGTAAAGGAGCTCTCCATTTATGAGGGTTTCTCCTTCTCTGTACCAGAAAGATAAGGATGACTCAAATCTGCATAACAAACCTTACCCTTTTTGACTGCTTTTCCTGGTTACCTCCCCACACCTGCCAGCAACACCCTTCTTTCTTTGTGACAGCTGAAGACGGTATTAAATATTTAAGCCTGAATTCAAAGCCTCTTCTCTAAGACTGACTCATCTCTCTGGGTATCTATCACATACACCTGAGGCATGCATGTTAATAAACTTCCGTTTGTCTTTCTCTTTTTAATCTGTCTTGTTACAGGAGTCCATCCCAACTAATAACTGCGAAGACCAGAGAGAAACTAAAACTTTCCTCCTCTACACCACAGAAACTCGGAAATAGGCTTTAACCAAATTGTTTGTGCTTAAAGTATATGAAGGAATCAGAAAGATCAGAATCAAAACAAAAAAACAATAGCGTTTGTCATACAATGGTCTCCTTATACATGAGGGATATGTTCCAAAATACCCAGTGGATACTTGAAACCTTGGATAATACTGAACCCTGTATATTCTGTTTTCTCCTATCCATACATACCTATGATAAAGCTTAATTTATAAGTTAGGCACAAGAGATTAGCAACAATTACTCATAATAAAATAAAGCAATTATAACAATATACCGCAATAAAAGTTATGTGAATGCAGTCTCTCTCTCTCTCTCTCTCTCTCTCTCTCTCTCTCTCTCTCAAAATATCTTTTTTTTTTTTTTTTAAGAGAGACAGAGTCTTGCTCTGTTGCCCAGGCTGGAGTGCAGTCCTGCGATCATAGTTCACTGAAGCTTTGACTTCCTGAGCTCCAGTGATCATCCCGCCTCGGTTTTCCGAGTAGCTGGGAGTACAAGAATGCATCATCACAACCAGCTAATTTTTTAAAATTTCTTTTTTGTAGAGAAGTCTCACTATGTTGCCCTGCTGGTCTCAAACTCCTGTACTCAAGCAATCCTCCCACCTCAGCCTCCCAACGTGCTGGGATTGCAGGCATGAGCCATTGTGCCCGCCCTCAAAATATCTTACTGCGCTACACTCACCCATTTTCAAATCTCCATTTATTGCAGGTAACAGAAACCGTGGAAAGTGAAACCACAAATAAGGGGGGACTGCTCTAATGAAGAGTGAGATAAGAATAATGAAAAGTGAGAGTGAAGCTGCCTTTGCAAAATGATGACTGAGACAGTGAACGAGATCTAACTTAACCGACTCCGTCTTGCTTCTAACCTCCAAGCTGTCCTTGTTCATTCCCGGGCATAGGCTGAACTAACTTTGGGAGAAACTTAGTTTACAGTTTACAGTTTAAACAAAGATGGTAACAGCCCTTTCCCAAAGCGGACCTCCTTCTTGCCTGGGGACTAGATCCCCTTTGTAGGACCAACATTAGCCACAAAATTAGAAATTACAGTTTAGGAGTCATGCAGCTGGAGGCTCCAAGATTCTGACCCTCCCTAAACTGCTCTAAGATCAGCGCTTGAGAGATTTTGCAGACCCTGC
Organism: Papio anubis; assembly: GCF_008728515.1. Classification (NCBI taxonomy): domain Eukaryota; kingdom Metazoa; phylum Chordata; class Mammalia; order Primates; family Cercopithecidae; genus Papio; species Papio anubis. The sequence continues at coordinate 175,057,739 of NC_044979.1, read as the reverse complement.
ACTTGATGGATCAATAAACTGGCTCACCTCATCCTGTGGCTCCCACTCAGGAACTGACTCAGTGCAAGAAGACAGCTCCGAGTCTCTATGACTTCATCCCTTACCAATCAGCATTCCTGGTTCACTGGCTTCCCCCCACCCACCAAGTTATCCTTAAAAATTCTGCTGCCCGAATGCTCGGGGAGACTGATTTGAGTAATAATAAAGCTCTGGTCTCCCGCGCAGCGGCTCTGTGTGAATTATCCTTTCTCTATTGCAATTCCCCTGTCTTGATGAATCGGCTGTCTAGGCAGCGGGCAAGGTGAACCCCTTGGGTGGTTACAAATTAAGAATGTGATTGGCCTGATGCCTGTACGTTTCTGTTTTGAAAATAACTTTTAGACAAGAGGTCAATAGCCAACTATTTAATAATTTGGTGTCATGGGACCAAGCAGTGAGAATGGACGGTGGCCAGGGCATTGGCACAGGGTCCAGAGGCCCTCTGTAGAGATGGGTGCCAACCCTTTCATTGCTGGAGCATAAGATGTTGGAGAGGACAGAGCTCCAGGGGAGGAAACAGGGCAGCCTGCTGTTTACCTACAGACACAAAAGCATTTCAATATTGTGGGAATCACTGTGGACAAACCACAGCATCCCAGCTGTGCGTCGACCCCATTTCCAGTCCACCCTGCCATATCTATGGTGTTGGGCGCCACACAGCACTCTGTTCGCAACTCTCTTCTATAGGCCTCGCCACATGGAGGAGATGAATTGATAGGAAATTGTAAAGAATGCTAAGCCCCTCAAAAGTTCCTTTACAACAAGAGTCCCACCGCTCAAGAAAAGGCCTCCAGAAAAGCCCATAGATTTTGTGGAAGTGTTGCTTATTGTGAGTCAACAACACATAAAAAGCTAGATAATTCATCTCAATTTCCACAGGTGACAATTCATTAGTGGTTTACCAGCAAAAGGTTGATAACATGGAAAATTCAGGTGAATCTTTAAAAATTCAGCTGATAATGCTCTTTTTTTTTTTTTTTTTTTTTTTTTGAGACGCAGTCTCACTCTGTTGCCCAGCCTGAAGTGCAGTGAGGTGATCTTGGCTCACTGCAACCTCTGTCTCTTGGATTCAAGCGATTCTCCCGCCTCAGCCTCCTGAGTAGCTGGGATTACAGGCGTCCACCACCATGCCCAGCTGAACGCTCTTACTTTTAATAGCAAACGATACGACAGAATGGACAGTGTCCCAGAGTTAAAGACTTGACTCCTGAACTTCCTTGTAGCAGGACCTGACCTACCTCCATGGCCAGAAAGGCTCTGCTGAGCCCACAGAGGCTCTCAAGAGAATTTAAGGACTCTCCCACATGTTAAACCAACTTATCTGCTTGAACAGGCAGCCAAAAATACTACTAAGAAATAAACTTGGCCTTTGGAGTCCAACAGAGGGTTTGAATCCTAGCTCTATAACTTATTAGCTGTGTGCTCCTAGGCAAGCTACTCAACTTTTCCAAGCCTCTAACTCTCCAGTTAGAAATAAAATTCGGGGCTGGGCACGGTGACTCATGCCTGTAATTCCAGCACTTTGAGATGCTAAGGCAGGAAGATTGCTTGACTCCAGGAGTTTGAGAACAGCCTGGTCTCAAACACAGTAAGACCCCCATCTCTGTAAAAATAAAAACATTAGCCAGGCATGGTGGTGCACACCTGTAGTCCCAGTTACTTGGGAGGCTGAGGTGGGAGGATTGCTTGAGCCCAGGAGGCTGACGCTGCTGTGAACCATGATCATGCCACTGCACTTCAGCCTGCCCAACACAGTGAGACGCTATCCCAAAGAAAAAACAGAGAGAAAGAATGTTCTGTAAAAATAACACGTTGTATGGTTGTTGAAAAAACTAAATATGACAATACATGAAAAATCCTTTAAAAAGTAGCTGGCAATTAGTAAACATTTACTAAATATTCCTTCCCTTTCCTTACCAAGAAATTCATTTAGCACTTGGCTTAATGCAGTGTGCTCTGGATCACAAAAATGAAAGGGACATGGATTCTATTTTCAGAAACCTATCATCTCAATTTCTACTTGGCATTTACTAAGGAGAAATAAAAACATTCATACTCAGAAAGACTTATCCACAAATGTCTGTGGCAGCTTTATTCAGAATACCCCAAAACTGCCAATGACTCAAATGTCTAGTGTGAGTAAACAAACTGGCAATGCCACACTCAGCAAGAAGGAACAAACTTATGTATATAAAAAATACAAATAAAAAACTAAAATTTAAATTTAAAAATTAAATTCATTACATTAATTAAAAATAAATAAAATTAAAATAACAAAAAATTTAAAATGTAAAAATTTTTTTTAAAACTTAAAAATAAATAAATAACATAAAAATAAATTTAAAAGAAGGAACAAACTACTGATATTAATGACAATACAGGTGAGTCTCAAACACATGTGGAGGGAGAGAACCCAGGCACAAAAAGAGGAAATAGCTGTTGTACTCATTTCTATGCAGTTCTAGGAAAGGAAAATCTAATCCATAATGTCAGAAAACAGCCGCGGTTGCCTGGGCTCATGTGGAAGGGAGGGATTAGCTGCACAGGAGAAGAGAGCTTTACAGCGTGACAGGAATGATCTGTGTCTTGACAGGGGCGTTGGTTATACACACTTCTCAGAACTCATCAAACCGTACACTCAAAAGGGGTGCATATCGCTGGATGAATTAAACCTCAACAAAATTTATTTCCTAAAAATCCTACAATCTAGCACAGGGCTTTCAACCTGAGCTCTGAATTTAGTCCCCTTGGGGTTCAAGGTCTCTGTAACTACAGTCAGAGCAGCTCTCTTTCCCTCTGATTTTTTATGCTAGGGACCCATTGGAACAGAATCCTATGGCTTTAAAAAATTAAAAACTAGACCGGGTGCGGTGGTTCATGCCTGTAATCCCAGCACTTTGGGAGGCTGAGGCGGGCAGATCACCTGAGGTCAGGAGTTCGAAACCAGCCTGGCCAACATGGTGAAACGCCATCTCTACTAAAAATAAAAAATTAGCCGGACGTGGTGTCACACGCCTGTAGTCCCAGCTACTTGGGAGACTGAGGCAGGAGAACTGCTTGAACCCGGGAGGTGGAGGTTGCAGTGAGCCGAGATCAGGCCACTGCACTCCAGCCTGGGCGACAGAGTGAGACTCTGTCTCATTAAAAAAAAAAAAAAAAAATTAAAAACTACTGGACTGAAGAAGAGCGCTGACTTACGTGAAAATGATTTGTATCACGAGAAAGGTTAGTTAAAATGCTCTGAGAGGTCAAGTATGGAGTAGTAAATACTTTCGGATGGAAATAGTGAGTAAAGCTTAATGACAGACATGACCTCAAGCTGGGTCTTAACCTACAGGTAAGATTCAGGCATGTGGACATAGTTGGACGAATAAGCAAAGACTTGGATAGCATGGATAAGAACATGCTACGTGTACATGAAGTTCTGATGATTGTATAGAAAAATAATGGCAAAATACATTACAAGGATATTAATGGCTATTTCTGGGCACAGAGATTATAAATGATTTTATGTTTATTTTTTACTTGTCTATATCTTCTTTTTAAAAATGTGAACGTATGTTGCTTTTGTAACAAAAAAAAAGTTTTTAAGACAGTGCCAAGGCACAATGGCTGAAAGGCTGAAAGATTGGATATTGGTATCAAGAGGAAAATCGTTTTGGAATCAAGATGAGTTAAATCTTTGACTTCTTTTTTCTTTTTCTTTTTTTTTTTTTTTGGAGACAGAGTCTTGCTCTGTCACCCAGGCTAGAGTGCAGTGGCGCGATCTCAGCTCACTGCAGCCTCTGCCTCCCGGGTTCAAGTGATTCCCCTGCCTCAACCCCCCAAGTAGCTAGGATTACAGGCACGCGCCACCACAACCAGCTAACTGTTGTATTTTAGTAGAGATGAGTACCTGCAGGACATCCACGTGGAGACATCCTACAGGCACTTTGAATTCTGGGTGTAGTCAGTACATTTTGGGGTACTTTCTCAGCCTGTGCCCTGAAAACTACCCCCAGCACTCGCACACAAATGGGTCTTCTCAGCCTTGTTTGGTCTTTATGATCATATCTCCAGAACCCTCTTCGTCTTGCAAAACTAAAACTCTATACACATTAAACGATAATGACCACTTGCAACAACCATTCCACTCGCTGTCTCCATTTGATGACTCATACAACATACTGTATGATTCCACTTACCATATAGCACTCATCCTGTTGTAACTGGCTTATTTCATTGAGCATGTTCTCAAGGTTCATTCATACTGTAGCATGTGACAGCATTTCCTTTCTTTTGAATGCTTGAATAAGAGTCCGTTGTATGGGCATTCCACATTGTGTTCATCCATTCATCCGTAGACGGACATCTGCGTTGGTTTCACCTTTTGGCTATTGTGAATAACGTTGCTAAGAACATGGGCATACAAAAACCTCTTCAGGACCCTGCTTTCCATTCTTTTGGGCATATACCCAGAAATGGAATTGCTGGATCCTATGATAATTCTATTTTTATTTTTTTGAGGAATCTCCTCACCACTCCCCATAGCAGCTGCACCATTTAACATTCTCAGTAACAGCTCTCCACTTCCTCACCAACATTTGTTATGTTCTGGGATTTTTATAGTAGCCATTCTAAATGATGTGCAGAGGTAAGCATCCTTTTTGAAAGGTGGCTTGAGGGAGGCCCCAACCTTTGCAACCAATAACCTAGCTAACACAGGACTCGAGAATCATCCGGACTTATAGAAAACCATAAACATGAAAGAAATTGCCAAAGAAGAAAGAATCATTGAGAAGAATAAAGAGTTATGGACTGGTCCTGCAGAGATTTTCCTATTTCAATGGTGAAAAGTGAACGGAAAGGCAGAGATGGAGGGAGAGGTAGGAAAGGAAAGAATCACAAAAACCAAGCATGTCAGTGTCCTGGGACTTCCTAACAAAGCACCACAGATGGATGGCTGAAGACAAAAGAAATTTACTCTCTGACAGTTTTAGAGGCCAGAAGACTGAAACCAAAGGAGTCAGCAGGGCCACGCCCCCTCCGAGGCTCTGCTGAGAATCCTCCTTGCCTCTTTCTGGCTTCTGCTGGCGGCTGCCAATCCTTCCCGCCCCGTGTTTTGCAGCCTCATTCCTCTGATCTCAGACCGTATCGTCACAGGACGTTCTTCACATGGCGTTTCCTCTCATTAGAAGGTCACCAGTCGTTGGTGAGGGCCAACCCCACTCCAATGTCAGCTCATCTTTTTTTTTTTTCTTTTTGAGACGGAGTCTCGTTCAGTCGTGCAGGGTGGGATGCAATGGCGCAACCTTGGCTCACTGCAACCTCCGACTCCCAGGTTCCAGCGATTCTCCTGCCTCAGCCTCCTGAGTAGCTGGGATTACAGGTGTGTACCACCAGACCCGGTTAATTTTTGTATTTTTAGTAGAGACGAACTTTCACCATGTTGGTCAGGCTGGTCTCAAACTCCTGACATCGTGATCTGCCCACCTCGGCCTTCCAAAGTGCTGGGATTACAGGCGTGAGCCACAATGCCCAGCCGTGTCAGCTCATCTTAACTTGATTATGTCTGCAAAGACTGAGCATGGGCCACAATCCACGGAGACACGAAGGAGAATGTGTGGCACCTGCAGTCCTTTAAAATTGTTCATTAGATCTCCCATGTCTAAGTTTTCACACAGAACCACAGTAACACCAAACTATTCACCAGTTTGGCCAAATCCTTCATGAAGGAGGGTTTCTGTGAAAACTCTTTCCTAATTACAGGCATTAAATCTTCATGCTATAAAAACAGATGGTTTCAGCCAGGCATGGTGGCTCACACCTATACTCCTAGCACTTCAGGAGGCGAGCAGATTACTAGAGCTCAGGAGTTCGAGACCACCCTAAGTAACATAGTGAGACCTCATCTCATTTATTTTTAAAATTTTTAAAAAGGGCTTGACACAGTGGCTCACATCTGTAATTCCAGCACTTTGGGAGGCTGAGGTGGGCAGATCACATGAGGCCAGGAGTTTGAGACCAGCCTGGCCAGCATGGTGAAACCCTGTCTCTACTAAAAATACAAAAATTAGCTGGGCGTGGTGGCACATGCCTGTAATCCCAACTACTCAGGAGGCTGAGGCAGGAGAATCGCTTGAACCTGGGAGGCTGAGGTTGCAGTGAGCCAAAATCACACCACTGCACTCCAACCTGGGCAACAGAGCAAGACCCTGTCTCCAAAAAAAAATTAATTAAATTGAATTTTTTAAAACAAGATTATTTCAACGGACTATCGCTTTATCTCCACAAAGCAATTCTGTGTGGATGGCAAATTTCCTAGTGACAGTGGTAAAGAATGTTATCAGTACACTAAAAACCAGCAGTTTCCAGATCCTACATAGACTGAATCAGAGAACGCTCTGCAGATGAACAGTGAAGAAAGAAAAAAGGAAAAGAAAACAACAACAAATAAGAGAATACTCAATCAGAAAACGCATGCACGCGTCACTGGCATCCCATCACAGTCTCTCCTTTCCGCTAGGGTCATACAAATCCGGACGCCAGATGCTCATTTTCTCCCCATGAGATACCATCCTTGGAGAAAGACAGTGAGTAGCCAACTCTCTGGCCCTGTTGTCCCTGCCTCCCAGAGACACAGAGCCTCCTGGAAGCTGGAGCTGGCCCCTCTAAGCCTTCAGTCTCTCCACCTCCTCCAGGGAGTCAGCACTCCTGAAGCTCAGTAGACACTCAACACACCTCTTCCATTCTCATCAGGTGGTAGGGGCTGCTCTCCTGGCCACGGGGAAGCCAGTTTCTCTTGTGAACTTTCAATCACTTTGAAAGCACTTCTGAGCCTCTTTTCTGAGTCGGCCACACTTGGGGTCCTCTCTATGAAAAACAACAAAGTGAATATGAAGGGTAGTTTTGTCCCCGCTTCTTTTAAGGACTTGGACTCCAAGGGGTTGGCCTGAGACTCAAGACTGGAGGTTCCATTGGTGACAACCCTAAGTGAGGTCTGAGTGCTCAGAAGCCTGGAGAGCCCACCTGGCACTGTCCCCTTCCCCTACCAAGAGAGGGCTTTCAGTCCAGCCACACTTCCTCCTGCCATAAAAGCACCAGTGGACACCATGAGGCCATCAGCCAGTGCTGAGCTGGAGAGCGACTCTTGCCTGGGGGCCTCTGGGCTGCAGACGCTCACCTCAGGGAGGCTGGTTCTGCCTCAGGGCACTGGCAGGAGAAATGCCACCACCATTCAATGCCCAGGATCCTCACAGCCCTCACATGCGGAGGGGTTTCTATTGCATCCACTTCACCCAAAGACCCCTCTAGCTTGCTGGCACTCTGCTCTTGCCCTCTGGTGAACACCATAGCCCGTAAAGTCTGTGCCAAGAGCCCCCGGTTTTTGTTAGTCAGGGACAGTGGGAGCACTGTGTCCCTCTCTCCACCACTATCAACCTTCCAAGGGGCCACTTCACTCAGTTTCACAGAACTGAAAGTGCTGGTACGTTTCTGACTTTCCTGGGACACCTTGGCTCAGCCAGAGAGGATAGGGGCACTGGTTTTGTGTCACTTGATCTTGAAGGCATCATTCTCTTTGCAGGACATGGGCTCATTACCTCCATTGCCAACCTCCTGGTGTCTCTCCTCTGCTCTCAAGCTTCCATCTGCTGCCCGGAGGATGCATGGCTGCCGCCTCCACCTGAGAGGGGCCCGGGGACAGAGGCCAGGCACGCAGGCGGCCAGGCTCCAGCTCCTCACCTCAGCTCTCAGACTTATGTCCACCTCTTCCCAACTAAACCCAGGTCCTCCAGCACCCACATTCTTGGCTGTTGCTCAACCCTCATTTCCAGGCTGTTTGCACAGAAGGCTGAATTCTCCAGTCTGGGGTCAGCACAGTTTTCATGCTGCTGTTCCACCTCACTTTCCTCATTGCCGCAGCTGCTGCTACTGCTGCTTTCTTTGTCTTCCTTCTTTGTCTTCCTTCTTTGTCTTCTTGAAGCTCCTTGTTAAAACTTACTCATTAACTTAATAAGTCCAGGCACAATGGCTGACTAGTGTCAGGAGAAACCACCCAAATCGTTGTTTGCTGCTGCACAGATGTGCGGGTGCCTTCTTTACCACCTCCCACTTGGGCCCAGGGTGGACTCCATGCCCATAGACACCCACACAGGGCTGACTTCCGCCTGCTTTTGTCATCGGTGCCTGATTTATGGACAAGGAAGTCCTTGGAAAAGCACTGTTGCCAGCTGGGCTGAGGGACCTGTGACCTTTCAGGTTGCAGGCACTTCACCTCTGTTTGTGGTCACCAGAAGGGAATGCCGTGTGCACCGGAGCTTCGGAGGCAGCAGGGTCCGAACATTTTGGAGTCAGGAACACACTAGACCCTCCCAACTTTGCACCAGGAAGGAGCTGTGAGTTTTGGGGTTCTTTGGGGAAACTGGTTTGTGTTTGCTGATCTCTGTACTGGTGCCCTGGGCAAGAGCCAGAAGGGTGGAGTTCGCTGTGCTTTGTAAGGTAAACGAATCCAAGGTCATCGGTTTCTTTGTCTTCTTCTGATCCCCCCCCAGATCTTGTTTCCAGAGCTCCATTCTCCCACCCATGCTTCCAGTGAGAGCCTGCAGCCCCAGGGCGGTGGAGGACGTGCTTGGCAGACTCTGTGGTTGCAGAGCTGTGCTCTTATCAGACCGACTCATGTTTAAGTCATTGCTATCCGTACCTATATCCGACATCTGTGATTCTGATTTCACTGGGATGGAAACCAAACAAAATACAGTCTTGTTCATTTACTTCTTTGAACTTTTCTTAGTCCGAATCCCAGTTTCAAACTTTTTGAGTTTGGTTTGAGTTTCATGGGCACCCTCGCCCTGTGGGTTTGGGGAAGAAACTTGGCTTTCTGCGTGTCTATGCGGGCTGCCCCTCACGTCAGGCTGCTGTCCTCTCATGACACAGCTGTCTCTTTGGTCAGGGAAGTCACCATTTTCTCTATTTCTGGGAAGCTGGCCCCATGCCCACCAGGGGCTAGGATCAGCCGAGGCTGGGCCTCTCTTGTTCCCTGACATGGAATCGGGCTCTGTGAATTCCAAATGGCACCATCAGCATGTTTCCATGAGCTGGCTCTTGGGCAGTGACAGGACTGTAGTTATAAGATTCATCACCAAACTTTGTGTCCTCACAGAAACCCTGGGGTTGAGCTGGTTTGATACGTCGCATCCTTGGGTCATCAAAGGGAATGTACTGAATGAAGCTGTTGTGGGCCGTGGCAGATTGGAGGTGTGGAGGGAGCCCTGGGGTAAGACGGCGTTTGCAGTGCCCAGTTCCAAGGGGACCACAAGGAAGTCGACCACCAGTCCGGCCTTCTCAGTTGGAGGCTGCTGCTGACCGTGAATGCCACATTCGAGTGAGCACTGTGTCTTCCAACACAGGGGTTTGGGGTGTGCTGGGGGGTGACCTGTATGATGGTGGAGGTACCTACTGGAGGCTCCAATCCAAAGTTGGACACGCAGAGCTCATGCCTGGGGACATATGGATCCACTGCTGGCTGTCCTGATCGTCACCACTTTCTACTCCCTGTGGGATTGGTGGTGCAAGCCATCAGATGGGGGCTTGAGGGGTCTCCCAAACTTAGGCTGGGGAAAAGAGGCCAAGGAGCCACCCTGAGAAGGGTGTGAATTTCAAATTTGGTGCATAATTGGGAGAATATTGTGGCATTTTAGGTAAATGTCTGTCATTTAATGGAACGGAAATTTCTGTGCAACTCAGGCTCCGGGTCGGAGGGCTACGGGGGGTGGGAGAGGGGCGAGTTCTAGGCAATAATTGGGATTTCTCTTTGTTTTGAGAATTCGACACATTCTCCTTGAATGAACAGTAACACATTTTGAAATAATTTCTCCCTATCACCATCAGACACCTGCCACCTGAATTTCCCTGGCTGGTTGCAAAAATCAAGGCAGATGTTCAACCACTTGGCAGGACCCAACATTCTCAACTCTTCTTCCCAAGTTACCTTCTTATTTATCCATTTATTTGAGACCGAGTCTCTCTCTGTTGCCCAGGCTGGAGTGTAGTGGCATGATTTCAGCTCAAACCCCTGCCTTCTGAGTTCAAGCGAGCCTCCTGCCTCAGTCTCCCAAGTAGCTGGGATTACAGGCTCCGACCACCACACCCGACTAATTTTTGTATTTTTAGTAGAGATGGGGTTTCACCATGTTGGCCAGGCTGGTCTCGAACTCCTGACCTCAAGTGATCCACCCCCTCAGCCTCCCAAAATGTTGGGATTACAGGAGTGAGCCACTGCACCCGGCCCCAAGTTGTCTTCTTCATCACATCCTCTGTCCTTCCTCTGACTTCCTGCAGACCCTGCCTCATGTGGACAGGCGGACTGTTGGCTTGGGTCATTCCTCCAGGTCTTCTCGGACCCTCGGACCCAGCAGGCTGCTGACTTCCCACGATCCTCTTCTCCAGTTGGCTTGGTCATTAACGGTCTGGAGTTGGTTGATTATGAAGCCCTGCCTCAGAGGTTTAGAAGCAGAAGTGCTCTGGGGATCCCCATGGCCTCTCGCTGTGGTGCAGCAGCTTTCAGAGTCACTCCCACGTCCTTTCCTGGCAGATGTCTCATGATGTGCAAAGGCCGCGGGGCCATCCTCATACCTATTCAGCAGGCCACAGACCACTCGCATTCTTCTCTTTGCTGGTTGGTACCCCTCAGGGTTATCCCTGCATGGTGCTGGGAGGTCTCTCAACAGTTTGTACCCATGAGCGATGAGGAGGTCTTCGGCACTGTACATGGTGCCCAGCCTCACTGAAGCTCCACCACTAGAATACTGGCAGAGGCAGGACCCAGCTCCCCTGGGCTGCTGGTGTTAGCAAATGCATGGACTTCAGCATCCCTCAAGGCAGCAGGCTGGGGGAGCTTTGAAAAAGACTCTAGTTCATGGGGCCTACCCAGAATCTGACTGAAGAGCCATAAACTGACCGAAGAGCCCTTGAGCCTTAAGTGAACGTTGGTGGAAGCCTGGCAGTCCTCCTCGTGGGCCTGTGGCAGTAGCGGCCATGGGACTGAGGCTCCTCTACCTGTTGAAAGGGGAGGGAAGAATGGGAGAGACTGTGTCTAATGATTTGAGTGCCAGCTTGGCTACAGTACAATAGAATACCACGCAGACTTCTAGTGCAATTGGCATACTGAAGAATTCATCAGAGTTTTTTAATAGCAGAACTGATCAAGCAGAAGAAGGAATTAGTGAGCTTGAAGACAGGCTATTTGCAAATACATAGTCAGGTTTTTTTCCAAGATGGCAGATCAGAGGCAGTATTAGTGTGTCTCTCATATTTGGAAGGAAAGAATAGTGTGTAGAGATTCACAATGAATTTTTTTTTCCAAGAACCAAAGCAGGAACTTAACAAGAAAACCAAAAGAATCCACAGACCCTTTGAAAGAAGTGGCAGGCGGCAGCCTACTCCATGAGACAAGTGAAAAACTGTTTAAGTCCCCAGAGTGTGAGGAGGGGAGAGTCTGCCTCCAGAGCACACATACCCACCAGGGAATCTGAAAATCCAGGCCATGGGAGAAGGTCTTAACTCTATCCAGAGCTGGAACAGATTCAGGGAGTGACATGAAATATAAAAGTGGGAGCAGCAGCAGGAAGTGCCTTGCAGACATTCCCAGTCTCCAGCATGAACTGGGGGAAGCCATTCCTGATTATGTCTCACAGGGGCCCTCAGAGAAATCAGCCAACGAACTCAGGGAGGAGTCACAACTTAAAAGAAGCTTTCAACTGAATTAAGAAGTTTTCAACTGAATTTTATAATATAATCTCAAGTGGGGACAAACTCCCTTGACCAGAACCTAGGGAGGGGTGAATGGGAAGTGCTCTACAGACACGACCCTCAGGAGCTGCCCACAGCCTTGTGGGCAGATGGGGAACAGCATGACCCGAAAGCCAAGATTGCTATCTGCGCAGGGAAGCTGATGGCCTGGGGCAGTTCTAAGTTCTGTGCACAGACTGCCTGGATCTAAATCCAGCACTGTCAGCAGAGTACTGCAGCAGTGAGATCAGCCTTCCCAACTGCATGGGAGCTGCGAGAGACTTACTGCTACCTACTTTTCCCCACTCCCTTTGCAAACTCTCCTGTGCAGCAGAGGTAGTTATACTCCCCTCCGGAACATTACCCAAGCAGCATGAAAAGAATTTCCCCAACCCTCGCAGGAGCTGCCACTAGCCCTGCTCAAGGAGAGTCAGAGTGCAGACCTGCCTAACCCTGCCCCCACCTGGTTGTACCCCTCCACCCACCCTAGTAGCTTTACACAAAGGACATAAATTCTGGGGAGCTTTATAGCCCCACCCATTGCCTGAGAAACCGGAATACTTCCCCGGGGCAACTTAGGGCAAGCTCAAACCCCACTGTTACTACCACAGCTAGTGCTCCTTTGCAATCACCACCTCCTGGACGGAGGCCAACCAACACAGTCCATTGTAGCACTGCTAAATAGAATAACACTGTGCCCAAGAAGGAGAAAACAGTCATGTGACCTCAGCTATCACCACTGCATACAACACCCTGGCTAACCAGAAGTCCTGAGTCTATCCACATGACAAGTTCACTACAATTATAACTAGCATTCAAGAAAGCCAACACACTAAGCCTATTTACAACCAAGGAATCTCACAGAGCCCATGTTACTCCCCCACCACCTCCATCAGAGCTGGTGCTGGGATCTACAGATGGGAGACTTGAAGACAGGTCACATTACTGGATCCCTTGTAGACATTTCCTAACACCAGCCTGGAATCTGGAAGCCCCACTGGGTGTCTAGACCCAGGAGAGCAATGACAATCACTAGAGTATGGCTCTCAGGAATTCCCATTCTTAGGGAAGGGGAGGAATACAACATCAAGAGGAAGAACACCCGGTGGGACGAAAGAATCTAAACAGCAGGTCTTAAGTCCCAGATCTATCCAATAATGGGAAGTTTCTTACAGCAGAGATACCATTGCATTACTAGGGACAGTAGGAAAAGTCTGCCCCAGTAGGCAGGCAGCCTGTCTGTACATGAAGGGGCTTGGAAAAGGGGTTCTTGTTCTTCTCTGGTACACCATTGCAGACACAGCTGCGACCTCTCTCATGGGTATACAGCATGGATGCACCTATGGTCAGCCTTCTGGTACAATTCAGGGTGACTGCTCCCACAGGAGGAGCACTCCTCAGATTTAGGCTTGCACGGGAGGCAGCCCTCTCTACTTGGAACATCAACATTCCTACAGATGAAAAGAAGTGCTTGTCTGATCTGAAGAGCCAGAACACTGGGATAGGAATGAAACTGGGAGGTAAATAGTTTTCCTGCTGGCCTGGCAGGGGAGCTGAGGTAGCTCCCACGCTTTACCCTGATAAAACCTTAGCACATCTAATTGAGAGCTCCCCCAGACACCTTCATCAAGGCTGGAACCTGCGCCCACCATTGGGTATTACAGCTACCTACCTGTTTTAGCTACAACTGGTGCCTACCCAAGGATACCTGCCCTACTAGCCTGAAGCCTAAATCACCAGCTCAGTAAATAAAATGCTGGGGGAAAATCAAATAAATTTTAAAAATGTTCACAGTGGAAGAATGAGATAAGCTTCAAGAGATCCTTGCCATTCCAACCATGCAGGAGATACACACCAAGTACATAAATACTACAACCAACATCTGGGAAAGCCAGCACAAAAAGACTCTCTATAACTAAAGAACTCATACAGAGTCTTCCCCCCTAAAATCACCAAGAATCAAATTAGGCTATAATAAACTATAAACATTAAAGTCAGATCCTTAAGGGAAAAAAAATAAAGAAAAAAATACAGTCAAATACAAAATAAATTCAAGAACAATTTGAAAAAATAGTCTACCCAAATGAGAAGGAATCAGAGAATTAATTCTGATAATATGACAGAACAAGTTTCAATAACACCCCAAAAGATCGCACCCCAGAAGGTCACACTAACTCCCCAGCAATGGAGTCAAGCCAATCTAAAACATTTGAAATCGCAGACACAGAATTCAGAAGACTGATTATTAAGCTACCCAAGGAGATACCAGAGAAAGGTGAAAAACAAAATAAAGACTTCTTAAAAATTCAGGATATAAATGAAAAATTTTCCAGAGAGATAGGTATCATAAAGAAAAACCAATTAGAACGCCTGGAAATTAAAGACACACTTAGGGAAATACAAATTGCAGTGAAAAGTTTTAAGAATAGACTAGAACAAGTAGAAGAAAGAATTTCAGAGCTTGAAGACACGGCTTTTGAATTAACCCAATTAGAATCAAAATAAATGAACAAAATCTCCAAGAAATATAGGGTTATGTAAAATGGCCATACCTAAGTATAATTGGTGATTCTGAGGGAGAAGAAAAGTCTAAAAGTTTTGGAAACTTATTTCAGGGAATAATTAAGGAAAATTTCCCTGGCCTTGCTAGAGATCTAGATATCCAAATAGAAAAAGCTCAAAGAACTCCTGGTAAATCCATTGCAAAAAGATCATCACCAAGGCACATGATCATCAGGCTATCTAAAGTCAGTATAAAGGAATGAATTCTAAGAGCTGTGAGATAAAAGCATCAGGTAACCTATAAAGAAAAACCTGTCAGACTAACAGCAGATATCTCAGCAGAAACCTTTCAAGCCAGAAGGGACTCAGGTCCTATCTTCCGCCTCCTTAAACGAAGTAATTTTCTGCCAATAATTTTGTATCCCGCAAAACTAAGCTCCATAAATGAAGGACAGATAGTCTTCTTCAGACAAATAATGAGGGCATCTGCCACTACCAAACCAGCACTACAAGAAATGTTAAAAGGAGTTCTAAATCTTGAAACAAAAGCTTGATACACACCAAAACAGAACCTTCTTAAAGCATAAATCTCACATGACCTACAAAATAATAACACAGTGAAATAAAACTAAGTATCTAGGTAACAACTAATATGATGAATAGAACAGGATCTCACATCTCAATATTAACATTGAATGTAAATGGCCTAACTGCTCCATTTAAAAGATACAGAATGGAAGAATGGATTAAAAAAATGTAAACACCAATCAAATATCTGCTGTCTTCAAGAGACTCACCTAACACGTAAGGACTCACATAACTCAAAGTAAAGGGGTGGAAAAAGATATTCCACACAAATGGAAACAAAAAGCAGACAGGAGTACCTTTTCTTATACCAGACAAAATAGACTTTAAAGCAATAACAGGAAGAAGAAGAAGAAAGAAGAAGAAGGAGGAGGAGGAGGAGGAGGAGAAGGAGAAGAAGGAGAAATTATAAAAGGATTAATCCAACAAGAAGATATTACAATCCTAATTTTACATGTACCTAACACTAAAGCTCCCAGATTTATAAAACAGTTACTACTAGGCCTGAAAAATAAGATAGACAGCTACATAATAACATTGGGGGACTTCAATACTCCACTGACAGCACTAGACAGATTATCAAGACAGAAAGTCAACAAAGAAACAATGGACTTAAACTATACCTTAGAATAAATTAAGCTAACAGGTATTCACAAAGCGTTCTTCCCAAAAACTGCAGAATATACATTTTCTCCTCAGCACACAGAACATTCTCCAACACAGACCATATGATAGGCCATAAAACTGTCTCAATAAAATTAAGAAAATCCAAATCATATCAAGTATCTTCTCAGACCACAGTGGAATAAAACTGGACGTCAACTCTGAAAGGAATACTCAAAACTGTACAAATATGTGGAAATTAAATAATCTGCTCTTGAATACTTTGCAGGTTAGCAATGAAATCAAGATGGAAATGTAAAAATTCTTTGAAATGAATGATAATAGTCACACAATTGATCAAAACTTCTGGGATACAGCAAAAGCAGTGCTATGAGGAAAGTTCATAGCATTAAATGCCCACATCAAAAAAGTCTGAAAGAGCACCAGCTGACAATCTAATGTCACACCTCTAGGAACTAGATAAACAAGAACAAACTAAACTTAAACCCACCAGAAGAAAATAAATAACAAAGATTAGAGTAGAACTAAATGAAATTAAAACAAAAAAATACAAACAAATAAAACAAAAAGCTGGTTCTTTGAAAAGATAAAATTGATAGACCATTAGCAAGATCAAGCTAGAAAAGAAAAGAGAAGGTCCAAATAAGCTCAATTAGAAATGAAACTGGGATATTAAAACTGATGCCACAGAAATACAAAAGATCACTTAAGGTTACTATGAAAAACCTTTACAAGCATAAACTAGAAAATCTAGAGGAAATTGATAAATTCCTGGAAACAAATAACCCTCCTAGGTTAGATCAGGAAGAAACAGAAATCCTGAACAGACCAATAACAAGCAGCGAGATTAAATCAGTAATTTTTAAAAACTGCCAACAACAACAAAGTCCAGGACCAGAAGGATTCACAGCTGAATTCTACCAGATATTCAAAGAAGAATTGGTACCAATCCTCCCGAAACTACTCCAAAAGATAGAAAAAAGGGAATCCTCCCTAAATCACTCGATGAACCCAGTATCACCCTAATGCCAAAATCAGGAAAGGATGTAACAAATAAAGAAAACTACAGACCAATATCCCTGATGAACATAGATACAAAAATCCTCAACAAAATACTAGCCAACAAAATCCAACAGTACAACAGAAACTTAATACATCATGATCAACTAGGTTTCAGCCGAGGGATGCAGGGATGGTTTAACATACCTAAGTCAATAAATGTGATACACCACATAAACAGAATTAAAAACAGAAACCACATGACCATCTCTACAAAGGAAGAAAAAGCATTTAATAAAATCCAGTATCCCTTTCTGACTGAAAAAAAAAACCCTCAATAAAATAGGAACAGAGGGACTTACCTCAAAGTAATACAAGCCATATATGACAAACCCACAGCCAACATTATACTGAATGAGGAAAAGCTGAAAGCATTTTCTCTGAGTACTAGAATAAGACAGGGATGCCCATTTTCATCACTTCTATTTAACACAGTACTGGAAGTCTTAGAGCAATCAGACAAGAGAAAGAAATAAAGGGCATCCAAATAGGAAAGAGGAAGTCAAATTGTCACTGTTCACTGATGATATGATCATATACCTCGAAAACCCTAAAGACACATCCAAAAGCTCCTAGATCTGATCAACAAATTCAGTTACAAAGTCTCAGGTTACAAAATTAATGTACATAAATCAGTAGCACTGCTAAACACCAATGACCAAGCTGATAATCAAATCAAGAACTCAATCCCCTTTACAACAGCTGCAAAAAAAAAAAAAAAAGTCCTAGGAATATACTTAACCATGGAGATGAAACATCTCTACAAGGAAAACTGCAAAACACTGCTGAAAGCAAGCACAGATAACACAAACAAATGAAAATACATCCCATGCTCACTGATGGGAAAAAAATCAATATTGTGAAAATGACCATATTGCCCAAAGCAATCCATAGATTCAACGCAATTCCCAACAAAACACCATCATCATTCTTCAGAGAACTAGAAAAAGGCAATCCTAAAATGTATACGGAACCAAAAGGAGACCACATAGCCAAAGCAATATTAAGCAAAAAGAACACAGCTGGAGGCATCACGTTACCTGACTTTAAATTATTCTACAAGGCTATAGTTAACAAAACACACGGTACTGGTATAAAAATAGGCACATAGATCAATAGAATAGAATAGGAAACCCAGAAATAAAGCCAAATACTTACAGCCAACTGATCTTTGACAAAACATACAAAAACATAAATCGGGGAAAGGATATGCTATTCAATAAATGGTGCTGGTATGCCAATGCAGAAGAATGAAACTGGATCCTCGTCTTTCACATGATACAAAAATCAACTCCAGGTGGATTAATGACTTAAATCTAAGACCTGACACCATGAAAATTCTAGAAGAAAAATTCTTGGCTTAAGCCAAGAATTCATGACTGAGATCACAAAAGTAAATGTAACAAAAATAAAAATAAATAAATGGGACTTAACTAAACTAAAAAGCTTCTACACCACAAAAGAAATAATCCACAGAGTAAACAGACAACCCACAGAGTGGGAGAAAATATTTGCAAACTAAGCATCTGACAAAGGACTAGTATCTAGAATCTATAAGGAACTCAAACAAATCAGCAAGAAAAAAATAATCCCATCAAAAAGTGGGAAAGGACATGAATAGACATTTCTCAAAAGAAGACAAACAGCCAACAAACATACAAAAAAAAAGCTCAACACCATGAATGCAGGGAAATGCGAGTTAAAACCACAACGAGATACTACATTACTCCTGCCAGAATGGCCATAATTAAAAAGTCAAAAAACAATAGATGTTGGTATAGATACGGTGAAAAGGGAACACTTTTACACCGCTGGTAGGAATGTAAAATAGTGCAACCATTATGGAAAACTGAATGGAAATTCTTAAAAGAATCTCCAGACTACATACCTAGAACTGCCATTTGACCCAGCAATCCCACTACTGGGTATCTACCCAAAGGAAAAGAAGTCATTGTACGAAATGGATACATGCCCATGCATGTTTAGAGCAGCACAATTCACAACTGCAAAGATATAGAACTAACCTAAGTGCCCATCAACCAACAAATGGATAAAGAAAATGTGCCATATATACAACCATGAATACTACTTATCCATAAAAAGGAACGAAATAATGTCATTTGCAGCAAACTTGGATGGAGCTGGAGGCCATTATTCTAAGTGAAGTAATTCAGGCATCAAAAACCAAATATCATGTGTCCTCACTTATAAGTGAGAGCTAAGCTGTGGGGACACAAAGGCATAACAATGATACAATGAAATTTAAGGGATTCGGGGGATGTTTGGGAGGCGGTTGAGGGATAAAAGCCTACATATTGGGTACAGTATACACTGCTTGGGTGACAGGTGCATTAGAATCTCAGAAATCACCACTAACCAACTTATCTATGTAACCAAAAACTACCTGTACCCCAAAAATTATTGAAACAAAAAGTGCATCAAAAATAAGAAAATACACAGAGAAGAAAAAAGAATAAAAAACAATGAAGCAATCTTATAGGATCTAGAAAGTAGCCTGAAGGGGTAAATCTAAGAGTTATTAGCCCTCAAGAGGAGGCAGAGAAAAAGGTAGGGATAGAAAGTTTTTTCAAAGGGAAGATAACAGAGTTTGCCATACCTAGAGAAAGATACCAATATCCAAGTAGAAGACAGTCATAGAACACCAAACATTTAACCCAAAGAAGACTACCTCAAGGTATTTATAGTCAAATTCCCACAGGTCAAGGATAAAGAAAAGATCCTAAAAGCAGCAAGATAAAAGAAACAAATAATATACAATGGACCTCCAACAGACTTTTCAGTGGAAACCTTACAGGCCAGGAGAAAGTGGCATGGCATATTTAAAGTGCTGAAGGGAAAATCCTTACCCTAGAATAGTATATCCAGTGGAAATATCCTCAAACATGAAGGAGAAATAAAGACTTTCCCAAAGAAACAAAATGCATGCTTGTACCAAAATATCTCATATAACCCATAAACATATACACCTATGTACCCCCAAAAATTTTAATTTAACATTAAAATTAACTTTTTAAAAAGCAGGGACTACAGAGAAACCTGACCTGCTACAAAACAAACTAAAATTCATGTCATGGGATTAAGATGCACTCATTAATAATATCATCCTCAACTAAGAGGCAGAAGGAGTTGTTCTCGCAGCTACAAATACCACGTGGGGCTGGTTGCAACTCTGGCACATCACTGCGCGGCAGTTGATAGCTCAGAATTAAATGAGTTCTTGGTGTGTCCTTCAGCATTAGCAGACAAGATATACCCAAGGACAACCAGGCTGGAAAAGGCAGGTGGCAGTTTTCGCTTTTTCTCTCTGCAACCTGAAACTTCGGATCTGAGGCCAGTGACCAATTTCTAGAACCCTGTGGGTTGACAGTGACCCAGTTCCCTCTGTAACTGGCGCTGGTGGTGGCAGCCACACCTAGCCGCCCAAAGAACTGGAAGATGAAGGTAATGGAATTGACTTCTGATGGTGCAACTAAGAAAACAAAACAGGTGGATCATAAGTGAGAAGTGCAAGGCACCTTGCTCCAGGGCCCGAACAGCATGGAATCTGAAGACAGAATGCGGGGACCAAAGCCGGGCACAGGAGACGCTCCAGGGCCAAGGCGCACACTGTCCACGGCCAGCCAGGCACCGTAGGGGAACCATACGGTGGTCCAGGATCGAGAGGAAAGGGCTTGTTGAGAAGGCTGTTCGTGGCTTTGGAGTGGGAGAAACGTACATCTCAGCTCCGGCTCAGCCATTGCCAAAGTACTGAATTGAACGTCCCTGTGCCTCAGTTTCCTCCTTGCCAGATAAAGATGGTATCCACCTCATCGGGTTACTATAGCAACACACGAAGCCTTTAACACAGCACCCGGCTCATAGCAGGGACTCCGTCAGTGTTAGTGAATAAAAATAATAGGAAAGCCCTCACCCTGATTGTAATCCTAGGCTGTGAGCTTGATTCATAGAAGTCTGCCTGGGAGGAGGTTTCTCTCACCTCCCCTGACAAGATCCGGGTGCTAAATCTACAGAATGCTGGACTGGAACCAGGACCCCCACCAGTTAAGCCCCCACCCCATGCCCCCTCTATGCTACTCACACCTGCCCACCTGAGTCCCTCCCCAACTGGAATCTTCCACACCTGAGTACATTTCCGCATCTTTCAACAATCTCCTGACTTCTGGTTTGGAAAACAGCCAGATGCACTGATACATTTTAAGGATTTCCCAACTCTGTTTTTCTACTTCCAAGAAAGTCCTTCGAAAACAAAGCAGTGAAAAAGCCAAGTAACCTAGACAACTGTGAAAGGAATGCCTTTGTTAGGATCGTGAATATGTTTCCAAATATTTGGACATATGTTCTATACGGACTAAAAGTCTTGTGACAGAAAAGGATAATGAGCCCCTTCAATAATCAGGGTTCTGTTTTTACTTCTTTGATAAAATAAACCCCCCCAGAGGCTAAAAGAAGATCCCGTATCTTTATCAAAATTGTCAATATGCAATCAGTTGTTGACTAAATTTAGGTTCCTTTTGTATAATGCAAGGACGTGCATTCGAACAATAAATGCACATTTCGCCCAAAATAAAGTTACCTTGGATATAAGCTTTATAAATGATATACTAATTAATTTACCAATTAATTATAAGTAGGGTTTTTGTCTGTTTTCCTCCATCTGGTTGACAAATACCTCTTCCCACCTTCTGATGTCAACTAGCAGTACCCTGACTCGGGCTCACAGCCAGGGGACCTCGGGGGCAGCGACGCCATAGCAAGAAGCTTGTCTTTCATCGCCACCTAATGGCCATTTTCTGTTATTACAAAGTACCAAACCACTTCACACCTACTTGCTGTGCTTGCACAGGTGTAACAGTTAAGTGAGGTGGGGGGGGGGTTGTTTTGTTTTGTTGTTTCTTTTTGAGAAAGGGTCTTGCTCTGTCACTCAGGCTGGAGTGCAGTGGCGTGATCAATGGGCTGGGCTGGAGTGCTGGGCTCAAGCAATCCCCCCACTTTGGCCTCCCGAGTAGCTGGAACTACAGGCACATGCCACCATGCCTGGCTAATTTTTGTATTTTTTGTAGAGATGGGGTCTTGCTATGTTGCCCAGGTTCGTCTTGAACTCCTGGGCTCAAGCAATCCACCCACCTCGACCTTCCAAAGTGCTGCAATTACAGGCATGAGTCACCGCACCCGGCCCAGGTAAACACGTTTTGAAAGAAAACATTTCTAGGTTGGCACGGTAGCTCACGCCTGTGATCCCAGTACTTTGGGAGGCTGCGGTGGACAGATCGCCTGAGGTCAGGATTTCAAGACCAGCCTGGCCAACACGGTGAAACCCCGTCTCTATTAAAAATACAAAAATTGGCCGGGAATGGTGGCAGGCGCCTGCAGTTCTAGCTACTCAGGAGGCCGAGGCAGGAGAATGGCGTGAACCCGGGAGGCGGAGCTTGCAATGAGCCGAGATTGCACCATTGGATTCCAACCTGGGTGACAGAGCGAGACTCCGTCTCAAATAAATAAATAAATAATAAAAATTAGTCAAGCAAGGTAGTGCATGCCTATAGTCCCAGATACTCCGGCGGCTGAGGCAGGAAAATCACTTGAACCTGGGAGACGGAGGTTGCAGTGAGAGCACCACTGCACTCCACCCAGGCGACAGAGACACTGTCTCAAAAACAAACAAACAAACAAAAATTGTAAGTATTTCCAAAGAATCTTTGCAGGAAATACAGTTCATTCTCTTCCTATACCTTTCACATTTCATTGAGAAAACTAAGAACTCAAAAACAAGCACAAACCAAAGGAAGATTTCCATCCAAAGAAACGAGAGGGAGCCCACAAGGGGAGAGTGAGGAAGGGAGAGTGTATTGTTCAGTGACTGGAAAAAATACTCAAATTTTTGTGTAGTTGCCTAATTAAAAAAAAAAAGAAAAAAAGAAACAATTCCTTTGCATGTTCAGATCTCCTTTATACTATTAAACCAAGCCTTTGAACTTCAATTCACTTCAGATCAACATGCAATTATTCCATTTCTCTGGTCTCTTTTGGTTTTTTTCCAAAATGATTTTTCCTTATTCACTTGGGGTTTCCTTTTGAGTTACTCTTTTTTACAGATTCACAATACTGCTTCGTTTCTAGAAGCTTCCTATATTGAAAAGCATTCAGATTTTTTCATATTTTGATACCACACAGTCCATATTTGGAATTCTCCTCACTGTGCCACTGGATTGCTAACCATGGAAGGTTGAAGGGACAGCTGAAGCCAAAACTAGAAGAGGACTGATACCATCCATAGGGTACTATTGATCTAAGTGATTTTTGCATTTCAGTGATACTTTAAAGAAAATCAAACGGGAGCAAATACAAATACCCTTCTAAAATGTTAATGTTTTTGACTACAGGAAAACAATATAAGAAAAAAAAATTCAATTTAAATAAGTGGTCTGGGTTTTTATCTTTGCTTATTGTCAGCATAGGTATTTATTTTCATTTTTTAAATATGAGAAATAGCAAGGTGGGCAGATCTCTTGAGGACAGGAGTTCCAGACCAGCCTGGCGAATATGGTGAAACCCTGTGTCTACTAAAAATACAAAAATTAGCTGGGCGTGGTAGCATGTGCCTGTAATTACAGCTACTCAGGAGGCTGAGGCAGGAGAATTGCTTGAACCTGTGAGGCGGAGGTTGCAGTGAGCCGAGATCCTGCCACTGTACTCCAGACTGGGCAGCAAAACAGACTCCATTTCAAAAAAAAAAAAAAAGAGAGAGAGAGAGGAGGAAAATTGGCACCTAGCTAAATCTATCTCCCTCCTACTCTGCCATGAAAGACAGAAAAGTCAGCCCTGAGCAAGAAGGTGGTTAAGGTCTACTTGTATAGGGGGTTGTTGTAAAAATTATGCAAACTTTTCAGATAGGATAATTTAATGCAATGAAATTAAAAATAGAAATAAATTTTCAATTATATGAATTTCCATTTTACTGTGGTCTTTTACCTTAAGCAAAGGGAGAAATGTTTTTAACGCAGACTACTTCAACGATTGGAAACAAAATAACCTAATTCTATTCAAAATGCCTTTTGTTACTAGGGTAACAAGAAAAGAGCCGTTTCCCAGAGTTCATGAAAGCCATGAGACTTCTGCAACTGCAGAATACACTCTGAAATAACACCAACAGACTCTGCTACAAAATTAGGAGGCAGACTCTAAAGGGGAAAGTTTATGGCCACTCCAAGTTGAATTGCCGTAATTAACATAAAATAGGAAAACAGTACAGCAAGGAGAGGAGCCCCTCTGACAATACGGGAGCAGTGTTTGCTGCAAAAACCCAAGGAATCGCATATAGGCAGGGAGGTAGCAGGGTGAATATCAACAAAATCTTACAAGGAAGAAAAAATATCTACAGTAAACTAAGGCAGGGCAGGTGAGTGGAAATGCTATCAAACTTACCTGGTGTACAAGTCATTGGAGCTGGATCAGCTGTAGGTGAACACACACTCCTGGCCATCAGGAAGCAAAATTACAGGACCCGGCTCCACAGCCATGGCTACAAATCAATCAACAGCAGGAGACACAGAAGCAGCCACTCCCTTCAGCTCAGAAATGTGTAAAGGGTACTGGGTTGCAAATTTCTGTCCTTACCATTATCCCTCCTTACCATCATCCCCACACAAGTGGATGATAGAGTTACAGTTAGATAACGCTTCAAAGATGATGTGCACAGCGTGTAATAAAAAAATACGACATAATGAGACAATCAGTGCAATTTGAAAACACGGACCAAATAATCACTGCAATAAAAGACATCGATCCCAACGCAGACAGAAAAGTGCTGCTGAAGATTTAGACTTGGCAACACACAGACAGAGTTCAGGCATATGCAAGCAGGGACTATAAATAATGAAATGATGCTCCCTGGGACAAGATATTTTTCTATTAATCTTTATTTATATGATGGTTCTCTGGAAAGCATTTCATTTTCAAACCTATTTCTGAGATAAGTAGCATAAGGCGCATCTGAAGAAATACTATCGCTGTATCACAGAGAACTTCCACGCCTTGAAATTTTTTTCAGAGTATTATTAATAAGATGGTCTAGCTATGCAGAGCAAAAAAGAAAAAAAATCTTCAAAAGCTAAGACTGTTAGGCACATGAAGGTATGCATAAACTGTCTTCACATTTAATTTCGTATGATTCGGGAGATACATCCATGTACATCTAACCAGGACAGGCAGCACAAGTCCTCAGTGAACCCTGGGTGTGCCAGCTTCAAGCCAAAGTATTCCGTTGAGTTTGGTTTGTGGAGAGACATTTGAAATGTTGCTTCATAGCTTCCATTTTCTAAAAGAAAAGGCAAATATTAGGGAAAGACTGTTAGAGAAAGACACAGAATGTTTACCACAATCTTCATCACTTAACACACAATAAAGGAAAGTGTTGTCTTCTATTCTATAAACCACTAGTCATCATTTGCTCCCCACTGAAAGGAAATTCCTCTCACAGAAAACCAAGCTAGATTTATATCCTTTCTCTGCACAAACACATATCAAACACCATAAGGAAGTCAACATCTCCAATTTTAATTTCCCACTGTGTTTTCACGGAAAATAGGTTGAACCGACAGGTTGGTCCTAGAGGGGGAGCTCTAAATGGTTCATGGCTACACCAGAGGAAGGTATTAAGTGGCCACCTTTTGGGAGGTAGAAACCAGTCTCATATTGGACATTATTTGCCCTGGGACTCAAACATCAATTTAGATTCTAGGTCAGATGTGGTGGCTCACGCCTGTAATTCCAACACTTTGGGAGGCCAAGGTGGGCAGATCACTTGAGCCTAAGAGTTCGAGACCAGCCTGGGCAACATGGCGAAATCCCATCTCTACAAAAAATACAAAAATTAGCCAGGCACAGTGGTGCGTGCCTGTAATCCTAGCTACTCAAGAGGCTGAGGTGGGAGGATCACCTGAGACCAGGGAGGTCAAAGCTGCAGTGAGCCATGATCTTACCACTGCACTCCAGCCTGAGTGACAGAGTGTGACCCTGTCCAAAAAAAAAACCGATTGACTCCAACTCCAACTATGGGAAATGAGAATTCTTTCATAGTTCCATTCATTGCCTTGTTCTGTCTAAAATAGTCTTTTCAAATAAAATGCATGGATAATCTATGAGTTATGGATGGGTTTGTTTTTGGAAGCCAAATAGTTTGCAGAATACCTGACTGCATCATCATGTTGCATTTTAAAGGTTATTGACTCCCTTCGGGAGTCCGTGGCTGGGATTTAGGGTGCTGCCTGGTTTACTCCTTCACTGTCAGGCATTTTGACCTCACAACAGACTATTAGGGACTGGATTCCAAACTAGAACCCATCAGAGAAACAGGCAGAATGTGCTAGCCACAACTGTAACTTGCCTTTTTTCCTTTCTTTTTTGGAAATGGCCTATAAAGAAGCCATCTGTCTACATTAAAGATTCTCTCTCGGCTGTGCCATTTCACATCCAATATTTCTTTATAATTATCACATTAAAACTGCACAATTTTTAAAGAACTTTCCAAGTTGAGTGAACAGACATGGATTTAAACAGGACCAACGAGTCTGTTACTGTGAGTTTTGCTTTGTTTTGTTTTGTTTCTGGTATGATAATAAATATCATATTTTCATTTTCTACCATTCTTCAGGTAGAATATCTTAAGCTTGCCAGTTTTCTTTTTTTAAAAATGAGTCCCAACCCACTCCTTGGAAATGGAATTGTAACCAAGTGGCAAGCAGAGGGCCTTAAAGTAGAAGTCTGTGGGTCCAAAGCACGAAAGACACTCCCTGGAGAGACATCAAATCGTGGGCTAGATTCACTTTCTCATTCAAGCAAATGAATGACAAAACCTTTATGGTCCAATAACAAACTGTGATGGCCACTCTCACTAGCTCCAAGATGCTCTACAAATAGATTAAGTGTTTTTTATATTAGCTTTTTATTTATAAGTCTATTAAGCAGGGACATCCCTACTATTCAAATTGAACCCCCAGATTAACTAGACACAGAGCACTGATTGGTGTGTTTACAAACCTTGAGCTAGACACAGTGCTGATTGGTGCATTTACAATCCTCTAGCTGGACATAAAAGTTCTCCAAGTCCTCCCCAGATTAACTAGACATAGAGCACTGATGGGTGTCTTCACAAACCTTGAGCTAGACATAGGGTGCTGAACGGTGTATTTACAATCCTTTAGCTAGACATAAAGGTTCTCCAAGTCCCCCACCCGACTCAGGAGCCCAGCTGACTTCACCTAGTGGATCCCACACCAGGGGCCAAAGGCGGAGCTGCCTGCCAGTCCCACGCTGTGCACTGCAGTCCTCAGCCCTTGGGCAGCTGATGGGACCCGGCGCCACGGAGTGGGGGGCGGCGCTCGTCCCGGAGGCTTGGGCTGCGCAGGAGCCCACGGCGGAGGCGGGAGCCGGGGCGGGCGCGGGGGCAGCTCGGGCATGGCTGGCTGCAGGTCCCGAGCCCTGCCCCGTGGGGAGGAAGCTAAGGACCCGCGAGAATTCCAGCACAGTGCCGGCTGGCACGGGTGCTAAATCCCCCACTGCCCGGGGCAGCGGTGCGGGCTGGCCACTCCGAGTGCGGGGACCCGCCAAGCCCACGCCCACCAGGAACTCGCGCTGGTCCGCGAGCGCCGCGCGCAGCCCGGGTTCCCACCCGCCCTTGCCTCTCCCTCCACACCTCCAGGCAAGCAAAAGGGAGCTGGCTCTGGCCTCAGCCAGCCCAGAGAGGGGCTCCCACAGTGCAGTGGCAGGCTGAAGGGCTCCTAAAGCGCTGCCAGAGTGGACTCCGAGGCCGAGGCAGCGCCGAGAGTGAGGGCTGCTAGCGCGTTGTCACCTCTCACTATTACTAAGCAAAATGTGCTGCAGATAGCATACAATACGGTAACTAGCAGCTTTTCCACCCCAGAATCCTGTAGCTACCTGGAGAGGTGGAAGAAATGAAGCATGAAAAGGCCTAGGAATCTTCCTCTTCTCCAGGCTCCTCTTCTCCTTCTGCAGCTTCCTCCTCCTCCTCCTCGGCTTCCCCTTCCGCACCCTCGGTAGTTGTTAACTCCGTCTTATTTTCACAAAAATTACGTTAGTATTAAGGAGCGTAAGGGCCAAGGATACAGTGAGAAAAAGACTGTAAAAGGCTGGACTAGAGGTCAGAGCCTCCCACACCCCACCACACAACACACAAATACACATACCACACATGCCACACAAACACATGCCACACACATACCCCATACACATACCACCCAAACACACACCACAGAAACACACATGACACAGCACACACACCCCCACACACACCACCCACACATCCACACACACCACATACATACCACACACGCACACACCAGACCACACACACCACACACATCACATATCACACACAAATACACGTATATGTCACACATACACCACACATACATCCCCTCCACACCACACATATACACCAAACCACACACATCACACACATACCACACACCAAACACACCACACACCATATATACACCACACACAAATACACATATATCACACATACACCACACCACACATACATACACACACACAAAAAAACTCCTTCTAAACACAGACTCCTCAATTTGGAATGGTGCTTTAGAATGATACGCTAATTCTAACAGGTTTTATAATCTCTCCTAAGCGTACAGTCTCCACTCATATTAACAAACCATTCTCAGCAAATAACCTTTACGAATTCAGAAGGTGTATATATATATAGTTAGAAGAATAAAATACAAAAAGAATCAGCAAATCGAATTTTGTCAGAAAGGATAAGCTGTTAAATGCACAAGTTGGTTATATTTTCTTGTAACAAGCTAATTTCTTCAAGCAAAATTTATCAGCAACCTACATATATAATCTGGAATTTCTTCCAAATTAACAGCATGTTTTTTATCTTATTTTTAAAAATCTATTTTGAAGCTGGCCTAGCAAGAGAGAAACAAAAGAAATAATTATTGGAAAGATATAAATAATGAGAAATCATGGCGTAGAATATACTAGAAACAATCTTTGGGTCTAAGAAGAGGGGTTGGTTTGATATATTAACATTTAAAATAATGAAGCAGATCTATACTTAATACCTCCCCAAATACAGGCACATTCCATGAAAAAAAGGAGACTACAAGAGTATTCATCAAAAATTGATGGTGTGTGTGTGTGTGTGTGTGTGTGTGTGTGTGTGTGTAGCTAGAGTGGTTATGTGTGGGTAATGAGGGTTAAAAGCTATGTTCATTTTCCTCTTCTATCTGCATTTTTTAAATTTTCTATAAAGATCATGAATTTTGTCATTTCAAAAGTTAACAAAAGTTACTTCGGGGGCATTTCTTTTGACATTTGGGACTCTCTTTAATGTTGATGACCTTGTGCTGAAATATCTAGACAATACATGTAACTTAGTAAACTATTCTCCCTACCCTTGTGTTCACAATTTTAAATTAATTCTCTAGCATTTTAAAGTGATTAATCCAGGCCCAGTGCGGTGACTCAAGCCTGTAATTCCAGCACTTTGGGAGGCCGAGGCAGGTGGATCACTTGGGGTCAGGAGTTCAAGACCAGCCTGGCCAACATGGTGAAACCCCATCTCTACTAAAATTACAAAAATTAGCCAGGTGTGGTGGCACGTGCCTGTAATTCCACCTACTCAGAAGGCTGAGACAGGTGAATCACTTGAACCCAGGAGGCGGAGGTAGGAGTGAGCTGAGATCACACCACTGCACTCCAGCCTGGACGACAGAGTGAGACCCTGTCTCAAAAAAACAAAAACAAACAAAACACAACAACAAGAAAATAAAGTGATTAATGCAAAGATGTTCAAAAACATCAACATAAGTAGGAATCCCTCCCTCAATGAAAACACCACTAACCACCATGCAGGATTCCTAAACCCAGTGCATTCAACAGCGTGGAAAAGGACGAGGAGCAGGCATCTCCAGCCAGTGGCCTGGCCTGACGTCAGTGAGAAACCACAGAAGATACCTTCACCCAAGGGGGCTCAGAACAGGGTCAAGAGCCGAGCCCTGTTTCTCTCTCCACCTTCCTCAGACAAACTGATCTCCAACTTACTTTCCTTCTCAGCAGGTTAAAGGAGGATTTTCTGGGTGTGTGGGTTGCGTCACTCTCTTATGTCATTAAGAACGTGCCTAAAGCTGCAATCCTCCCACCTAAAAGATGTTTTTATTAAGCAGATTAAGCACAGCTGTTGAAGATGGTCAACTGTACCTCTTCTGTGGCTGTCTCTCCTTCTTCTTCCTTATATCCATAAATCAAAATTAAAGAAAAAAACATAATTCAAGTAAGCTTAAAGTCAAATCTGAAAATCAAGCAAACTATAATAAAAAACAAGCTAATCAAAATGAACAACATATTAGTTTATCCATAAAATAAGTAAATAGCAAAGATATGATAGCTGGGTGATCCCTACTTCTTTCATACCTTATATTTCAAGCTCTTAAAATAATTGTGAGATTAAAGACAGTTTCCCATCACTTGAACTCTTGAGAAAATGTAATTAATTATTAATGCTGCTTAGTAATACATTTAATTCTATTTCTAAAGCATACCAAAGATTTATAGCGCTATCTAGCGAAATTCAGACCATATGCAAGCAATTTAAAAATTTGAACAAAAATGTCTTTTCTGACTTTATGCCCTTATAACTATGTCTTTCAGTTTTGAACAAATTAATAAAAGTAGGTCAAAAACTTTTCCTCTATGAGAACAAAATGATAACATTTCTGAATCACATAGTATTTTAAATACTGATTTCTGGGTAAAGAAAGAAACTTGCAAGGTAAGAGTGGGTGGGGTCACCCAAGGCTCCAATAGTCTCTATTGTGCAAAGCAACAGCCCACTGGAATTTCTGTTTCCCCCAGACCAAAGCAAGAGAACCAGGTTACGGTTCCTAAAAATGTCTCCAAGAAGAAAACAAAAGCTTTTCCATCCCTTCCCAGAATGGTCCCATAAACCTCCCTGGAGCCAGAGTGCCACAATTGCTTTAATTAAAGAGAGAGATGAGGTTCTTAAGAGCAGTCCCTAAAAATTCCTAATGCCTTTCAACTCAGGCAGTGAGCTCAGGGAATCATCGACAGGGGGCACTGAAAGAGATCTTGCAGTCACATACATTCTCTACCCAGCACCATGTTTATACAGATGAGGACACTGAGGCCGCACAGGGAAGTCATTTGCCAAAGTCAAAGGTCACAGGACAAGGAGTCAACACAATCAGGACTCACTGCAAGTCTACTGATTCCTAATGAAGTGTCCTTCTTACACTACCAGGCAGCTTCTCAAGATTAATAATGGAAAAATCAAAATCACAGAAGGTGGCAGAGTGCAATAGCTCATGCCTGTAATCCCAGCTCTTCGGAAGGCCGAGATGGGAGGATAACTTGAAGCCAGGAGTTCAAGACCAGCCTGGGCAACATAGCAAGACCCTCCTCACCCCATCTCTATAAAACATGTTAAAAATTAGCCAGGCATCCAGAGGCAGAGGCGGGAGGATCACTTGAGCCCAGGAGTTTGAGGCTGCTGTGAGCTATGATTGTGCCACTGCACTCCAGCCTGGGTGACAAAATAAGACCCTGTTCATAAAATAAAATTTTTAAAATCACAGAAGGTAGGCCAGGCACAGTGGCTCGTGCCTGTAATCCCAGCACTTTGGGAAGCCGAGGCAGGCGGATCACCTGAGATCTGGAGTTTGAGACCAGCCTGACCAACATGGAGAAACCCCATCTCTACTAAAAATACAAAATTAGCTGGGCATGGTGGCGCATGCCTATAATCTCAGCTACTCGCGAGGCTGAGGCAGGAGAATCGCCTGAACCCAGGAGGCAGAGGTTGGGGTGAGTCAAGATTGCACCACTGCACTCTAGCCTGAGCAACAAGAGCAAAACTCTGTCTAAAATAAATAAATAAATATCACAGAAGGCAAGTTATAGAGGATCTAACACACTCCCACATCTCCTGGCCCAACCTCATGTTTTTAGCCATATCCAGAATAATACCTTCATAGTTCTGAGACGGGCACTGAACCTGAAAGCCTGACAGTGCCGGCCAGGTCTGAGTCAGTCCAAGAGGACTTTTTCAGCACTGGGAATCTTCAAACTAACCTTTACGTTAAACGCCACTGGTGACACCCCAAGTTTTGGTGCTCAAATAATGTTTAGAAGAGTCTGGCAGTTGCTGCAAAATCCAGGTGTTGCTTTCACAGTGGTGTGTTGATTGTGCCTCTTTAATCCTGCCTAATCCTGCCCATGTCTCGCCCCTCCTCTGCCATGACTGCCATCTTTGCTCAGTGGGTTGCTGAAGGAAGATCCTAAAGAGTGATTATCACCTCCTCTTTTCTTTCTCATCTCCAATCTGTGCTCCAGACTGCAGCCAGAGAGATCGTTCCAAAAAGCACCCAACCTTACTGTGCTACCCTCATCTTTAGAAACTTCCATCTCCTCGGCCGGGCGCGGTGGCTCAAGCCTGTAATCCCAGCACTTTGGGAGGCCGAGGCGGGTGGATCACGAGGTCAGGAGATCGAGACCATCCTGGCTAACATGGTGAAACCCCGTCTCTACTAAAAATACAAAAAAATAGCCGGGCGAGGTGGCGGGCGCCTGTAGTCCCAGCTACTCGGAGGCTGAGGCGGGAGAATGGCGTGAACCCAGGAGGCGGAGCTTGCAGTGAGCCGAGATCGCGCCACTGCACTCCAGCCTGGGCGACACAGCGAGACTCCGTCTCAAAAAAAAAAAAAAAAAAAAAGAAACTTCCATCTCCTCAAGATACTCTACCCTCCTGATATGGTTTGGCTGTGTCTCCACCTAAATCTCACCTTGAATTGCAATAATCCCCCCGTGTCAAGGGTGGGGCCAGGTAGAGGTAACTGAATCATGGCGGCGGTTCCCCCATACTGTTCTTGTGGTAGTAAGTCTCACAAGACCTGATGGTTTTGTAAATGGGAGTTCCCCTGCACAAGCCCTCTTGTTTGCCACCATGTAAGACATGGCTTTGTTTCTCCTTAGCCTTCTGCCATGATTGTGAGGCCTCCCCAGCCATGTGGAACTGTGAGTCCATTAAACCTCTTTCCTTTATAAATTACCCAGTCTTGGGTATTTCTTTATTAGCAGCGTGAGAACAGACTAATACACCTCCTTAGAAGAGTGAAAAGGCTGTTTGGCTCTGCGTACCCCTCTGGCCTCATCCCTTACCACTCTACTTCAGCCATCCTGAGTCACATGCAATTTTCTCACATTGGCCACACCTTCCAGGATATGCTCAAAACATTTCCAAGGAGACTTTCCTAACCCACAAGGTTGAGTTAAGGACTTTCTCACTTGTTCCCATAATCATCATTTACTTACCTGTCTCCCTCACTAGTCTACGTGTTTGGGGGCATACCCTGTGTCTTATTCATTTTTGGATCTCTGGGAACTGTCTGGCCCCTCCAGGCCACTGTCTGGAACCAACAGACAAGCTCAATAAATATGTTAAGGATTGGATAGAGGAACACATGAAATCTATTAGTAACTCTTTAGATCTCAAAGAACTTTAATTTTCTTCTTCACATAGGATCAGAATAAAATTCATTATATGTACCATAGAATTATTGATTATGTAGAGTTTTACATTCTTCTGAATCCAATTATTTTTATTAATTATATTCAGCTGAAACAAATGAATTAACCAGATACATACTATTAAAAATAAGGTCAACCCGAGTTAATGGGTACAGCACACCAACATAGCACATGTATACAGATGTAACAGACCTGCACGTTGTACACATGTACCATAGAACTTAAAGTATAATAAAAAATATATAAATAAAATAAGGTCAACCATAGAGCTGGCCTGGAGGGCAGTAAGAAGTCTTACAGGAATGTAAGTCTCAACTTTTATAGTTAGCTAGCAACAACCATGGAGGAACCTAGCACTCTTTTTTTTTTTTTTTTGAGATGAAGTTTTGCTCTCATTGACCAGAATGGAGTACAGTGGCACGATCTCAGCTCACTGCAACCTCTGCCTCCTGGGTTCAAGCGACTCTCCTGCCTCAGCCTCCCGAGTAGCTGGGATTACAGGTACCCGCCACCAAACCTGGCTAATTTTTTGTATTTTTAGTAGAGACAGGGTTTCACTGTGTTGGCCACGCTGGTTTCAAACTCCTGACCTTCAGCTGATTCACCCGCTTCGGCCTCCAAAAGTGGTGAGAATACAGGTGTGAGACACTAGATCTGGCCCCTAGCATTCTTTATCAATATTTGAATTGACCTTAATATCTTAAAAGATATGTTAAGCAGGGAAAGTGACTGCTCAGAGAATGCATAAAAATACTTAGCCTCAAAAGGATAAGTAAGCTTGGAAGAACTTTGGATATTATCATCACAAGCTCCCCCAGAACATAAGCTCTGTGGGAGCGGTGACTCTGTCATTTTCATTGCTCCCTCCACAGTCCCTGGAATCCTGCCTGGCATGTGGCAGCACTCAATCTGTCCATAAAGTGTTGAATGGCTGCATTTATGTAATGCTACTCCAGCTCAGCTTCAAATCCCCCATAGAATGAGGTGGGATATATTAGTTTTAAAAATAATGGCTGGGTGTGGTGGCATATGCCTGTAAACCCAACACTTTAGGAGGCCAAGGAGGGAGGATCACTTGAGGCCAGGAGTTTGACACCAGCCTGGTCAACAGAGCAAGACCCCATCTCTACAAAAAATGTAAAAATTAGCTGGGTGGGGTGGCCTGTGCCTATAGTCCCAGCTACTCGGGAGGCTGACGTGGAAGAATCACTCAAGCCCAGTATGATTATGCCACTGCACTCCAGCCTGGGTGACAGAATGAGACTTTGTCTCTAAAAAAATAAATAAATAAAAATAATAATAAGCTTCCAACCTTGGTTTACAGAATTATAAAATACTGGAATTAGGCAGATCCTTAAAAGTCATCTTTGTAAAACTGAATTGACTTTCATGGTTGGCAAGTAATTATATGCACAAAAGCATTTTTTAAGATAATTATAATCACCCAGTCAATTAAGCCAGGCTCTCACATAATCATCATTTGAGGAAGCACACACCTTAAAGTAATTTCACCTTGTTTTTCAGAGAAAGCCAGAAGAGAGAAACCTCACAAGTGGGAAGTCTTAGAACCTTCCACAGCAGCTATTTTTGTTGGAAACTTGGCCAGAAAAGCAGACTGCAGAGGTGGCGAGTGGCCAGAACGAAGGACAGGTGTCAGTGGTGGTGAGTGCCAGGCAACGTTCGGTGGGAACAGGTGGCAGGCGTGGGAGATAGTGAAGGGCTAGCCCAGCGTGTCCTGCAAGGGAAGCCAGCCTCAGAGCGGCTGGAAATGAGAGGACAGAGGGAGAGTCCTCTTGAGCTTCAGGCACCCCAGGAACCCAGCCTGAGACCCGTGACTCCTCCCACAAACCTACATCAATGTTTGTCCCTTGAAACTTTTCTCAAGACTGCTATTGGAGGATGCCAAGAGGGGTGGTTACAGACCATAATCATATTGTCTGTCAAGCAAGGGCCTCATGACTTTCAGATCGGATGACGGGACTGACAAAGCACACCATTTTAAATAATTGTACGTTGATCAAAAAAAGAAACTAAACCTGCACAAGGTACAATGTTTCCAGCATTTTCTAAAGCTCTCGTGATGTCCCAGTCTGCAATTTGTTTCTTACAGAATGTCCAGAAGGTGAGCTGACCTTCTGTTTTCCTCCTTTACTCCTGAGGCGACGGTTCCTTATCCCCTCACCCTCCCTGGGTCATCAGGCCAGGCCCCATGAGGTGCCCTATTTCTTCAAGTTACACTAAGATCTTCCTAGGCATGAAGTCATGGTCTTTTCAGTGTTCACCCTTCTGACCTCCCAAGTCCTCCTGCCTCAATCCATTATCAAGGAGAGAATTTACATCTTGGCATCTTGCGTTGAAGAACCCTGGAGGTTGAGGAGGTGGTCAGGGGAAGTCCACATTATTAAAGAAGATAATAGTTTTTGTTTACATTTCTGTTGTTTTTTTAAATCAATGTCAAACATTAGGTAAATATTCCTCTCCATTAAATGGAATTGTATGAGTGCCTACAAGTGTGTGTCGAGTGTGCATGTTTCATAGCAGAGATCAGATGAGCCTGTCCCTGACTCTGCCACTTGCCTCGTTTATCACTCAGCTGAACATTGCCAGGTTCCGGAGAAAGGTTTTTTGCTTGTTCTGTGTTTTTACTGCACACATTACAATTGTTTTCAACACATAAATGAAGACAGGTTTTTTAAAAAAAAAAAAAGGTAAAAACTTGATATGGTTTGTCATCTAGTTAACAGAAATGCACCAATGCATCGCATTTCTGGTTTCATTATTGTATTAAGGCTAGATGAGATGTCACCATTTGGGGAAGTTGGGTGAAGGGCACACAAGACTCTATTATTTTTGAAACTTCCTGTGAGTCTATAGTTTTATCAGAATAAAATGTTTAAAACTATTTCTATTCCTTCTCCTAATAAGCATGGCTGAAAGCCAGGATATGAATTGTGACTTGCTCTTTCTGCTCCACAAAGCTGAGGGGGTGGAGGGGTCAGAGTAAGAGTTATTTTCTCTTTCCACACACCACCTATTTGTTCTGGCTTTCCACCCCCAAGGAAGAAAGTACAGGCCCTGGTTTTCACAACCCTAGGCTAATGGGGTGATAAAGCTAGGCGGTACCTGAAGACAAAACAAAACAAAAAAGAGCTTGGAATTGGCAAGATGGAGGTGGCCAGACTGAGGAGGAAAAAAGGATTTTCCAGGAGGGGTACTGCCCAGGCCCTGCTCGCACACAGAAACAGAGCCGGGGACCACTGGCACATTTAAGTAACACAAGGCACTCTGCACAGGCAGCAGCGTCCGTGGTCAGAAGGCCAGCCACTGTGAAAAGCTAGTCTGTGTCCAGCCAGAGCAGAGGGTCTGGCCCGTGCCAAGGGACAGACAGCAGAAACACCACCATAGACAAATATCCAGCACCCAATCCCTGCCCAGTCACCATTAACGACCCCGGGATGGCTGTGAGACCCTCAGGAGGACAAAAACACCCCAGCCAGCTGGAAGCTCCTGCCAGCCATGAGGTGGGCACACGGAGCTGATAGAGGACTGTAAGGAAATAAAGGAAGCTGATATTCCTTGCCCGGGAGTCTTAGGAACCAAGTGTGGGCCCACGAATATTCTAAACTTTATATCCACTGCAGCGTGTTGGTTAAGGAAGGAAGCCCAGGGAAGCACCTCTGTTTTATCCACAGTGAGCCAAGAGGAGCAAAAAGAAATCGCCTCAAGATGGTTTCAACAGAGCTAGGCATTTTAAAGCCTTGGATTTACCGGAGGTGTCATACCTACATGAAACTACTAGGATGTGTCTCATACCTTCAATGTTCAAAACACACACAGCTCTCCCTTGTCTTTCCGATTCCCTATCAGCCTGTCTATGACTGGGGTGCCCTGGGAGGAGAGATGCCCTTACAAAAAGACCGTGATGTCCTCCCATCTCAGCTTTTTTTTTTTTTTTTTTTTCCTTTTTGAGACAGGGTCTGACTCTATTGCCCAGACTGGAGTACAGTGGCACGATCTCAGCTCACTACAACTGCTGCCTCCCGGGTTCAAGTGATCCTCCCATCACAGCTTCCCAAATAGCTAAGATTACAGGCATGCGCCATCACACCAGGCTAATTTTTGTATTTTTAGTAGAGACGGGGTTTTACCATGTTGGCCAGGCTGGTCTCAGACTCTTGACCTCAAGTGATCTGCCCACCTCTGCCTTCTAAAGTGCAGGGATTATAGGTGTGAGCCACGTGCCTGGCCCTATCGCAGCTTTTAACAACAAACCAAAGACCATCAAAACAAGCCAGCAAGTTCTTGAAGCACAACATGCAAAGCATTCTAAATATCTAAGCGGTGTTCGTCTCCTTAAATTTTAAAGTTCAGCCTATTTTCATATATACTCATAAGGGTTAATCATGTTTTTACAACATTTCTCATCTGTTTACTGACAATCACAGAGGGTTTTTCTAATTTAATTGAATTAAAGTAAATCAAAGAGCATGTGTTGGTTTTCAAACCGGAAAAAGTCAGAACCTGTCTTTCTGTAGGATAAATAGTATTAAAGAGTTGAAAAGTGAATTTGATAATATGATGTTAGCAATATATTCATATAAAATAAAAATATTTTTCACTTGCGGTCATTTCTTCACCATGGCCCACACAAAAATAACAAAAAAAAATGTTTTTTTTAATTCCTATCAGGATTCACAAGGTTATAACTGACTTTGTCAAAGGCTCACAATTTTAAAAAGTAGTAGCAAAGAGAACGTAAAAGCTGGGTGATTCATTACTTCATAGAACTAACCCAGCCCAGTAGCTGAGAAGCTGAAGCAATGCCCACCCTGGCTGCAGGGGGCAGGATCTGATTATAAACATGCTACCTCCCTGCTGGTCTCACGGGAGAAAGGGGCTGGGGTATAATGCTTTTCATCCTTGTCTCTATGTCTTAAAAGAAGCAAACTCAACTTCAAAGTATTCATCAATATGACTGTAAGGGTGCATTAGGCAACTCATGAAAAGTTCAAATTGTGAAACAGATTTTTTTTTAAATTACAAGATAATGAAATTGTCACTATATTTAATTTTTAAAGTATTGTTTCTGAATTACATAGGCTGACATGAAATACCATCTAACTTCTAGGTCAAGATTGAAGATTTTGTCTTTCTTTAAAACAAAAACTTCAGAGTTGTAATATCAACTTTTGAAATAGCAGTCTACTTCAAATATAAGTCTAAATATCGGGAATTTCCTTCCCTAGCCCCTCCGAATTTAAATTCTTTAAGGTAAAGACAAATCGATGCCCAGCCCCACACCCCTTTTTCCATAGTGTGGGTGTGGGTTTCAGCCCCTTTCTAGCCACATTTTATCTGGTGAATGAGGGTCCAGCTCTCATAAAAGCTCCCACACCTCTCCCAGAATAAATAAATTAGCAAACCATCAGGGTTTGAAAATAGTCTTTGCTACAACTGACCCAGTGGAGAAGGCCTCTGAGATTCTCCTCCAAAGAGGCCCAGACCAATGCCTGCACTCCATTCCCAGCCCCACCAGGCTCCTTCCTTGGCACCTGGCTTCCCAGCATGTTTTCAGAACTCCTTGAAGAAGTAGCCCGTCCCATCCCCCATTATCTCAGCTTGGCACTCACAGAAGCACAGTGTTCCCCAACATTGCCCACTCCTTATCCTGCTGCTCCTGCATGGGAACCCCTTTAGAATTAATCATGTGACTTCACCAGGATCTGCTATTTCCCTGATTGAACTTAAGTGGTGTCAGTTTCCCTCCCCAAGGAGTCCTTTTGATCCTCAAGTTCCTGTTGTCTTCCCCCAGATATACTGAACCCCCTTAGCTCTGTTTCCCCACTGGGCAGGACTCCTGGGTGGGTGTAAGCTAGGAGTCTGTCATTAATCACGACTAAGCAGAAAGGGCCCTTGTTTATAAAGAGCATGCACCTAACCCAGCCATAACAACACCACAACAAATTCTCCAAGCCTTGTCTAACCAGCTCCTTCCAGGCCCAGGTTCAGGCTCCTTCGTCTTCCCTTTAGCCCTCTCTGCACCAGGACCCCAGTGCTTAACACATCAGTAGAAATTATCTGCTTCCTCCCCAGCTAAACTCGCAGCTACTCACTCTCTTTCTGATTGCTTGTGCCCAGAGTCAAGTTGTACAAGCCCTGTAAAAGTCTCTATTGAACAGCAGAGAATCCAGTCAAACTGATGTGAAAAAGTGAACACTCACATTCTTCTCCTGGACTTCAGGGAGGTTGCCCGCATCTTCATTGCCCTCTTTTTGTGCCTCAGTTTCTCCACCTTCTTCAGCCTTCTCTGATCCCTGGTCATAAAGGAAACCCAGGATATGAGCTCCAAAAAACAAACAACAACAACAACAAAAAAACCAGGCCACATATGCTGTGGCTTTCTTATTTAGACACACAGTATATAAATGAAGCAAACATAGACTGCCCACTCATTAGGTCACTTAGCAACCAGAGCATAGGATCTCCAAACCCCAAAATGCCGACTGGGATGAGTCAAAGATACAACCTATGTGCGTTGCAGGGTAACAAACTGCCTAAGTGAGGAGTTTCAATTCACCCACTTCAGGCTGATGAGGAAAGATTCAAAGAATTCTATCTTCACACAGTGTTTTCTATTGCTTGTATGGAGGGAGGCTTATAATTTTATAGATTAAAAATTAAGAAGATAGATAAGGTAGAAAGATAAAGTAGACAGGTAAACATACATAGATGGATAAATGGATGGATGCATGGACAGATGGATGGATGGATGGATGGATGGATGGATGGATGGATGGATGGATGGATGGATGGAATGTGTGTACAGAGAGACAGATAGATAGACGGAGGGTGGATGTATGGACAAAACACTGTAGGTAGGTAGGCAGGCAGAGCATACAGGCCTGAATAGATTAGATAGATAGATAGATAGATAGATAGATAGATGAATAGATAGATAGATAGATAGATAGATAGATATAAAAATAGATAGATAGATAGATAGATAGATAGATAGATAGATAGATAGATAGATAGATAGATAGATAGATAGATAGATAGATGATAATATGGTTAGGCTTTGTGTCCCCACTCAAATCTCATCTTGAATTATAATCCCCATAATGGTAATAATCCCCACATGTCAAGAGAGAGACCAGATGGAAGTAATTGAATCATGGGGCGGTTTCCCCCATGCTGTTCTCGTGATCGTGAGTGAGTTCTCACGAGATCTGATGGTTTCATAAGGGGTTCTTCCCTCTTTGTTCAGCACTTCTCCTTCCTGCTGCCTTGTGAAGAAGGTGCCTTGCTTCCCCTTCACCTTCTGCCATGATGGTAAGTTTCCTGAGGCTTCCCCAGCCATGCTGATCTGTGAGTCAATTAAACCTCTTTCCTTTATAAACTACCCAGTCTTGGGCAGTTCTTTATGGCAGTATGAAAACAGACTAATATGGATGGATAGATACAGACAATAGATGATTGATTAGATAGATGGATAGATAATAGACTGATGGGTGGATGGATAGAGAGAGAGAGAGATATATTAGGACGAAGTAGACATTCTGAGGAAGCTAGCATGGGGACGATGGCTCGAGACACCAGCGCTTACCTCTGTGGTGCTCGGTGCCTCTCCCACTACATCGCCATTGGGAAGGGACGATGCTTCCTCGGGTGATTTTGTCACCTGCATTATGTAAAGTGAGAGTGTTTGAGAATTTTCTTAAGGACAACAGCTTGTATTTCAATGTCTTAACTATTCAAACTATATTTGTCTTCATCCTTAATCTTATCTTCACTAAGTAGGTAGGGCAGTCATTACCACCCACACTTCAGAGACAGGAAAATAAAGGCAGAAAATGTCACACTGTGGGTTAGGGGAAGGACTAAGTCTACACCTCCTCCCTGATGCTCTTTCAACTTACAAAATGGGTTCCAGCCTTTTAAAATATCAGGTTGTTTTTATTACAGAGGCACTGCAAGTTTGTGGGTGCAAATTAAGCCACACACACACCCTCCAATCCCACCCTCCTGTGATAATCAGTATTAAAAATGTGATAGGGTACCTCTGCATCCTAATACATAAGGCTACTTTAGGGGGGAATTGATTGTCATTTTTCTTTTATTTTTGTGATTTTGAAACAGAAATGGGAACACAGTTTGCATGACTTCATTTTTAGCTCAATGTACCATGGACATTTGTCCAACTTAATTCATATGATCGATCCTATTGAATCATTATTTTTAACATATGCTTCATATTAAATATATAATAATTTATTCATACATTCTCCAGTCAATGTGTGTTCTGAATGTTTGTATGTTTCTTCCACTACAAATAACACTATACTAAACTGAATAAAATGGTGAGGTTATTCTTACTAGTTTTCAAAAAGGTGGCAGCAATTCATATCCCCACAGTGATACATAAATGTCTCCTTCTCCTTTATCCTCATAACCAGCGAAGATGATTGTTATTTCTAATGTTTACCAATATG
This sequence comes from Papio anubis, assembly GCF_008728515.1. Taxonomy (NCBI): domain Eukaryota; kingdom Metazoa; phylum Chordata; class Mammalia; order Primates; family Cercopithecidae; genus Papio; species Papio anubis. Next base: position 175,016,064 of record NC_044979.1, on the reverse strand, counting down.
TTGAGGAGAAAATAGAATTTCATTTTTTGTTTCATTTACACATTTATCATTATTGGAAATAAGGGCATATTTTTAATAAATTTTTAGCTATTTCTATTTCCTCTTCAAATAATTATCTTTATATGTTTTGCCCATTTTATTTGATTTTTTCCTTTCTGTAGACATTGCAGTGAATGCATTGCTCATTTTTACTTCAGTTGTTTGTTCTTTACTATCAGTTTTTAGAGTATCTTTCTATATTAAAAATTTTAACCCTTTGTCATGTTACAAATGTTTTTCTCCAGTCTATAGTTTTTACAGATTTTGTTGTATTTTTTTTTTAGTTTTTAGTCTTTTTATGGGCAAATTTATCTAACTTTTATTCTCTAAAATATCCTTCTATTACTTTATATTGTTATTAATATCTGGAGCTTTAATCCATCTGGAATTTAATTTAGTATATGATGTAAAGTCAATGTCTACATTTGTTTTCTGCCAGATAGATGGGAAATTTTGCCTATATTATATATAAACCATCATTTCCCATTAAATCCAGATTATATATTTGTCATTTATTATAATATATACATAAATTTATGTTTCTACACTATCCTACATATAAATACTGATACAATGAAAATAAAAATTAAAATATTTTATATAAACATATATAAATAAAAATATATTTCTCAGATATACATATAAATATATACTGCTTTTACATTGTAGCTTATAGGACATATTTTAATATTTGGAAAGTCAAGTTGTTACACAAAGTCTGTTTCAAAATTTTCTTGGCTCCTCTCAGACAATTATTATTCCAAAGACATTTTAAGATGTTTCTTTAGTTCCAAAAATTAAAAAATAGGATTTTGCTTGAAATAGCACTAAACATTTATTAATTTGGAAAATGTTCATTCCTTGTTGTTAAGTCATTCTATCCAGGGACATTGAAGGTTTATTTCTTCAGTATTTGTTAGTGTCCTTCAGAATAAAATTAAATTATGTTCTTCATAGAGGACCTGTATGTCTCTTGATAAATTTGTTCCTAAACATTTTACAGATTTTTATCACTACCATGAATGGGATATTTTTCCTTCTTACATTTTAACTTACTACTTATAATTATTAATGTAAACAAAACCTACAAATTTTTGTATATTCTTCTTTCATCAAGAAACTTAATAAACCATCTTACCAATTCTAATGCATTTCACTAGAGTTTTAAAGATTTTTAGGCATGTGATTATATCATATGCAAATAAAGATAATTTTTTTTTTTTCTTTGAGACGGAGTCTCGCTCTGTCGCCCAGGCTGGAGTGCAGTGGCCGGACCTCAGCTCACTGCAAGCTCCACCTCCCGGGTTTACGCCATTCTCCTGCCTCAGCCTCCCGAGTAGCTGGGACTACAGGTGCCCGCCACCTCGCCCGGCTAGTTTTTTGTATTTTTTAGTAGAGACGGGGTTTCACCATGTTAGCCAGGATGATCTCGATCTCCTGACCTCGTGATCCGCCCGTCTCGGCCTCCCAAAGTGCTGGGATTACAGGCTTGAGCCACCGCGCCTGGCCAAGATAATTTTTAAATTTTATCTATGTCTTGTATACATAAGACTTATTACATTATTACAATAACTACAGCTCCTAAAACAATGTTTAGTAATATGGTGATAACAGGTATGCCTATCTTGCTTCTCATTTTAATAGAAATGCTTCAGTATTGCATGGTTCATTATATTTATAATTACCTCTGATAAATGTATTTTATATTTTAAGTTGTTTCCTTCTACTTATATTTTAATCGATTCTTAACTAGAAATATCTGATAAATTATATCAAATATCTTCTTGGCACTTATAGGTGCAATCATATGGTTTTTCTCCATTAATCACTTCATATAATGAATTATGGCAACTGAATACATTCTGTTTGATGATGAATTATCTTTAATTCACTTCTGAATATATTTTTCTAGTATTTTATTTAGACTTTTGAGAAGGGGCATGGTGGCTTACATCTGTAATCCCAACACTTTGGAGGCCTAGGTGGGAGGATCACTTGAGGCCAAGAGTTCAAGACCAACCAGGGCAACATAGCAAGATCCTTTCTCTACAAAAAAAAAATTGATTAGCAAGGCATGGTGATGTATGCCCATAGTACCAGCTACTTGGGAGGCTAAGACAAGAGGATTGCTTGAGCCCAGGAGTCTGAGGTTGCAGTGAGCCATGATTATGCCACTGCACTCCCAACTGGGTGACAGAGCAAGATCCTTACTCAAAAAAAAAAAAAAAAAAAAAACCAGAGACTTTTACCCTCTGATTCACAACTGAGATTGATCTTAGTACAACTGAAAGTATCCTAAGTAATAGGATAGCTGCTACTAGAAACATAGAGTTTGCTGTTTGGGTCCAACAAAGTAAATGCCTGCTGAAACAAACACAATAGACAATGTTTTTCAGGAAAATGTAAAAATACAGAATCTCCACAACACAAGACTCACTATGTTCAAGATACCATCCAAAATACTTAACATACAAGGAACCAGGAAAATGTTACTCATTCTCAGGAGAAAAAACAACCAGTGAAGACCAACACAGAAAAGACGTAGATGCTGGAATTTGCAGACAAGGCTTTTAAAGCAGCTATTAAAACTATGCTTAAAGATGTAAAGGCAAACATGCTTGTAATGAATGAAACAACTGACATTCTCAATAGAAAAATAGAAATTATAAAAATCAAACAAGTGTAACATTTCAGAATTGAAAAATACAATATATGAAATAAAGAATTTACTAGACTGGATGTAGAATGAAAATGACAAAGACAAAAATAAGCGAACTTAAATCAGTAGAAATTATCCAATATGAAGATCAAAGAAAAACAAGACTGAAAAATATTTTAAGCCTTAGGGAAATGTGGAATAACAACAAAAGATTTAACATATATGTAGAGTGCCAGAAGGGGAAATGAAAACAAATGGAGCAGAAATAATATTTGAAAATATAATGGTTGAAAATTTTCTATATTTGGTAAATGATACAGATTCAAGACTCTCAGAAAACCCCAATAATAATAAGTACACCAAAGAAATCATAGGTAGGCATATCATAATCAAATGGCTGAAGACCAAAGATAAAATGAAAATCTTAAAAGTACCCAGAGAAAAATGATACACTACCTACAGGAAACAAGATTTCAAATTATTTTCATGTCTCATCAGAAACTATGGAGATCAGAAGACAGAAGGGAAAAAAACAGATCCAAGGTGTTGAAAGGAAAAAAAAAAAACCTGTCAACTAAGAATTTTATATCCAGTGAAATATCATTCAAGAATGAAAGCAAAGTAAAGATACTTCGGACAAAAGAAAACTAAAGAACTTATTGCCAGCAGACCTGCACTACGAAACAATGCTAAATGACTAAAGGAAGTTCTTTGGGCTGAAAGAAAATGGCACCAGATGGAAACTTCACTCTTCAAAAGGCATCAGAAATTTAAAAGTCTGGGTAAGCACAAAAGATTACCCCCTACTTAAAAAAAAAAGAAGAAGAAGGAGACTGTTCAATGGGAACATTACATAGTAGAGTTAATGGTATATGGAAACGTGATACACAGGATAGTATAGCATAAAGTATGGGAAACAGTCAATGGATGCATATGATGGCAATATTTCTGCATATTACCTGAAAGTGTTATAACATTAAGTCTAAGTAGACTGTGAGATATTAAGAATATATATAAGCCGGGCGCGGTGGCTCAAGCCTGTAATCCCAGCACTTTGGGAGGCCGAGACGGGCGGATCACGAGGTCAGGAGATCGAGACCATCCTGGCTAACACGGTGAAACCCCATCTCTACTAAAAAATACAAAAAACTACCCGGGTGAGGTGGCGGGCGCCTGTAGTCCCAGCTACTTGGGAGGCTGAGGCAGGAGAATGGCGTAAACCCGGGAGGTGGAGCTTGCAGTGAGCAGAGATCCGGCCACTGCACTCCAGCCTGGGTGACAGAGCGAGACTCCGTCTCAAAAAAAAAAAAAAAAAAGAATATATATTAAACACCTAGAAAACCCTAAAGACTTCTCCAAAAAGCTCTTAGAACTAATAAAAGAATTCAGCAAAGTTCCCAGATATGAAATTAATGTACACAAATCAGTAGCTCTCCTATACACCAACAGTGACCAAGTGAGAATCAAATCAAGATCTCAACTACTTTTACAATAGCTGCAAAAAAATAAAATACTTAGGAATATACCTAACCAAGGAGGTGAAAGACCTCTACAAGGAAAATTACAAAACTGCTGAAAGAAATCATCGATGACACAAACAAATGGAAATACATCCCATGCTCACAAATGGGTAGAATCAATATTATGAAAATGACCATACTGCCAAATGCAAGCTATAAATTCAATGCAGTTCCCATCAAAATACCACCATCATTCTTCACAGAGCTAGAAAAAACAATCCTAAAGTTCACATGGAACCATAAAAGAGCCCACATAGCCAAAGCAAGACTAAGCAAAAAGAACAAATGTGGAGGCATCATGTTACCTGATTTCAAACTACAGTATAAGGCCACAGTCACCAAAACAGCATGGTACTGGTATAAAAATAGGCACACAGACCAATGAAACAGAATAGAGAACCCAGAAATAAACCCAAATACTTACAGCCAATTATCTTTGACAAAGCAAACAAAAACATAAAGTGAGGAAAGGACATCTATTCAACAAATGGTGCTGGGATAACTGGCAGGCCACATGTAGGAGAATGAAACTGGATCCTCATCTCTCACCTTATACAAATATCAACTCAAGATGAATCATAGACTTAAATCTAAGACCTGAAACTATAAAAATTCTAGAAGATAACATCAGAAAAACCCTTGTAGACATTGACTTAGACAAGGATTTCATGACCAAGAAACCAAAAGCAAATGCAATAAAAACAAAGATAAATAGCTGGGACTTAATTAAACTAAAGAGCTTTTGCACAGCAAAAGGAACAGTCAGCATAGTAAACAGACAACCCACAGAATGGGAGAAAATATTAACAATCTATACATCTGACAAAGGACCAATATCCAGTATCTACAATGAACTCAAACAAATTACCAAGAAAAAAAAATCCCATCAATAAGTGGGCTAAGGACATGAATAGACAATTCTCAAAAGAAGATGTACAAATGGCCAACAAGCATATGCAAAAATGCTCAACATCACTAATGATCAGGGAACACCTCCACCCCTATTTAGACCTGCAGGTGCTGCCCCATGACCCCAACCAAAGCCCATGCAAACCAAAACCACAATGTGATACCACCTTACTCCTGCAAGAATGGCCATAATCAAAAATCCAAAAATAATAGATGTTGGTGTAGATGCAGTGAACAGGGAACACTTCTACACTGCTGGTGGGAATGTAAACTAGTACAGCCACTTTGGAAAACAGTATGGCTATTTCTTAAAGAACTAAAAGTAGAACTACCATTTGATCCAGAAATGTCACTACTGGGTACCTACCCAGAGGAAAAGAAGTCATTATACAAAAAAGATATTTGCGCACACATTTATAGCAGCACAATGAGCAATTGCCAAAATATAGAAGCAACCCAAATGCCCACCAATGAGTGGATAAAGAAACTGTGGTATACATACATATATATATATATATGTGGTATACATTCATATATATATATGATACACACACACACACACACACACAAACAATGGAAACTACTCAGCCATAAAAAGGAATGAATTAATGGCATTCGCAGCAACCTGGATGGAATTGAAGACTATTATTCTAAGTGAAGTAACTCAGAAATGGAAAATCAAACATTGTATGTTCTCACTCATAAGTGGGAGCTAAACTATGAGGACACAAAGGCATAAGAATGACATAATGGACTTGGGGGACTCAGAGGCAAAGGGTGGGAAGGGGGTGAGGAATAAAAGGCTACAAATAGGGTACAGTGTACACTGCTTGGGTGACGGGTGCACCAAAATCTCACAAATTAGTGGGACTAAAGAACTTACGTGTGTAACCAAATACCACCTGTCCCCCAAAAACCTATGGAAATAAAAATTTTTTTTAATATTTACATATTATAGTGACTACAGCAACCACTACCAAATAATGCCAAGAGGCACAGTTAAAAATACAATAGATAAGTTAAAAAGGAAGTCTAAAATATATTCATATACCCAAAAGAAAGCAAAAAAGTATAAAACAGAGGAATGAAAATGGGAGACCAGCTCCAGTCTGTGCCTCCAAGATGACAAATAAAAGAAGGAACAAAGGTCATACCAAAAAGGGCCACGGCCACGTGTAGCCTATTTGCTGCATGAACTATACCTGATGTGTGCCCAAGAAAAAGGCCATTAAGAAATTGTCATTTGAAACATAGTAGAGGCCACAGCAGTCAGGGGCACTTCTAGGCAAGCTTCTTCAACGCCTGTGTGCTTCCCAAGCTGGATATGAAACTACATTACTTTGTGAGTTGTGCAGTTTATAATATTAAAACAAAGTAGTGAGGAATCAGTCTCGTGAAGCTTGCAAGGACCGAACACCTCCACCCCTATTTAGACCTGCGGGTGCTGCCCCATGACCCTGACCAAAGCCCATGTAAGGAGCTGAGGCCTTAAAGACTGAAGAAAAACTATTCTCTGGAGAAAAATAAAGTGGAAATTGTAATTTTAAATAATAAAAATTGAAACGGGGCTGGACGTGGTGGCTCATGCCTGTAATCCCAACATTTTGGGAGGACGAGGTGGGTGGATCACTTGAGGTCAGGAGTTCGAGACCAGTCTGGCCAACACGGTGAAACCTCGTCTCTACTAAAAATACAAAAACAGCCTCATGTGGTGGCACCCGCCTGTAGTCCCAACTATTTGGGAGGCTGAGACAGGAGAATCGCTTGAACTCGGGAGACGGAGGTTGCAGTGAGCAAAGATTGCTCCGTCTCTAAAAATAAAAATAAAAAATAAAATAAATATGGAGACCAATAGAAAAAACAATGAAATAGTAAATATAAACACAATTATGTGAATGATTAATTGTTAATGAACTAAATACTCCAATTTATAACAGAGATTATCAAGATGAATTAAAATGCTCCAGACCAGCTGGGTGCAGTGGCTCATGCCTATAATTCCAGCACTCTCGGAGGCCAAAGAGGGAGGATCACTACAGCCCAGGAGTTTGAGACCAGCCTGGGCAACCAGTGGGACCCTCTCTCTATAAAAAACTTAAAAATCAGCTGAGGATAGCAGTGCATGCCTGTAGTCCCAGCTACTCAGATGGCTGAGGCAGGGGGATCACTTGAGCCTGGGAGGGAAGTGGAGCTGCAGTGAGCTATGATCATGCACCGCACTCCAGACAGTGTGAGACTGTCTCAAAAAAAAAAAAAAAAAAAATGCACAAAACCCAATCAGATCCTGTTTCCAAAAGACATTATAGAAGCAAAGACATAGGAAGTTGAAAGGAAATTGATGGAAAAAATATCCCAGGCAAACCATAAGCAAAAGAAATCTAGAGTAGTTTTATTGTCATATAATACAGATATAAAGACAAAGGGTATTATCAGAAATTGTAAAAGACAGCTGATAATTACAAAAGAGTCAATCCATCAGGAAGCTATAACAATCATAAATACAAATGTGCCTAATAACATAAGAGTTTTAAAATACAAGAAGAATAAATTGACAGGATTAAAGGGAGGAACAGAAAATGCACAATCATAGTCAGAGATATTTTCAACTGTAGAACAGCTGTGCAAAAATCCAAACTGATAGTCTCTTTTCTTCTAGGAAATTTTAGCCTTTTCAAATTTATTAGAACAACTGATATAGTTAGTTCAATTGCTTCTGCTATATTAATTCATGACAGCCTGTCTTCTCTCTTATGCTTTTTTCCTTTCCTTACTCTTGCTGGCTAAAGTTTCTCTTCATTCTGTTTTCCTCAGCTCTGCCCCCCAGCCTCGTTAACATAAATGTTCTGAAATGCTTCTCTATTTCACTACTGTTTAGTTTCCTATTCATGATAGTCATCATTAAACATAATTCTCTATTAACATTCACAATTACACAATACATGGGTTCCCATCAAGATGGTTCACCTGCAACTGAGACGCGCCCTTTGGAACACTTAGACTTATTTCCCTTCTTTTCGCCATATCCCTCATCCATGAACACTATCCTTGTAATGGATATTTTCACATATCTCCTTTCTCACATAGCCCCATCCACAGTGATGAACTCACTAGTGATACCAGAACTCCTAGATTTTTCCAGGATAGTTTACAATTCTTGATTTCACTATTAGTCAATGTTTTCCTTTACAGAAGTGGCTCTCGACATTGATAAAATATTAAGTTCACCTGGGAGTTCCCTGCCTGAAGCTTCTGTCTTAATTGATCTCAAATGTATCCCTGCCATACTATTTTTAATGGCAAAAACTGCAATTACTTTTGCACCACCCTAATAGCTTTAACGGCTCCCCAGAGACTTCTAATGTGCAGCCAGGTGGAGGCTGACTGCCAATATCTAAACCTCTCTCTGTCCCTCTGGAGTAAGAACAGCTCCCTCGGACCTCCTGTGCCTCCCCACCCAACTCAGTGCTCACTGCCCTGCCCTGCCCTGTTGACCGCTGTGTTGACTGCTGTGTTGACCACTGCCAGGTTTAAGGGCAGGATGGAAGTGGGCTCTGCCTTTCAAGCTTCAAGCCCATGCCCAGGCCCTTCCTGTAACTGGAACACACCACTGGGGCTGTGCAGGGCCCACAGAGCCACTCCCATCTCTGACAGGCATTTGGACCTTGATTTCCTTCTTCAAACCAAACGTTTTTGCTTTCTAACCTTTCAGGGATTCTCCCATAGTTTCTGATCCTCAGGCAGCACGCTTTCTGGTTTTCCTGCAGTCATAAGATAAGGGGGTGGGGAAGCTCTGCAGTAGCATCTCCAACTGGAAGACACTGTGGCATCTCCTGAATGATTAGCTCTCTTCTATCTGGTCTGTCTTTGTTTCTGGAACTCCTTTCGTGCACATATCGGGTCTCCAGCATCTGACTTGCAGACTTCTGCCTTTCACTCACAATTTCTATTTCTTTGTGTTTTATTTTATGTTTGATGCCTTCTTCCCTCTGGTCTTCTTGAATGGAGGCCTGAACAGTGTTCACTCTCTCTGTTGCTCATCTTGTAGTTTTTGTTTGTTTGTTTGAGGGTTTTGGGTTGGGGGGAACAGAGAACAAGTTTATTGGTGAATGCTCATGGCAACCATCATCCAAGAGAGACAAGATGGGGAGGGTGCTGTGACCAGAAAGCCTTCGGGGCTAGATACGCAGTGTCACACAGGGCAAAGGACAGGGCTCAGGGGATGCTGGGAATGTGCCCAGCCACTCAGCATCACACAGACGAGCTCTTCAGAGTTGACAACCATTGCTGTCCTCATGCCCAGCCGCCAGCATCTCTACTTCTTCCTCTGTCATCTTCCCACCCAGTGTGACAAGGACTTGCCGGATTTCAGCGCCCATGATGGTGCCATTCCTTTCCTTGTCAAACACCCAAAGGCCTTCCACATAATCTTAAGACTAGACACCCTAGTCCTTGTTCCTGGCCACAGTCTGAAGCATGAGCAGGAAGTGCCCAAAGTCTAGCACCTTCACGTTCATCTCATCACTCCTGAGGTTCCCCCAGGAACTGGAACACCTCGGCATGGGTGGGGCTCTGGCCCAAGACCCTTGTCATGTCCCCACACTGGCTGTAAGGACCTTGCCATCACCCGTTCAGTCAAACAGCTGGAAGGCATTCTTGAACTCTGCGGTCTGGTTCTCTATGAAGTTACATATCAGACTACTCAGCTCTGCTCAGCTACAGGCCAGAATGTGTCACCTTCCATGAAGAATGACTGCTCAGAGGCCTGTTGTAAAGGATTATATGGTAGAAACTTTGGGGTACAGGTTCTGATGGTATTGCTTAAAGAACTGAGGCCATACCAGTGGGCTTAGTCAAAATTTCCAGAACTTTAGTTGAGAAGCAGATGGGTTCATGAGACTACTAGCCCAAGATCCAGCGGAACGAGGATTAATTACATAGGACTAAATGAATTGGTGAGGTATGATACCCTTTCCTGCAGTAAGGATCCATCTTGTAGTTTCAAATTAGAAAATTCCAGAACATGTTTTGAATGAATTTTGTGCTCCAAATTCATATCTTTTATGCTTCTCAACAAATGTTCCCCCAAATCTCCTTCCGCTTCTTCCTTTTGTGCTCCTTCAAGTGAAGTTGTCTGTCATCTGTCCAGTTTGGCCTTCCTCCTTCAGGTCACTGGGAAATGCCACACTTACTTAAATATTTTGCCATTACTCAAAATTGCTTTCAATAGGAACTCACTAGTGATACCGGAAAATGAGTCTCAAAACTTTTCATCACAAGTCACTTTTGGCCAAAAGTTACATGATCCAGATATATTATCCCTGCCTTATTCATTAGACTGAAATGTGTTCTACAAGAAAATCCATCTTCCAATAGAAGATGTTACCATGACTCCAATAGAGGGATTTTAAACCTCTTTTGAGCCATGTTGGTTTGGCTGTTGGAATGTTAGAACTTCCTAATGTGGTTCTCATGAGAAGGACAGCCCTCGTTGGGATGTATAAGCTTTGGCACTGAGGAGTTACATGCCAACAGCAATCTGTAAAGGTAACACTTTAACACTGCTATGACAGCCAGGCATGATGGCTCACACCTGTAATCCCAGCACTTTGGGAGGTTGGGGTGGGAGGATTGCTTGAGCCCAGGAGTTCAAGTCCAGTGTGGGCAACATGGTGAAACTCTGTCTTTACAAAAAATACAAAAATTAGCCAGGCATGGTGGTGCATATCTGCGGTCCCAGTTACCAGTGAAGTTGTGGTGGGAGGATCGCTTGGGTCCAAGAGGTCAAGGCTGCAGTGAGCCGTGATCAGGCCACTGCACTCCAGCCTGGGAGACAGAGCAAGATCCTGCCTCAAAAAACAGAAACAAAAAAATATTGTTATGGCTGTGTATATCTCTGTCAATTAAGGGGAAATCTAATTGCCTATATAACTGGATATCTTTCATTGGTATAATAATAATCCCCTGAATAAATTAATATACTAAAAGACATTGATTGCTGGACGTGGTGGTTCACATCTGTAATCCTAGCACTTTGGGAAGCCAAGGCAGGCAGATTCTCCGAGGTCAGGAGTTCAAGACCAGCCTGGCCAACATGCTGAAACCCCATCTCTACTAAAAAAATACAAAAATTGGCTGGGCGTGGTGGTGCACACCTGTAATCCCAGCTACTTTGGAGGCTGAGGCAGGAAAGTGCTTGAACCTGGGAGGCAGAAGTTGCAGTGAGCCAAGATTGTGCCACTGCACTCCAGCCTGGGCAAGAGAGCAAGACTCCATCTCAAAAATAAAAAATAAAAATAAAAAGACATTGATTATACTGTTGTTTTGCCTGGTATCAGACAACAGGGGCTTAAGTTATGAACCATAACTTCAGTTGTTTTAAATGTTAACTTGATCCTTCTTTAATCTGAATCAAGCATGTTTTACAACAGTGTTTCTCAATTGGGAATTCCCGTCACCTACTCATAAAGTTTTATTAATAAATAGATGTTAGGACCTACTCCAGACCTACTACATCTCGTTTCTTGATATTCTTATCACATGCTTGGTATATTCAGAGTATATTATGTCTCTGAATAATTACATCAAGATTTTTGCTATGCCCATTTATTGTTGTAAATTAGATATAATGTTTTTTGTATTCTTTGAAATAGGCCTAATGATTATGTTTGTAAGTAATTTGGGGGGTTGAATTTATAGTTTTGTTTTGCATGTCACAGAAAACAACAAATTTTCTCATCAAATATAGTATTCTTGTTATGACTTTCTAGTCTTTCACTTTTGAAAATTATAAGCAACGAACAAATGACACCCATTTTAAGTTTTTTGTCATCTACAGATATTTTTGTTAGCATGTTTTGCTTTGATACTTCCCTGAAGTTATTTGTAATGAGCTACAAGCAAAAATGCTTCATCTTTCATGAAGAATGACTGCTCGGAGCCCCGCGGTAAAGGGTTATATGTTAAATACATTTGGGTTCACGTTTCTGATGGCATTGTGTAAAGAACTTTGAGACCATATCCAAAGACTTAGTCAAATTTTCCAGAACTTGTGTTGAGAAGCAGATGGGTTCATTAGATGACTAACCCAAGATCCACAAGATCCAGTGGAATAGGAATTAATTACATAGGATTAAATGAATTGGTGAGGGATGATAGTAGTTTTTGTCTAGAATACTGTTGATATTATTTTAATGTCTTATTTTCCTTATATATGAGGAAGCCCTTTTTGCTTTCTCTTAAGTTTTTCATACATGATAATAATGTTGTAGATTCTGCTTTTGTAAACTGAAATGAATCACTTGTAAATGACCTCTTATTCTGCCTGCCTGACCCCTCCGGAGTTCAAAAATTCTTATTGAATCAGAATACATACATAGTTTTTGGCAATATAGTTATTTGCATAACTTCAATAAGAATCTGTCTTCCTTCTTGCCAGGGCATAATTGAAAACATTGGTTATGTAACCTAGGTCCTGCCTGCCATGTCCTATTAAGAATGATGTTCATTTAATCAGATACGACCACATGCTTTTAAAGAACTAAGGTTGACTTTATGGAACCAATGCTTACTTACAAAGCCCTCTTGGGAAAACTGGCCTAGTCCTTGGCCTCGAACAGCCTGCCTAAGACAAGAAAAATATTCTAAAAGCAATGATGCTGCATATGATGATATGTTTTATGAGCATGCATTTTCTACATAACTGTTAAGAGTACCTATTTTTAGCTTGAGTGGGATTAATTTTCCTTGCTGACACCTTTCCACAATCTTGTTTACTACAACATGACACTGTGATAAGTAATGTTTCCATAAATCAGATGTCTGTCTTTTCAAATGATACTGGAAGTACTCTGTCCCTATGCACAGTATAAACAGCTATAAACCCAAGCAATACGGACAGCACCAAAGGCTCTAGCACAACCTGTGCTGCTAATTAGTGGGGTGTCTTTCTACAAGTCACTTAAGCTCCTTGGGCTTCATGTTGCTCCTCTCAGAAGAGAAGCATCTGGACTGGACAGCCTCTTAGGTATCTCTAGGCCAGGTTTCATAATCCCACGGCCATCCCTTTCTTCCACATGAGAGTTTTATATAACATGACAGTACCTGAGCACAAATCAGGGTAGGATCTAAAAACTGAGATTAGACATTAAAATAAAAATGAGATAAGATAAAACACAGCAGGCTGGGCGCAGTGGCTCAAGCCTGTAATCCCAGCACTTTGGGAGGCTGAGGCGGGCAGGATCGAGGTCAAGGAATCCCGAGACCATCACAGTTAACACGGTGAAACCCGTCTCTACTAAAAAATACAAAAACTAGCGGTGAGGTGGCTGAGCGCCTGTAGTCCCAGCTACTCGGGAGGCTGAGGCAGGAGAATGGGGCGTGAACCGAGGCCGGAGCTTGCAGTGAGCTGAGATCCGGCCACTGCACTCCAGCCTGGGTGACAGAGCGAGACTCCGTCTCAAAAAAAAAAAAAAAAAAAAAAAAAGATAAAACACAGCAGAGGCTGAAATAGATTTATATGTATTAGGATAAATATACCTCAAAATATGTTTTTTTAAAAAATAAAAATAAAAAGCAAGTTACAACAAACAAACCTGTCCCATTTACATTCAATTTGAAGAATAGTGCTGAATATCTCTGGAGTGTTTCATTGACTTTGGTACCCCAGTTAATTATCGCCTCGAATTTCAGAGGTGAACACCTACTATGAGTTATGGGCTCTGATGATGTAAATATGAAAGATATGGTCCCAGGTTCTGCATCTTATCTCTAGTAATCTACATGTTGCTGTCGGAGTCAGAGGCTTTGTGAAATGTCAATCACTCCACATTGACCTTTTCCCATCATTCTCATTGCCAAGAAAAAAGGCCAGACACAGAAGGCGCTTTACAATATCATTCCTACTAACTTTTCTTGCCTCAGCTCTTATCTTTACCCACTTCCATACCCTGGGTTCTATTGAAACCTCTGAATCTATCCAAAGTATGACTTCACTGAACGAAACATACTCTCATAAATTTCACTGCCTTAGTATATACATCCATTTTCCCATAATGTCTTGACTATCTTTTTCCACTTACTGAGCTCCTACTAAAGCTTCCAATACCAAGTGAGATATCAACTCTTTTCAGAGACTTAATCTAAGGCCTGAGATTGGTGGACCATCTCCATATTCACATAGACAGTTATTATATCTACTTATAGAATGCTTACATCTAACTATTCCTCTAGACCATAAAGTCCCTTCAATCAACCAGCCCAGTGTCTGGCCCAGTATGTGCTCAAATAAATTCTCTTGAAAGAATAAATTATAAAATAAATACCCCTAAGAGGTAGGTGGTCATATTTCTCTCTTCATTTTATAGCTGGGAAAACATTAAAAATTCAGGGTCAGCAGGTAAAAAGCATATAAGGTTTTCTAACTGAATCATATGCTCTTTTCCACTGGGGTTCCTGTTCATTTCATGCTGAATGAGAGAGATTATGGATGACCATAGAGAGAGACCAGGACTACAAAAGCCTCAATGAGAAGAGAGGTGAACTCTGAGACTTCTCAGGAGAAATGTAAGAGAAGAGGTCTAGGAAGTGGGCTGCCCCTAGACATGAATGGCAAGTCATTATCTCAGAGAGAGAAAAATGGCTATATCTATGTTGATCGACTTCCAAACGTTTATTTTATTTTATTTTTGTTGCTGAAAATATGAGATTGATCCCGGACACTTTGCACACTGGCAAATAAGTTCATCTGCTCTAACTTTTCCACATAATTTTCTAAAGTCTGTTTTTTTTCCCCTGTAAAACTTAAAGTAGCTTTAGACAGAGTAACTTTGGACAAGGCCATTTGCCATTTGTATGTCCGTCTGCCTTGAAACAAGTTTTATTTGAGTTGTGTTCTTCTCCATTTAGAGCAATCCTCCTCAAGTTTTGACTAGGACATTTTGACTAATAAGAGCTTTCAACTAATAAGAGCACAGGCAATACAACATTGCCATATGCTTAGCTCCAAATATTGCTCCAGGCCGGGCGCAGTGGCTCATGCCTGTAATCCCAGCACTTTGGGAGGCCAAGGTGGGAAGATCACCTAAGGTCAGGAGTTCAAGACCAGCCTGGCCAACATGGTGAAACCTTGTCTCTACTAAAAATACAAAAATTAGCCCGGTGTGGTGGTGGGCACCTGTAACCCCAGCTACTCCGGAGGCTGAGGTACGAGAATTGCTTGAACCCGGGAGGCGGAGGTTGCAGTGAGCCAAGATTGTGCCACTGCATTCCAGCCCGGGCAACAGAGCGAGACTCTGTCTCAAAAAAAAAACAAAAAAATTGCTCCAGCTCTTCCTTATGAAAATTTTAAAGACACAGAAAAGTTTTTAAAGATGAACTACACAGATTGAACACTTGCTAACATTTTTCATGTGTCTTGTGAAACTGCACCCTTAAATATTCTAGTATTGTCTTCTAAAAGCAAGGGCCATTGTCTTACATGACTCCAGTATTTTTATCACGTCTAAGGAAACTAACAAGAACTCCCTGATGTCATGTAATATCCAATTTCTTTCCAAATTTCCCGAGTTGCCTGCAGTAAATATTTTACAATTACTTTCTTTAGACTTGAATCTCTTAAAAAGTATTAATTGCATCTGATTCTCATATTTCTTCAGTCTATTTTAGTCTAGAACAATTCCACTTCTTTTTATTTATTTATCTTTCATGACACTGAATGTTTTAGGAGTCTGGGTCAGTTATCTTGAAGACTGTTCCAAATTTTTGTTTTGTCTGATTCTTTCTTTGTGATATTATTTAACTTGTTCCTCTTCCTCTGTGTTTTTTTTTTTTTTTTTTTTTTTTTTTTTTTTTTAGATTGGAAGTCCATATTTTATTTCTCTAGTGACATATTTACAGTTCAATATAAATTAAAGGCCTGCTTGTACACCAAAGCCAGGTCCCTTGGGTGGTTCAGTCAAAGAGGTAAGACCTCCAGCCGGCTCACAAGAGAAGCGTCCACTCCTTGGCCCAGGTTTTGGGATTTTGCCAGCCTTGAGCTCATCAATAATTTCTTCAATATCCTTAGGTGTCAAATCCTCATAGTAATTGTCATTTATTTGAACCATTGGTGCATTCACACAGGCCCCTAAACATTCCACTTCTATAAGAGTGAAAAGTTTGTCAGGTGTAGTCTCCCCAACCTTTATTCCAAGCTTTTTCTGAATGGCCTCCAGTATGCTGTCAGAGTTTCGAAGCATGCAGGGTGTAGTAGTGCAGACCTGAATGTGATACTTTCCAACTGGCTTTCGATTATACATTGTATAAAAAGTTGCTACTTCATATACTCTCATTGGAGGTACTTGTAAAACTTCTGCAACCTTGTTCATAGCAGAGATGGGCAACCACCCATTCTGCCTTTGGGCTAAATCCAGGACTGGAAGAACAGCTGCTGCTTTATGGCCTTCGGGATAGTTTTTTACTATTGCCTCTATCCTCTTATAGTTTTCTGGTGTGAAATCAAATGGAGTATCAGGGTTATTTTCAGGAGTATCTCTGTGCACAAATAAAGCTCCTCCAGCTCCATTTTGCATAGCTGTCTTATGTAAATTCCTTACATGTCTTCCCCAGTGGGCGGTGAGGCCAGCCGCCCTGGCCCGGAGCGCCGCGGAGAAGACCTCTGTGTTTTTTATAAACTAGAACTTGGAGCTGGAGACTGGTTGGGATGCAGGTGAAAGGCTTTAGCAAGAACACTTGACTGGTAAGACTATGAACTTCATGTTTGCAACAGGCAGCATATGACATCAGTGAGTCCCATTAGTAGTGACAGTGGTTTGGCTACTTTGTTACAGTTGTGACCAATAGATCTCTTTATTATAAAGATCAGTTTCCCCCTTGAATTTAGCAAATAATGTTTGGCGGGGCCAATACTTTAGCACAAGAAATTTATCTGATTCCCCCAAGAAATAAATTCACCTAATGCCTTTTACCCAGTTTTATTATCCATTCATTAGCTATGCTGTAATCAATTATTACATTGGCTTTGGCAAATGGGTTATTTTTCTAATTCTATCATTTATTTGATATTTGACCTACAAAAAAAAAGTTTACTCTCAACAACCAGGAATGAATTATAGATTCTTGTTTAAAAGGCAGAAAAAAAATGTTTAGATCTTCTCTTTTAATTATTAATTTTAGAGTAAAATATTGGGGTGATAGTTACCTCCATATGTGACAAATGAGTTTTTTAAATTTTAACAGATTTAAGGGTAGACAGATTTTCTATAAATGTAGCCCTAAACACAAGGGAGTGAAGAGGATATTGGGTTAATAATCAGAAAATGTTGAAATCAAATTCTAGTTCTACAGATGATGAGCCTTGTGACCTGGAGCAATCTACTTGAACTTTTCAGCCTCTTTATTCACTTATCCATATATTTTCTTTGACATCTATTAAATGCTATTATATGAGTTACTTTTTTTAACGGCTGGAATTCCATTGGGAGCCTCACAGTATCTGTTAAGTTGCTAGCCCTCTAGGAGTTTGTTCCTTTTTGTTTGTTTTTGAGAACAGGGTCTCACTATGTTGCCCAGGCAGGTCACAAACACCTGGGCTCAAACTATCCTCCTGCCTCTGCCTTCCTAAGTACTAGGATTACAGGCATGAACCACAATGCCTGGCCTAAGAGTTTGTTCTTGTTGCTTCTGCTACTACTATTGTTGTTTAAAAATATTAATAAAATGCCCATGGTGTATTTGAAAAAAGCAAATTTCATAAAATATAACAATTAGGCATTGAAAATACACCACAAAAAGATGTCTTGCTTGTCGAAAGAGAGAGAGATACCAAATTCATGAATGCGGGGCAGAATCAGGAATGGGGAAAGGAATAAAGTGGCCTTACAATTTCCCTGCACTATTTGAGTTTCTTAACTAAAGCAAATATGATATCACATTCATTCTGGAGAAGCATATACATGAATATTATGTATTGTCTCCAGTGTAGTGGTTGTTAAATAGAAGTAAGCATAAGGGACTTTTTGCAAATGTAGATCCCTGGGCCTCTCCCCTGGTGATTTAGGGTCAGTAAGTCTAGAGTAAAACTCAGGCATCTGAATTTTTTAAAATTGTCGAGAGATTCTGATGCAAAGCAGCAACTGTAGTATTGGAAATCGATTAAACAAAAGATACACAAATGGTCATCACAGCATTATTCATGATAGCCAAAACGTGGAAACAACCCAAATAACCATCCACTGATGAACGGATTCATAAAATGTGGTCCATCCATTCATGCCATGGATAGTAGTCTGCCCTAACAAAGAAAGAAGTGCTGACACCTGGTACAACACAGACAAGCCTTGACAACATGATGCCAAATGAAAGAAGTCAGTCACAAAGGACCCTGTAGTGTATGGTTCCATTGGCATTAAATGCTCAGACGAGGCAAGTATATAGAGAACGAAAGCATTTTAGTGTTTTCCTAGGGGAGAAACTTTGCAACATAGCAAGACACTGTCTCTAAAAAATAAATAAATGAATAAAAATTTTTTTAAATGTATGGCACATCAACTTGATGGAATGTTATACAAAATATTTAGATGACATTATGATACCATAATAGCATAAACATGTTTATGACACAATAATAAGTAAAAATTTTAAGCATAGGAATAATGAAATCAATTATGATACATCAGTGTGATAGAGTATCAGACAAAAGTTTTAAATGATCATCATGAAGGCTATAGCCACATGAAAAAAAATATTCTAATGCTATAAAAAAAAGAATAAAAAGATATCACAAAGGGAAGAAATAAGGAAAACATGATTCCTGGAATTTGTGGTGAACAGACAGAAAATACATTTTTCTACTACCCTCTCCCCCTTCTGTTTATTGGGACTCTTGGTGAAGACAGTAACTCTGTCAAGAATTTGACCTACAAAAGGTTAAAGAAAAAGTCATTTCAAAGCTTTGCCACATTATTATTGACCAAGGATAGAAAATTCCCTTTTGTTTAGACAACCCCCTAGTGGGCCTTTGTAAAAACTAGACTCTCCCCTCCTACCACCCACAGGTCTGGGGTCTGGAAGAAGGGGATTGAGAAGCCGTAGGAATATGGGAGATGTCTACTGAAAGAGAACTTGGATTAAGAAGAGAGATTGAGCTTGGGTAAAGAAGAGAGATGGGGGAACTTTCCAGAACATAGGGAGAAGAGAGGAAGCTAGGGAATCGGCAGCATGCAGGGACTCAAGGAACTCTGCCCCAATTTCCAGTAGTGGGGAGGAGTAGGACACTGTTTAAAACAATGATGTCTGCCATGTTCTCTTTCACTCTGTGGGAAAATTCCCCCAAAATAATTGTCTATGCATAGTTCCTCGTTCTCACTACCAGCCCTACGTAGACCACTCTGTCTAGACCACATGCTTCTGCCTCCACCTTTCCTCAGAAACTACTTCTGTCATAGCCTCTAAGGACCTCCATGTCGTCAAAGCCAGTGGTCACCTTTATGGCCTCACCTGACGCAATCTCTCAGCCACATTTTCACAACTTACATCACCCTCTTCTGTAAAGAGCGGAGCTCCTCCTGGGCATCCGTGACACCACATGCTCCTGGTCTCCTCCTGCCTTCCCCACTCTCCATCTTAGCCTCCTCAACTGGTTTCTCATCTTCCAAGTAACTTTAAACTTGAAGCACCACCTCTGCCCCCACTCTGGTCTCCTTCCTGTCAACTCTCTCATTACTTTGTTTCATCCACTTTTCACAACTTCAGCTCCATCTACACACTCACAGATTCCACGTGTGTGTCTCCAACCAGATTTTGCAGAGACACAGATCAGCATACAATTGCCTACCTCACTTCTTCACTCAGCTGTCTCAAACTTAATTTCTCTTGTCAATATGGTCCTCTCTCAGAGCAAATTTTTACACCCACTGGTTAGAAGTCATCATGGAATCCATCCCTATCCACATTCAATCCATCAGCAAGTCTTAGCAAGTCTCATGAATTAAACATGCACGCAAGTCAAATTCACAGTTCCTGCTTTATTAGCATAATTCTCTATTTAATTATACATAATCAAAGATGAGACATCACTGGAAGAAAAAAACCTGATAAAACCTACCTTGTTCTTGAATCGAGATCTTACCTGTTCCATTTTTACGAGACCAAAATGCAGTTTGGTTCATTTAAATAGAAATAATATAAGGGCATATATCATTATGAAATTAACTCATATAAAGCTATATGAGAAATCAATTCAAAACAAAATAATTGTATAAACACAACCTGGGAGCTCAAATGTTTACATATTTAATGAATGCACTTAAGTTTATTCAAAGTAATGATACTGCCTAACTTAGGTATTATAAAATTTACCATAACAAGGTGAAAACATAGCATAAATATGAAAAGCATAATTTTGGAACTTTTTTTAGTAAAAACTGCATTCTCTCTATGCATAGGACTTCATCAGAATAAGAAGTGTATTAAAATTATGTTAATTTAAAAATCATTTATTAAACAGTCTTGGATGCAGATTTCTACCTTCATTTAGTATTACCTGTTTTGAACCCAATAGAGTTTGTTCAAACTTACCTTTGAGTCTGGAGGAGGAGCCAAACCAAGGAAGGAATAAATAATATTCTCTTCTTTTGCAGAGAAGAAAGAGTCAAAATCCTTGAAGCAAAGAAAAAGAAAGTTTAAAACTACTGCACACTTGTGAGCCAGTTTATTTATGGAAACTGATCTTTTTATTTATTAGTTCTTAAGTGGGAAGCTCACACAAAAAGTCATCCCAGTTTGCTTTGTCAAAGATGACTAACCTCCAGAGTTAAGAAATCTAAGCATGAACTTTACATTTGTTTTTATACACTTTCATTGTGCCTGTATACCACAGCAAGAGCACACACACACACACACACACACACACACCCCTACCCATGTCCGGGAATTGCTGACAGGACCCAAATATACACAGTAAATGGCTTTTCCAAGTTTCACACCACCACCTGGTTTACTTATAATCTGGCCCTAAGCATTTGGTCCCTGATCAGCTGAGACTGAGATGATACAGGCTGTCTACACTGTGATTAAAGTATCCCTAAGGGCCCAGATGCATCTCAGGCCCTCCCAACATAAACAGGCACAAGACCATCGGGGGCATAGAGGGCGACTGTTTTGGCAAAATGGGAACAACTGGAGTGATCAGAAACTTGGTAGTGGATTGAAATCTGATGCTCAATGAAGCTCCCACCCCATCCAGATCCTACCAGGGCCAGTCCTTCACCAGGCAGGTCCAGCCCTACACCACCTTCCCAGTAACATAGCTGTCAATAGCTTAGAAGAGTTTCAGTCTTTATAATAAAAACATAAACAATATTCCCCCAGGCTACTTTACTACTGCCAATCTTTGTCATCAAGGCCTTGATGCAATTTCAACAGTGTTGCAAAAAGGCTCACAAAGTCACAGGCGTTTGTCTCATTTAACAGGGCAACACACAAAACAACTTAGTTGTTCTTTGCCTACCCTACTCTTAGTGTATGTTAAAAAGCTTAAAACCAGCCAGGCGTGGTGGCTCATGCCTCTAATCTCAGCACTTCGGGAGGCCAAGATGGGAGGATCCCTTGAACCCACGAGTTCAAGACTAGCCTGGGCAACATGGTGAGACCCTGTGGGCATGGTGGCACACACCTGTGGTCCCAGCTACTTGGGAGGCTGAGGTGGGAGGATCACTTGAGCCTGGCAGATCAAGGCTGCAGTGGGCTGTGATTGTGCCATTACACTCTAGCCTGGGAAACAGAGCAATGCCCTGTCTCACAAAAAAAAAAAGAAGTTTAAAACTAAATACAGGTCACAGCTATTGAGAAAAAAAGTATTATGTATTCCTGCGTGTTACTCTTTTTTTTTTTTTTTTTTTTTTTGAGAGAGAGAGAGAAAGTCTCGCTCTGTCTCCCAGGCTGGAGTGCAGTGGCACAATCTCTGCTCACTGCAACCTCCGCCTTCCAGGTTCAAGCAATTCTCCTGCATCAGCCTCCTGACTACCTGGGATTACAGGCACGCGCCACCATGCCCAGCTAATTTTTGTATTTTTAGTAGAGACAGGGTTTCACTATGTTGGTCAGGCTGGTCTCAAACTCCTGACCCCAGATGATCCACCCACCTCGCCTCCTAAAGTGCTGGGACTACAGGTATGAGCCACTTATTCAAAGTGTTACTCTTATTCAAAGCTTTATTGTTTTCCTATCCATTGCCTCAAGTCTCTCAGTGATTAATTTTATTCTTTTATACTGAATACATGTTTGGAAGCTGCCTCAAATCTTGGTTGAAAGGAATATAACAACATGAGTAAGCGCAGGAACTTTGGTATCAGAAATTCTGATTGATTCCCAGAGTACACGCTTACCAATCATTGTTAAAAGATTACATGAGATACTGCGTTAATAGTAGTAGTAGTAGTAGTATTAAGTTGGTGAAATGTAATAAAGTAAATCTATGCTATTTCCCAAAAATGCCATATATAAAGTTCTGAAAGCTCCTTTAGTTAGCCAACTCTAGATTTCAAGGCAAGAAAGATTTTCTTATAGTTGAGTGAATTAGTCTTTTGCTTCAATTTAAGACCAAATACCTTCTTCAGAATTTCAGAAGGCTGAAGAACAATTCCTCATTATCTTTCACTTGATGCTACCAAATATATGTAGAAAATAATGAACATAAAACAGGTTTTCAACTCCCAGTTCTGCTGGGATTATTATGGCAGATTAGAGGCCCTGAAAAGCTGTCTCAAAAAAAAATTTTTTAACCCAATTAAGAAAAAACTAAAAGTATAAATACACTGCTGAGCTGGCAGAAAAGACTCCGGCCAGTGAGAGCGTGAATCCTGAGAGTAAGCACGCACCAAAGCCACCATGCGTGCTGAGAGTTTCTGACACACACATGACACCTTTATCATCACGTTGACACTGAAGAGGAAAAAGGAGGAAGGAGATAAAGCCCAGAGCCTCGTCAAGGTGGGGAGTTTCATAAGCACACACACCAGAACTCCAGAGGGTTCTGCCTTCAAAGTAAATGTGAATGAGAAATAACCCTGCCAGGCAGAACGGAATGGAAGGAAACTTCCCTGATTCAACTTTGCTTCTGGGTGGAGGGGAAAATATTCTCCTCTGAGAATTTATAACCACAAGTAGAATTCACGAGAGGTTGCAGTTCAAATTCCCATGCCATGTGTGATCCTAAAAAATCTTAAAAGGAAATCTGAGTTTAAGATGTGTCTAAGTTTGATGCAGAAATAAACTCCAGGCCTCAAAGAGTATCCACTGCTGTGATTTGAATGTATCCGCCAGAAAGCATGTGTTGGAAACTTAATCCCCAGTGCAACAGTGTTGGGAGGTGGGGCCTACGGGGAGCTGTTGAGGCCATAAGGGGGCCATCCTCATGAACTGATTGAAGACATTTATAAAAAGACTTGAAGCTCGGAGTTGTATCTCTCCCTTTCTCTTGCTACTGTGATGCCTTCAGCCATGTTTGACGCAGCCAGAAAGCCCTCATCAAATGCTGTCCCACGATCTTGGACTTTCCACCTCCAGAGCCATGAGCCAAATAAACTTCTATTGTTTATAAACTACCCAGTCTGTGGTATTCTGTTATAGCAGCACAAACAGACTAAGATAGCCACAAACAAAGTTTTTAAAAATGAGCAGTTTGAAGTCAAAAGTTATAATATAAATAAGGGAATAAAAAGAAAATATGAGTGAGAGCAAGAAGAAATAACAGAAGGTGGAATTAAAAATCAGAATCAGATATGGGAATTATCAGGCAAAGAATACAAAACAGCTATATTTAATATATTTAGTGAAATAAAAGAAAAACTTGAAGACAGAATAAATACCTAGAGCAAACAATCAAGCAAATTTAGAAAGGAACCAAAAAGAACTCCCGAAAATAAAAAGACATAATAGCGGAATTGTAAAACCCAATATGCGGATTAGACAAAAACACCTGAAGAGTAAATTAGCTAACTGGAAGATGCAATCAAATCATCCAGGTTGGGTGTGGTGGCCCATGCCTATAATCCCAGCACTGTAAGAGGCAGAGAAGGGAAGATTGTTTGAGCCCAGGAGTTCAAGACCAGCCTGGGCAACATGGTGAGACTCTGTCTCTATTTAAATAAATAAATAAACAAACAAACAAATAATCTAGAGAGGAAAAAAGAGATGAAAAATGTGGAGGAAATATTACTGTATGAAAACAGTGTGAGAAGTTCTAACAAATGTCTTATAGGAGCTCTTGAAGAAGCAAATAGAGATAATACGGGAAAACCTAAACTCAAGCATATAATTGCTAAACATTTTCTTTTTTTAATGTTTTGAGACAAGGTCTCACTATGCTGCCCAAGCTGGTCTTGAACACCTGGGCTCAAGCAATTCTCCCACCTCAGCCTCCCAAAGTGCTAGGTTTATAGGCATGCACCATCTTGCCTGGCCAGTTACTAACAATTTTCTAGACTTATTGAAAGATAACAACCCTTAGTCTCAGGAAGCCCAGTAAATAATTCTAAACTAGATAAATAAAAATAACTCTAAACCTAGACACATCATAGAGAAATATTATTAAAAGCAACCAGAAAGAGAGGAAGAAGAGGAGGAAGAGGAAGAAGAAAAGAAGAAAGGATGGACAGAAGAAGAAAGGTAGGAAAAGAAAAAGGAAAAAAGAAAGTTTCCCAATAAAAGAATAGTGATGAGACTGACAGCTGACTTCTCAATAGCAACATAGAGGCCAGGTGAAAGTAAAATAATAATTTCAATGTGTTTAGAAAAAAATAATAATCAGCCCAGAATTCCAGACTCAGTAAAACTATTTTTTCAAGCATGAAGGTGAAAGAAAGACAGTCATCTGGAAAATATTTTTTTTGTTTGTTTGTTTTTGAGACAGAGTCTTGCACTGTCGCCCAGGCTGGAGTGCAGTGGCGCGATCTCGGCTCACTGCAAGCTCCACCTCCTGGGTTCACGCCATTCTCCTGCCCCAGCCTCCCAAGTAGCTGGGATTACAGGTGCCCGCCACCACACCTGGCTAATTTTTTGTATTTTTAGTAGAGACAGGGTTTCACCATGTTAGCCAGGATGGTCTCGATCTCCTGACCTTGTGATCTGCCCACTTCGGCCTCCCAAAGTGCTGGGATTACAAGTGTGAGCCACCGCGCCCAGTGAAAATATCATTTTTTAAACAAACAAAACCTTAGAGAAGTTACCGCCAAGAGACCTTCACTTAAAGAAACTTATAGGATGTATTCAGGAAGAAGAAAATAATTCCAGATGGAATATCTGAGATTCAAGAAGATAAAATTAATAGTAAATATGTGGGTAAATCTAAATCTGAACAAACATTGACTGTACAACCAATAAAGAGAAATGCCTAATTTGTGGAGCAGGATGAGAGGCCAACTGAAATACTGAAAAACCAAACACATGTAAACAGAGAGAGTGATTAGGGTTAAAGTGTCTAAAGGCCCTTTTTAATGTTTGGGACAGACCGAGTGCGGTAGTTCACATCTGTAACCCCAGCACTTTGGGAGGCCAAGGTGGGCAGATCATCTGAGTTCAGGAGTTCAAGACCAGCCTGGCCAACATGATGAAACCCCATCTCTACCAAAAATACAAAAAAATGAGGAGGACACGGTGGTGCGTGCCTGTAATCCCAGCTACTCGGGAGGCTGAGGCAGGAGAATTGCTTGAACCTGGGAGGTGGAGTCTGCAGTGAGCCAAGACTGCACCACTGCACTCCAGCCTGGGTGACAGAGTGAGAATCTGTCTTTAAAAAAAAAAAAAAAAAAAAAAGTTTGGGACAAAAGTAAGGATACTGATTATCTTTAAGTATGTATGTTAAAATAGCTAAGTTAACCAGTAAAGGGATAGATTATTTGAATTGAGTAAAGGGTAAAATAAAATTAGAAAAAAGAGACTTTAGTAAGTAAAATTACATCAAGAAAGGATTTTTAAAAATTGCAAAACTGAGAAAAATTAAAAGCATATAACAAAGTAGAAGAAACTCCAAATATACTCATAATTTCAATGCGTGGGTCAAAAAAGAAAGGTATAAATGTTTTAACATTTATACTTAACGATAAAGAAAATACTGCAGGCCGGGCGTGGTGGCTCACGCCTGTAATCCCTGCACTTTGGGAGGCCAAGGCCAGCGGATCACCTGAGGTCAGGAGTTCAAGACCAACCTGGCCAACATGATGACAGCCTGTCTCTACTAAAAATACAAAAAATTAACCGGGCATGGTGGCGCCTGTAATCCCAGCTACGCGGGAGGCCTGAGACAGAAGAATCACTTGAACTCAGGAGGCAGAGGTTGTAGTGAACTGAGATCAGGCCACTGTACTCCAGCCTGGGCAACAAGAGCAAAACTCCATCTCAAAATATAATAATAAATAAATAAAGTAAAAACAAAACAAAACAAAAAAAAACAAAAGATATCAAAATACATGGAATGAACTGACAGTACTCAGGGAGAAATGTCTAGCCTTAAATATTTACATTAGAGAAGAAAAAAAGGTTAAAAGTGAGCTAAGCATCTAACTGAACATTAACGTAAGGGGAGAAAAAAAAACAAAGTGTATAGAAGCAAAAAATGATAAAGGCAAGAGCAGAAATTTTAAAAATAAGAGAAAATTTAGCTATAAAGATATAAATATAGAGAGATCAGAAAGAATCAATAAGCCAAAAGACCAAAAACAAACAAACAAAAACTATGAGCAACATAAATTAAAAAAAAAAAAAATCACAGAAGACACAACAGAAACATTAGGAATGAAGAGAGGACATAACTACCTGTTTTAAACAGGTCTTAAGAATACCTTATTTAAAACTTTGGGGGATGTTGATAATGGGGGAGGCTCTGCATGTGTGGGAACAGGGGGTATATAGGAAATTTCTGTACCTGCCTCTTAATTTTGAAAAAAAATGTTATACTAGACTTTAAAACTTAAAAACAAGCTCAAGGCTGCCATGGACCATGAAGGCAACACTGCACTCCAGCCTGGGCAACAGACAAAGACCCTGATTCTAAAAAACAAACAAACAAACAAACTAGCCGTCTTAGAATTTATGGAAACAGAATTATGAAAACCAACTTATGAAAAAGTAGAAATCTAAATAGTCCATTCATTAAGGAAACTGAAATATTTCCCGCAGAGAAGAGCCCAAGCCTAGCGAGCTTCCCAGATGAATGAGAGACTCTCTAGAAGAAAATTCTATTTCTTTGGGAATAGGGGATTGCAATGGGAACACATGTGTCATAGTAAACTATGTGCATATTCAGGGAGGTAAAAGAAGACACAGGTTTTTAAATGAAAAATAACGTCTGGACACAGTGACTCACACCAGTAATCCCAACACGTTGGGGGGTCAAGGCAGGAGGACTGCTTGAGCCCAGGAATTCAAGACCAGCCTCAGCAACATAGGGAGATGCCATCTCTACAAAAAATACAAACTTTAGCTAGGTGTGGTGCCACACACCTATAGTCCCAGCTATTCAGGAGGCTGAGACAGGAGGATTGATCAAGTCCAGGAGGTTGAGGCTGCAGAGAGCCATGATCATGCCACTGCATTCCAGCCTGAGTGACAGAGCAAGACCCTTTCTTTCCAATGACTATCACTGGTGCAGAGGGCAAGGGATGTGATCAGGGAGAAGCACACAGAGCTTCCACATTTCTGGTAATAGTATCCTGTCCTTCTTAAACTGGATGGTGCATACAGTGGTCACTCATTGTATCATTCCTGTTTAAATTATGTATTTCTTATCATATACAGCATATTTCAAAATAAATTTTAGGAACATAACATAGTTTGTTCAGTAACATCGATATGTTGAGAAGCCCTCTCCCCACCCTAATTAGGTTTGCATCCTGTGTTTCCTTACAGCCCTGAGTGCCCGGAGACACTTGTTCCTCTGCTAAACGGGCACCTCTGTACTGAATGATCCGGGTCCTCTTTGGTTGTGTTCAGTCAGGCCCAGGCTATCTTGGTCCCAGGCAGGCACTCTGGCCCTTACCTGGGCTAAAATGCACAGATGCCAACTTGTCATCAACAGATGCGTCTGCTCTTTCCAGTTCACATTCCTCTGTCAGGCGGGGAGCCTGGCCTCAACTGTGCCTGGCTTCCAGTGTGGTGTCTCCTTTCTCAGTCTAACAGTTGTCTACCCTGGCTCTCAGGATAATATCTTCATTTGCTCTGTGTAGAGTAGCAGAAGTTCAAACTGGCAGAGGCAGGAAGGCACTGAGGACTACCCTTGACACCCAGTCCCCTCACTGCCCACTGAAATCTACTGCTTTTCTCTGGGGTCTCCTTCCACCTGTTGCCATCATCAGGCATGGCATAGGGTTGACCAAGAATCTTCAGAAGCCAGGGAGACCACTTAAATAATAGTTATATACATTTTAATCATGTAGAAAGGACACTGACTATCTAGACTGATGTTATTTTAAGCCTGCATATCTTTCAGAACTTTTGAGTCTCCTTTTAAAATCTTAGCACACAATAAAAATAATGATTTTTACTTACTTTCTGGAAACAAAGCCCTGTTCTTCATGAATGTACTTTTGTAAGTGTGTCCATAGACCACAGAAAAGCAAATTAAGCAAAGCTTCTCATAAGATAAACTACAAATACCTCTCTGAAGGTAGAAATGAAAAGAATAGGCCAGACGCGGTGGCTCACGCCTGTAATGCCAATACTTTGGGAGGCTGAGGAGGGCGGATCATGAGGTCAGGAGATCGAGATCATCCTGGCTAACGCGATGAAACCCCGTCTCTACTAAAAATACAAAAAATAAGCCGGGCGTGGTGGCGGGCGCCTGTAGTCCCAGCTACTTGGGAGGCTGAGGCAGGAAAATGGCATGAACCCAGGAGGTGGAGCTTGTAGTGAGCCAGGATCACGCCACTGCACTCCAGCCTGGGTGACAGAGCAAGACACTGTCTCAGAAAAAAAAAAAAGAAAAGAAAAGAAAAGAAAAAATTTCTTTCCAACAACTTGATTTATTAAGTACGATCTATAAACTCCGGGAAAAAAAAGAAGTGATCTTAAGGTGAAATGAACTATCAAATGTATAAAACAAAATTGTTGTTATAACCATAATGCCCAGAACAGTTTTCAAACTAATTAAAGTTACACAAATTCATCTTGTATCTACAGTAAGACTTTATTTCTACAAGTCAATTTTATAAAAGTGAAAACTTGCTGGGCACAGTGGCTCACACTGTGTAGTCCCAGCACTTTGGGAGGCCAAGGCAGGAGGATCACTTGAGGCCAGGAGTTCCAGAGCAGCCTGGGCAATATAGGGAGACCGTCTCTACAAAAAACTTAAAAATTAGCTGGGTGGGGTACTGCACTCCTGCAGTCCTAGTTACTCAGGAGGCTGAGGCGAGAGGATCACTTGAGCCCAGGAGAAAGAGGCTACAGTGAGCTATGATTGCACCACTACACTCCAGCCTGGTCGACAGAGAAAACTTACCATGTTCCTGTGCAGATACACGTGTGTGCACACTGCAACGCTGAACAGAATTCCTAGCTAAATGTATAATATTTTTGAACACGTGACCTCAATTCTTCAAAATAAAAGAACCTGAAATAATCCCCAAAACTTCTGAATCATCATGATATTGTTTCTGTCCTTTTCTAAATCTTAAATATTGATTATTCATAATGGATCTACCATCCAGCTATTGGATGGTAGAAACAGATCATGACCTGACAGTTGTGAACAATTTCAAATGCTGACTCAAAATTAATCTGGTTTAGAAAATTTCTTTTTTTTTTTTTTTTTTTTTTTTTTTTTGAGACAGAGTCTCGCACTGTCGCCCAGGCTGGAGTGCAGTGGCCGGATCTCAGCTCACTGCAAGCTCCACCTCCCGGGTTTACGCCATTCTCCTGCCTCAGCCTGAAAATTTCTAATAAACACACACACAGCAGGATTTTTAATAGAAGCACGTACTCACCCCACAGTACTGCTCCTCATTGAAGATCTGGGGAGGCAAAGGAATCCCATTTTGAGGTTTTTTCTCTCCAGGAACATTCTCTCTCATCCACCTCCTATTGTCTTCATCTCCAGCAATATCTAATTCCTTAAAGTCGATTTTATTCGCTTCCAAAAAACCCACTACTTCTTGTTGTTTCTTCCTAATCTGGTCAAGAGTAGAGAAATATTATTAGGCTGTTTATGAAAAATATTTTGTTTACATGTACAAAAATTAAATCCTTCCTCTAGTTACACTATACAACACAAATAACTTTGTTAAGTATTCAAACAAGGAAAATAATAGAATCACAGCTCTTTGTTATAAAGGGTCAACAAAATGACTATTTAATTTCTGAAATTTTAGTATCATCAATGTTTAAATTATTATATAATCAGGCTGGGTGCGATGGCTCACACCTGTAATCCCAGCACTTTGGGAGGCCGAGGCAGGTGGATCGCCTGAGGTCAGAGGTTCAACACCAGCTTGGCCAACATGGTGAAACCTCGTCTCTACTAAAAATACAAAAATTAGCCAAGCATGGTGGCACACGCCTGTAATCCCAGCTACTTGAGAGGCTGAGGCAGGAGAATCACTTGAGCCCGGGAGGTGGAGGTTGCAGTGAGTTGAGATCATGCCACTGCAATCCAGCCTGGGTGACAGAGCAAGATTCTGTCTCAAAAAATATATAAATTAATTAATTAATTATTGTGTAATTAACTGTTAAAACTAAATTTGGGCTTTAGAAGACTCCGTAGGAGTCCTAGGTAATGAACTGCAACCTAGCTTAGTACGTAAACAAACTGAAAACCTAACTAGAAATTAGCCTTCGTAACCAGAGCTGAGTTTCAGTTAATGACAGCAGACAAGCTTTAGCCAATCACAGAAGGTCAACTGTTAAACCACTTTCAAATAAGGCAAACACTGAGTTAGAACCAACCTAGCTATCTGTACCTCACATCCTTTTTCTGAATGTCATCTCCTTTTCTCTGGCAATAAATATAACCTGCACGTGTAGTGGAGCAGAGCTTTGTGAACCATTTTTTGGCCTGGACTGCTGCCAGATTCTAGAATCACAGAAGCCAATTAAGAGCTACAAACGGCCGGGCACAGTGGCTCACACCTATAATGCCAGCACTTTGGGAGGCCGAGGCAGACAGATCACCTGAGGTCAGGAGTTCAAGACCAGCCTGACCAACATGCAAAAACCCCATCTCTACTAAAAATACAAAATTAGCCGGGCATGGTGGCACATGCCTTGTAATCCCAGTTACTACAGGGAGCCTGAGGCAGGAGAATCGCTTGAACCCAGGAGGCAGAGGTTGCAGTGAGCCAAGATTGTGCTATTGCGCTCTAGCCTGGGCAACAAGAGCAAAACTCTGTCGGAAAAAAAAAATCTACAAAACTAGATGAGTTGTAATGTTGTCTTTTAACATGACCTAATTGGAGTAGAGACTCTCTCGTATCTTTTTTGCGTCTTCAAAATACTTTTAATTTTTTGCAAAGCTTTAATGGCCAAAAAGTAAGTAAGAATTAGGAAGACAAGGGATTGGGAAAAGGGAAAGAAGAGAAAAAAGAGGCCAGACAATGTGGCTCATGCCTATAATCCCAGGACTTTGGGAGGCTGAGACAGAAGGATTGCTTGAGCCCAGGAGTTTGAGGTTACAGTATGCTGATTGTCCCACTGCACTCCAGCTTGGGTGACAAAGCAGGACCCTGTCTCTTAAAAATAAAATAAAAATTTTGTTTAAAAAAGAAGAGAAGGCTGGGTGCGGTGGCTCACACCTGTAACCCCAGCACTTTGGGAGTCCGAGGCGGGCAGATCACGAGGTCAGGAGTTCGAGAACAGCCTGACCAACATGGTGAAATCCTGACTCTACTAAAAATACAAAAATTACCTGGGCGTGGTGGTGTGCGCCTGTAACCTCTGCTACTCGGGAGGCTGAGGCAGGAGAATCGCTTGAACCTGGGAGGTAGAGGTTGCAGTAAGCCCTGCACTCCAGCCTGGGAGCCAGAGTGAGACTCTGTCTCAAAAAAAAATTTTTTTAATTTACTTTTTAAAAAATAAAACAAAAGAATAAAATAAAAAAGATACTTTACTATGAAATTCAAATATCAAGTATACCCACACTAAAATGCATTTCACTCAGTTATGAAAATAAGAGTATTAGTCACATTGAACTAAAAGTAGCTTTAGAAATATTACAGGAGATTAAAAAGCTCACACAGAGATTACTGGAGGGGAAGGGCACAAGCTAGGGCTAGAAAAAGCTGGAGGATGTTTCTCCCAGCACATAAAAAAGCCACACAGCGAAACAACCCTTTTCTCCCACAGATTCCTCCTTTCCTGCTCACACCTGGCTCCTCTCTGAGAGCAGTGTAGTCACACCTAAGGGAACACGGTTGAATATCCTTTCTCTACCTGTATAATGTGTAATGACCGTATCTGCCAGTAGCCATTTCGTACCAACGTGGCCATCCCTCAAGCTTAGAACTCCTTTCCCATAAACAATTACAAAAGCAATTACAATTTTCTCTCTTCAAAGAATTCACTCCTGGAAATGTGTGATGTCATCTTTTATAAACACTGGCAAATAAGTTACAGCAGACTCTGTGGACCCCATTTTAATAACCACAGGGAGAAACTGACAGAAAGTGTAATCAGGCCAGGTGCGGTGGCTCATAACTGTAATCCCAGCACTTTGGGAGGCTGAAAGCAGAAGAATCGCTTGAGCCCAGGAGGTCAAGACTAGCCTGGGCAAACAAATTTTTGTCGAGAGACCACATCTCTACAAAAAATTTAAAAATTAGACAGGGGTGGTGCATGCCTGTAATCCCAGCTACTCAAGAGGTGGGAAGATCACTTGAGCCTGGGAGGTGGAGCCTGTAATGCTATGATCACACCACTGCACTCCAGCCTTGTTAATAGAACAAGACCCTGTCAGAAAGATAAAGAAAGAAAGAAAGAAAGAAAAAGGCCCAGGCGTGGCGGTGCATGCTTGTAATCCCAGCACTTTGGGAGGCTGAGGTGGATGGATAACGAGGTGAAGAGATTGAGACTATCCTGGCCAACATGGTGAAACCCCGTCTCTACTAAAAACACAAAAATTAGCTGGGCATGGTGGCACGTGCCTGTAGTCCAAGCTACTTGGGAGGCTGAGGCAGGAGAATTGCTTGAACCCGGGAGGTGGAGGTTGCAGTGAGCAGATATTGTGCCACTGCACTCCAGCCTGGAGACAGAGACTTCGTCTCAAAAAAAAAAAAAAAGAAAAAGAAAAAAAAAGGAGGAAGGAAGGAAGGGAGGAAGGGAGGGAGGGAGGGAAGGAGGAGAAAGAAAGGATAATCAGACAAATAATCAATCAACAGTTATTTATTGAATTTCTACTTTGCACAATACATTGTGCCAAGTCCTTCATGTGAATAGATTCTTAAACTGCTTGTTTGGGTGAAAAAAAAAAGTACAGAACTAATTGGTGCAATATAGATACAGAATACACTCAGGATAATGAGGCAAAAGTATGGCCATTTATTAAGAGTAAGATTAAAACTTGGCCGGGTGCAGTGGCTCAGGCCTGTAATCCTAGAACTTTGGGAAGCTGAGGTGGGCAGATCATCTGAGGCCAGGAGTTCGAGACCAGCCTGGCCAACATGGTGAAACCCCATCTTTACTAAAAATACAAAAATGAGCCAGGCATGGTGGCGCATGTCTGTAATCCCAGCTACTTGGGAGGCTGAGGCAGGGGGATCACTTGAACCCAGGAGGCAGAGGTTGCAGTGAGCCCAGATCATGCCATTGCACTCCAGCCTGGGTGACAGAGTGAGACTCCGTCTCAAAAAAAAAGAAAAAAAAATGACAGATTTAGGCCAGGCACAGTGGCTCATACCTGTAATCCCAGCATTTTGGGAGGCCGAGGTAGGTGGATCACCCGAGGTCAGGAGTTTGAAACCAGCCTGGCCAACATGGCGAAACCCTGTCTCTATTAAAAATACAAAAATTAGCTGGGTGTGGTGGCACTTATCTGTAATCCCAGCTACTCAGGAGGCTGAGGCAGGAGAATCGCTTGGACCCGGGAGGCAGAGGTTGCAGTGAGCCAATATTGCGCCACTGCACTCCAGCCTGGGTAACAGAGCAAGACCCCGTCTCAAATTTAAAAATAAAAATAATAAATAATAAATAATAAATAAATAAAACTTTAAATATTTTCTTTGACATGAAAATATCTAATATCTCAATTTTTTAAAGGCTTCTCATCTCATATAAAAACAACTCATAAAAATGTTTTACAGAGCACAAGGGCCCCTTGTCATTTTCATGTGCCTTGTTTACAAGAAGGACTACACTTTGAGGGTTTTTTTTTTTTTAATTATTATTATTATACTTTAAGTTCTAGGGTACATGTGCATAACGTGCAGGTTTGTTACATATGTATACTTGTGCCATGTTGGTGTGCTGCACCCATCAACTCGTCAACTTTGAGGGTTTCAAACAAATGCTGTAAAAGGTGCATGCCTGTCCCAAATCTAATATCTGGATGCAAACCCTCTTTGAACTAAACTCAACTCCTTTCTTAGAGATATGTGAACCAAAATATCTATTTTATTCACTTTTGCCAAATTTAATGACTCACGTATAGGGTGTTAGGGTGTTTCTTTGGGGATTTTGTTTCTTGTGTTTTGTTTTGTTTTGTTTGAGACAGGGTCTCCCTCTGTTGCCCAGGCTGGAGCACAGTGGCACGATCTTGGCTCACTGCAGCCTCAACTTCCCCAGGGTCAAGTGATTCTCCCACCTCAGCCTCCTGAATAGCTGGGACTACAGACACACACCACCATGTCTGGCTAATTTTTGGTATTTTTTGGTAGAGATGGAGTTTCACCATGTTGCCCAGGCTGGTCTCAAAATCCTGGGCTCAAGTGATCCACCTGCCTCGGCCTCCTAAAGTGCTGGGATTACAGGCAAGACCCAAGACCCACGTTGCCCAGCTGGGTGTTTCATAATATAAGGAAAGGTAAGACAAATCTGGATACTTAAGCCCTAGAACCAAATCACCTCCAAGACCAAATTACATAACTATATAATATATAATAATCTTATATACAGTAAGATTTATATATGTAACTGTATTATAATCTTACATATAAGATTTATATGTGTAACTATATTATAATAATCTTATATATAAGACTTTTTATATAACTATAATATCTAATAATCATATATAAGATTTTATATATAACTATATAAGATTTTTATATAATTTATATGATATAATATAACATACATAATTTATATGATTTATATATAATTTGGTCTTGATGATTTGATTATATATGGTATATATAGTATATCATATGAATTAATATCAAGTAGTTTTTAACTTTTTAAAATTTTATATTTACTATGTTAATTTTTAAAACAAAATTGACATAAAGTCAATATATATTATAAAAGTTTATATAAATAAGTATACAAATCACATATAAACATATAAATGGTAAACACACATTTAATTTAATTAACACTTACCATCCATATAAAAAAGAGAATGGAACTAAAAACATTAGATCAGTAAATTAAAGGCTCTGCTCACCACAATACAACACTGACTGAATCTGTAAGACTCAGGACAACAAAGGTATCGCAGTTTGGGGCAAGCATGGACGAATAAATACAGATAGACAGAAAGGTGTGGAATGATGGAATTTCTCTTAAACTTCTGGCAAATGGACTCCGGTAATTCCCCAGGATCATGCCTATGAGAACCAAAGGAGGCGGCGAGCGCTCCCCACCAAAGTGCCCTCCTTCAACAGCTGTACTGTGGATGCCTGGCCTCCGCATGGAAACTGCTCCAAATTCCACAGCTTCACGGCTGAATTTTCAACATTACAAAATCCCATCAGACCTGATGACAGGTTGCTGGACTAAATCATCATTTTAATTAACCACATTCTCTACACATATTTTCCAACCTGTCCATAACTATTCATGCCATTTTATAAAGCACTTATTCCCTTAGATCTTTTCAGAGATCACTTTGCTGTTTCAAAGAGTTGAGATGCCTTCATTTTAGGCAGTTTTACTTTTAATTAACTATTCAGAAGGCAACTCCTTTATTCGGTTGAAACCCCTGTCTGCTTTTTCTCCAAAGCCTTCTAAGATACCCTCTTGCAAGCCTGAATTGGCCTGGGAAGCAGCTGGCCCAGGTCCAAGCCACCTCACCAACATTATTTCCATTCTACCAACCATGCCTCAGGGCATGGGAAAAAAGCTCTATTTTATTCCGCCAAGTTTGGAATAGATGAAAAACATTTCCAAATGTCTTGACTTATGTGTCTTCTATCAGAAAGGCAAAAAGAGACGGAGACAATGGGAGGGGAAGACGATGTTACGATTAAGCCTCACGAGACAGGCAATTGCATCCAGGTCCACTGCAGGACTGTTGGACACATGGCATTGTGTTAAGTGCTGTTTCTCAGCCCTCATCCCAAAAAAAAAGAGAAAAAGAAGAAGAAAAATGAAATCTGTTTGCCCCCTGTGATCCCCCAAACACCAGTCATTTAAACAGGGCCCAACGCGTTGCTCATCAGGTTATTCGGGGCACTTGAGCTCTGCCTGGGCTGGGAGCCTGCAGAAAAGGGTCTTAGGATCCAGGCCAGAGAAGGGAAGAGGGGAGTGAACACATGAGCTAACCTGGACGGCACTGTCGTCTTGCTGTACCCCTATGTCCTGGCTCTAGCATGGGGCCCCTCTCCTCCAAAGTCCTCCCCGTCACGGGGTCCCTGATCAAGGAGCTCCTCTGGGCCTGCAAAGCGCAGCTCCTCACAGCACCTGCTGAGCTGACTCCCAGGGACACAGCATCAGCTCTTGGAAGAGTCCTTCCCTTTACGGCCCAGAGGGAGGGCTGTGCACAGCACCGCATCAGTTCCCATCATGGACACACTCCTACTCTTCACCTTTCCCCCTTTGCCCCTTCTCCACCCTCCAGGGTGCCATGGCCCATGCTGGTCCCCCAGGCTGCACTGTCTGTCCTGGGTAGGATCTGGGGGTACTTGGGGTGTGTGTCATTGTTTGAAGCCTTTGGGACCTCAGTGAACACTCAGAGAGCTCCGTTTTCCTATCCTGTTACATTTACTTATAAGAAAGTACTGTTCTCTGTCCTAAAGTCACCCAGACACTGTTAGCTACTAGACTGTGTCGGAGTGATCTGACAGCAGCGCCTCTTCATGCCACTCACTTGGCATCTCTCGTTTATTGTCTTGTACAGTTAGGAGACTTTCCAACTGAGATCACTGTACTGTAGTATAAAGCACACTGGATTTGAGTCAGAGACGACCTGTGTTTCCATCCTAGCTTGGAAGGCTGCTTTCTGAGCAAGGGCTCTGATCTCCAATTTCTTCATCTGCAAACTGGATGTAACAGTGCGTTCCTCATGGGGTTTTGGTGGGAACGAAGATGATGATGCATGGAAAAGCATTCTGTATCTCAGGCTGAAAACCTACACTGTCAGGCACCATACAGCACACCACCATCCCAGTGCACTGTCACACCGGCCATCCAGATAGGTATTTGGATGGCTATTTTATAACAGTGCTGAGGCTCCAATAAATGAATGAATTTTCCAGGAATGACGTTCAGACTGATCTAATTCAAGAGTCATATTTTTCCCACGATATTTACACTGTCAATCAAGACGGAGAAAGGACTGAGAAGCCCAAGAGCCACCATGAGGGTCTGTCCTTAAAGATCAGTTCCAGGGGCTGTGCATCTTGGAGACAGCAGGGACTGTCCTGTCTCCCTTTGTCCCCCCTGCCACACTGTGGCCTTCTGGAAGAAAGGAGGGTCCTGGGAGAAGTCCCACGCCCTCTCCTGCTCGCCAGGGTCTCTTTACGCAAATCTGTCCAGAACGTGGTCAAATGTGCGACAGCTCTTTAGAGTCAACTATTAAAATTGAGATGTAATACACAGCTGCATGTATTTAATTCCTCAAAAGGAGATTACAATTTGCTTTTCCTTTCTCATTTATTTCATTCAACCAACAGAAGTCAGAATGCCCTTACTGATGAGGTGTCAGGCAAGAATCCATTTTTCAAATGTACAGGCTGAAGAAATAAGTAGGAAAGGCTTGGCAGACTGACTGCCACACAGTAGCATGGGCACAAGAAGCCACTCTGGGGTTTTCCTGCCAAGAAGCTTTTGAGTGAAATTTCTCTACCCATGAAAAATCATTAGCACTGACACCGTGGGGATAATCAATTCTCATTCTTATGGCTAAGGCAGAAATTCTCCCACGAATGTGCTTCTGGAAAATTCTTCTCACACATACTGATCATAGACCCCGATCTACTAAATAATATTAGCTAATAATTACAGTAACTAATAATTATAACTGAAATCCTAATTAATATTAACAGTAACTAATAATAAAAGTAACAATTATAGTAGCAACTAATATTAACTAATAGTAGCTAGTAAGTATAAATAACATTTACTAATCATTAGAACATTTCCTGAGTGCTGATAAACACTTGACACCATGCGGGGCACCGAAGCACGTCATTTCATCAGTCCTCATGACAACACTATGAGGTAGGCACTATTCTTATCCTCATTTTACAGACAAGGAAATTGAGGCTTAACAAGGTGAAATAACTTTCCCAAGGTCACACAGTTACACATGGCACTGAAACACTTGCTTAGGAAACCAAAATTAACTTGGCTTTTCCAAGACCCTGGGATGAACGTTGCGTCTCCAGGTCATCCGAAGCTAACTAAATTATGAGCCCAAACTTCAAGAACACAAGACATCAAATAAACCTAAAAAATCCACTAACTTATGTATTGTCTTCTGAAGAATATGTAGACCAGGTCTACAGACTACATAGAGGACTGGCAGGCAAGAGGTAAAGTTTTCAGCAATGAGCATCAACAACATATTTAAAGCCCACCAAAGCCATTTTCCTCCCAAAAAATATTTTTTATCCAAATAGCCAAAAAATGTACTTCTTCTAGATCAATTGAAAGTTTCAGCAGTCATCAATAGCCACAAAGGATTTTACAGAGTTTCACATTTGGAGTGGGTCCTCATCTTTTTCGGTTAACTTGTTCTAGAGATCACTAAAACAATGGCTGATCAGTTGTGCTTCGCAGAAGGCACAGCCAAGATATTTTCTCTTGTTTTCTTCTCACCCTCTCCGGAAACCTCTTGAACTTTTGGGGCTGGGAGTGGTGGCACTCAGCGGCTGCCTTTGGGGCTGTCACCCCAGCCAATGGCTTACTCTGGGTACCATCTCTGGCAGAGTGGCTGCTGAAATCCGAGCAGAAACCTGAGATCCTCCAGAAACTAGATATAAAAGGAAACAGCCGCCTTGCTCGTCTCTAACTCTTGGGTTTAATAAAACTGTTTTTTCTCTCCACAGCCTAACTGCTGCTAAAATGCTGGCCGAAATATCAGTCCCAGACAGACAGACACTATGTGTTCAACCCTAAAATCAAAGTCTTACCCATTTCCAAAGAGAAAAGTGTCACTTCATCACCCCTATTTCTTATGGCAGGTCTAGCCTGCACAGAATGAAGGCCAGAATTGAAGAGGTGGATGGTCTCAAGAAAATTAGACAAAGCACTGTTACGGAGGTCGGCGTTTAGCTCTTATTTTGGGGCCGTCTGAATGCCTGGAGTGTTTATAACTGTGGCCTGAGAGACGTTTGCTCTGGTCACTGTGACATCACTTTCCTCAAACAATATATTACACATGCTAACTTTACACTTTCAGTATGGTTACATCATTACATGGCATATACAAGTGATTACACCCCGGAGTCATTTTAGCAATCTGGTTCATCATCCGCTCCAAACAGTGTTACACAAAGTGTCGTTTATTTGCAATTTTAAATTAGTTTAAGCCCTGCAGAATGAATGGCAGAAACACACACAAAAAAGTCCCTGATTCTATGATATTCACAAGGCAACACAACACAAATCACAGGTTAAAAACTCTAGCGTCAAGCACGCCTCCTTCCTTGAATCCCTTTTCACACCCAACCATCCAGATTACACCGTTTCCATGCTTTTTCTACACTATGAAATCAAATGCAGAAAGCAAAGGGCGCACATACTTATTGCAGAGCCATAGCTGACTACACGCGAAAAAGAAACTGAAGGCCAACGTTGGCCATACTTCCAACCCTGAGTTATTCAGAAAAGAGTATAGGAAGAAAGAGTCCACCAGACACCTACCGCTATGGACCCAGAAGATGTAGCAACAAACACTTTGATAACCATTTCGACAGTTGGAAAGAGGACTCCCCCCAACACACCCCTGTTAGGGAATGCGCTGCTAGACAAATCCTGACAGTGACACGAGCGAGCAAGTGCCAGGTCGGGGCTGGCGGCAGCCCAGGGCTCCACTGAGCTCCGGCCCTCCCGCTCCAACTTAAGAGGCTCTGTCTCTCCAAGGAGCAGCAGAGGCATCTTGGGCTCCCCCCTCCATTGGCCCAGGAATATTTTGGGATCTGTCAGGAAAATATTTGATTGGCTGATAAAAGCAGCCACTGGACTATTTCCCTATCACTTTAAATGCCCGACAACAGTCCGTAAAAGGCCAGGCTGTGCTGTGCACCAATCGGAGACCTGTGCAGAGATGCCTTGGGGCAAAGGGAGGTGGAGCCCCGTTAAGAGAACAGCAGGAGGCGAAAGAAGTGAGGGAGGAGCTCTTGGGAACTGGAAAAGCCCAGAAAACACCACCTCAGTCTAGGAGGAGGCTGGGTTTACCGGGCTTTTGGCAAACAAATAAACTGGAAGGGTCAGAATAGCCACAGAGGCCTTTAAGTCAAGAGCAACGTCTTTGTTTTCTTTTCTCCTGGCAGATTAAAAAAAAATTTTTTTTAAGTAAACTGTCATACAATAGAAATCCCTTTAGGAGTGGCGTGTTTCCAGTGTGCTCTCTTTCCCACCTGTTTCTCCTAAAGAACAGAAACTGACCAGCCATGGGCCATCTAAAGTTTCACTGACATCCAGGGAGGCAGGGAAACAGCTACTGGCTTGTCAATACTCACGACTGCAACAAGCCAATTGTCTCATTATTTTATTTACTTGTCACTGACTTGAAGTTTATTAACTGTTTTAAAGTCCTTGGGGAAAAAAAACTAAATAATCTGTTTATAATAGGCTCTTTGTTTATATAGGTACTTTGTGTTTATACATATATATACATAAACACACACACATATGTATTATATAAACATACACACTATATATTTATTTTTATATGTGTGTGTGTGTGTGTGTTTATACATTTTAATAGGAACTCTGAATTGTGTTAAAAGTTAGAGAAGGGCCAGGGGCGGTGTCTCACGCCTGTAATCCCAACACCTTGGGAGGTCAAGGCAGGAAGATTGCTTGAACCCAGAAGTTCAAGACCAGTCTGGGTAACATAGTGAAGTGCAACTTTACCAACAACAACAACAACAAAAAGAAACCCAGCCAGGCGTGTTGGCAGGCGCCTGTATCTGTATTTCCAGCGACTTGGAAGGCTGAGGTGGAAGGATCGCTGAGCCCTGTAGCCAGGAGTTTGAGGCTGCAGTGAGCTACGATCGCACCCACTGCACTCATCCGGGTGACAGAACAAGACCTCATCTCTAAAACAAAACCAAATCAAACAAACAAATTAAAGGAATACAAAATCTAGCAAAGAAGCCCAAATGCTAGCTACGCAAATTCTTCTGGTAGGTTTCAAAATCAAGATCAAGGGCATTAGGGACAAAGGATTAGTTTTTCAAGAAGCACTTGGGGGATATTTAGCTCTCTTAGCTAACTGAGTCTCTTACTGTCTCTCTGTCTGTTCTCCGGCTCCCTTTTTAAAATCCCCTGCTGCTCATCATGGATTGGGTGGCACCGACGTTCTGAGCAGAGAGGAATCTCCCAGGCTTCTGTACTCCCTCTTCATCTGAGTCCCAGAGCCCCAGAGGTATGTTTCCCCCGGCCTCAGGTAGGTGACTGCAATGAGAAAAGACATTCCAGTCCCCGGAATATCCCAGTTCCCAGAATATAACTTAAATGCCTCTCCATCACAATGAATGATTGAGGTGACCACCAAAATTTAACTTTTGGCTTCAACATGCAAAGTTAGCCGCTCCAAAAATAAAGTCCTTAATGAAGATGATTAATGGTTCCTCAAATTTAAGTCAGTAGAATTATAAATTTTATTTTAAAGCACACCAAGGATTACAGATCAGTTTAATTTTTCTTTTCTGCATTTTCAAAATTTCTACAGCATGTATTATTTTTTCATACAATTATATATTTTCACACCTTAAAGTCTGCCACATAAGCATGCCATATTTCTCCAAATATTCTTGAAGAAAGTGGGGGCATATTTTCTAATGACTTTGTAAGTTAGTAACATAAACTATAGCTAGATTATCATATGCTCTACAGAATACGCATCTCTTGATCATATCAGGTGAAAACTGCCCTCAATAATGACACCTCCTCCATCTGCAAACCCTGGGGAGAAATTAATTTCCTACTGAAATAACAGCTAACAATTTGTAGGTGTTGTCCACGTGCCAGATCTGCTCTAGGTGCTTTGCATAAACCACTCCCTTAACCTGTACAAGAACTCTAAAACTGTGTTCCATTATTATGCCCACTCACCATGAGGACACAGAACTAGAGATGACGGAAACAGGAAATGGCAT
Source organism: Papio anubis (assembly GCF_008728515.1). Taxonomy (NCBI): domain Eukaryota; kingdom Metazoa; phylum Chordata; class Mammalia; order Primates; family Cercopithecidae; genus Papio; species Papio anubis. The sequence continues at coordinate 174,973,255 of NC_044979.1, read as the reverse complement.
ATCCAAGACTTGAGCCCCACCCATTTCTCTCCACACCGTAAGAGAAGCTCCTGAGATGCTACCCTCAAATTCCTGGCGCTCCCTTTTCACTATGAATTTAAGTTTATTCTTTTCAAAATGACCATAAACATGTACAAATTAAAAATCTGAAAACTCCAGCTGAAAGATTCCTTCTAATTTATTTTTACACTAATGACACAAATGAGCTTCACCATAATTAACAGGAATACCGAACATTCCCAATGCATCTTAAAATAAAGCTCAAGGAACCCCTGACTTACAAAATCCACTTCAGAAAGAAGCTGTATAATTTAGTGAAGATGCAGGCAGCCAACCATTCAACATCTCCAGTGCTTGCTGTTTGCGTCTGTTCACAAAGACCAGGAGATCCACTGAGGAAGGAAAGGAGACTTTATTTTTAGAGGGAAATACAACCTGCAGATTGGGGAATGCAGCTTACAGGAAAAACCAAAAATGCACACGCTGTAGAAGGGAGGAAGGAGCTGGTATCTGTGTCTTACAGAGTCAGCCTTACATACATACTGAGCAAGGTTGCAGAGGATCTACTAATATTTATGAGGAAATGCAGGCATCTGTGCAGTGGGTAAACGTGTATGTATCATACATTCCATGCTCACTTTGGGGTGGAGTTCTAGCATTAAAATGAGATGGAATTTGGCTCTTTACATCAACGGGTGAACTACAGGGCACAAAGACATTTTACGTGCAATTTCTGTAAGCTGGCGGAAACTGGCTTGAGGTCTGCAGCTGTTTATCAATAAAGAATGTTTGTAAGACCAGTCCTTTGTCCAACTGGAGTGGTAGTAGGACCGCAAGGCATTGGCGGGGGTGTGCAGCGAGGGAGGGAATGTTTCCATTGGCTGGCATTAGGCAGTCTATCGGGGTCAGTTGGAAATTTTCCAGCTGAAGTTGTGTTGGCTATGCTTTTTCGAAGCTGGTTTGCACTTACTTAATAGCAGTTAATAATGCAAAAATACCTAACTAACCCCTTATCCTTCTGGCTGTGACAGTCTGGGGGTTTTTTTGTTTGCTTGTTTTTTGTTTTTTGTTTTTGAGATGGAGTCTCACACTGTCACCAGGCTTGAGTGCAGTGGCTTGATCTCGGCTCACTGCAACCTCCACTTCCCAGATTCAAGTGATTCTCCTGCCTCAGCCTCCCGAGTAGGACATTCTGTTTTTGGTGCATCTCATTTTAGGAACCAGGAGTTCATTTTGTCTGTCTGTTGGAGTAGATTTTAACAAGTCAAATAACATCACTTTTTGTGGGTTTTTTTTGTTTTTTGTTTTTTTTTGAGACGGAATCTCGCTCTGTCGCCCAGGCTGGGGTGCAGTGGCCGGATCTCAGCTCACTGCAAGCTCTGCCTCCTGGGTTTACACCATTCTCCTGCCTCAGCCTCCGAAGTAGCTGGGACTACAGGCGCCCGCCACCTTGCCCAGCTAGTTTTTTTGTATTTTTTAGGAGAGACGGGGTTTCACCGTATTAGCCAGGATGGTCTCAATCTCCTGACCTCGTGATCCGCCCATCTCGGCCTCCCAAAGTGCTGGGATTACAGGCTTGAGCCGCCGCGCCCGGCCATAACATCACTTTTTGATTTGACTAATTTTGATTTAAAGACATGAGGTACTGGCTACAAACTTCATAGGGACCCCCAGATGATCTCATGATAAATGACACCAGACGATATGTTTTGATTTACATAACTTTACAGACAACTTAAAATGACAAATAAAGACACATGTTTATTATGTAGAATGATGGGAATGATCACCACAATAACTGTAGTGGGTTGAATACTGTTCCCCAAAATTCATGTTCACCCAAACCTCAGCATGTAAACTTATTTGGAAATAGGGTCTTTACAGATGTAATCATTTGGGGGGCCTTGTGAGTAAATCATCCCGGATTTAGGGTAGGCCCTAAGTCCAATGACTGGTTGTCCTTCTAAGAAGAGAAAGACAGGGAGACACAGCAGAAAACCCTGTGAAGATGGAAATAGAAACTGGAGTGGTGCTGCCACAAGTCAAGGAATAGCAGGAGCCCCCAGAAGCTGGAAGAGTCCAAGAATTCTCCCTGAGAGCCTTCAGAGGAAACATGGACTTTCAGATAATTTGGTTTCATACTTGTGACCTTCAGAAATGTGAGACGATAAAGTTCTACTGTTCTAAGCCCCTAAGTTCATGGTAATCTGTTACAGCATCCCTAGGAACCTAATACAGACAAATAAAGGCTATGCTTATTATGTGGCATGATGGAGATGGCCACCAGAATAGCAAAGGCCATGGCTCTTCTCCTTCCATTGTATACACAGAAAAGAACAACCCCCTTCAAAAGCAAAAGCAAAGGCTGGGCACGATGGCTTACGCCTGAAATCCCAACACTTTGGGAGGCCAAGGTGGGCAGATCACTTAAGGTCAGGAGTTCAAGGCCAGCCTGGACAACATCGCAAAACCCCATCTCTACTAAAAATACAAAAAGAATTAGCCAGGTGTTGTGACTCACACCTGTAATCCCAGCTACTCAGGAGGCTGATGCAGGAGAATCGCCTGAACCCAGGAAATGGGAAACAGCGGTTGTGGTGAGCTGAGACGGCAGCACTGCACTCCAGCCTGGGCAACAGAGTGATATGTCTCAAAAAAAAAACAAAGACTATTCAATTGTAACAGAAAGATTCAAGGGCAGATTTGCAGAGTGACCTTATCATGTCTACATACTGGGAAAAGCTGGTAGAAAAGAGGAGGAACCCATTCTAAGGAACCTCTACCTTTCAGTTCCTCCAGTCTTGAGCTCCAGGGTTAGATGTTCCCTCAACGGCAAACCTCTGCTCTTGTTACTGTCATGGGACCACCACCAGCCACCAAGCATCAGCCCATCTTTCCATAATGTCAAGTCTAGGGTGACATTTGTCTAATGTTTGCCTACCTGGAGATGTTGCCCCAATCATCACCACCAGCAGAAACAACCGGCACCCATCTTATATGGGTAATTCCTTACCGAAGGAGTTCTAGAAATGCACGGCACACCAAAACGCAGGGTAGGTCATGCATTTCTAGAGGAAGAAATGGCGATATGGAGAGAAAGCTTGTCCTAACCCACTTCTACCAAAGCAGGATTAAAGTCAATTTGAAAAAAAACACCGTTTCTCCTTTTATATAAAAACCAAATGCAGAAACTATAAAAAGAAATCTAATAAGCTTGACTCTACACAAATACCAAAATGCACTGTAAACAAAATTAAAGGTAACTGACAGAGGAAGTATTTGCAACGTATATCGCAAGCCAAGTTTTCAAGCATCAAAAGTTCTTACAAAACCAATTTTTACAAAGATGAATGCCAAGTTTTAAAATGAACAAAAGACAGGAAAACGCAAATCACACAATAAGGACAAATGGCACGAAAGATACAGGAAAAAGTCTGTTCTTCCTACTAACAAGGAAGTGAATACAATCAAAGATGTCAATTTTTGACAATAAAATGGGCCAAAAAAAAATTGTAAGAAAAAGAATTTCCAATGCGGGCCAAGGATTGGAACGTTTGCTGGAAGGCAGTTTCCCTCTACCTTTAGAAAGCCTCAAAGGGAACGTATGTTTTGGCCCTGCAACCTCACATGTAGGAATTTATCCTAAGGAAACAGTCAGGGGTGACGTCAAAGATTCATCTGCAAGGATATTCAACACGGCTTTGATACACGAAAAAAAGTAAATAAATAAAAGGAAACAATGTAAGTCTTCCTAAATGATGCCAAAGTCCTATGCTGTCATTAAAAAGCACCTATAACTCCATCATCTAGGTGATTTTGACTTTTGCTTTGGACATTTTGCCTGTACATTTCTAAATTCTCTATGCCAAATAATGCATTGTTTTGTCATCAGATTTTGTTTTACAAAAACAAACCAAAACAAAAAAACCGTCTTTATGACACGGGGTTAATAGGGAAACTGTGCTTCCCAGGCATTGACCAGGCGTCTACACCAGCTGCCTAGCAGCCTACCGGTAGGCGTCTACACCCGCCTACTGACTCAAGCCACCTAAGGCTGGCAGAGCCTTAAGAGGGCGCCAGAGCGCCAGAACGCGTGAAGCACGACAAGCTCCCTCGCTCCCGGTGCGGCCACGGGGGCAGGCAGGGTCCTGGGCGCCGAACAGGGACGGCAGGAGCCTCGTTTACAGACGTCTACACAAGCAACTCACTTCCCCGAACCGAAAAAAAACGCGAGGCCACACTGACCTCTAGGCCAAACACGCCCCTCCCGGCCGCGGCGTCCGCTCCCCGAGTGCGCATGCGCGCGCCCAGCCCCCTCAGGCCTGCTCTTCCCAGCAGGCCTCGCGCACGGGTTTCCATGGCGACGGTCCGCCGCTGCGGCCTTGCTGCAGTCGCAGGAACCGCGCGGAACAGGTAACGGCCCAACTGCCGCCATCGTCCGCCGCAGCCGGTTGCCCTGTTACTGCCCCAACGCTGGTCCCGTCCGGACCCGCCTGCTACGCTCTTTCTGGGCTTCCGGTATCGCCGGTCACTCCGTCCTCGCCCCTGCCTGCCTCGCTGGCGCCCGGCCGTTTCCTCCTCGCAGCGCAGTCTGGCAAGGAACAGCTACTCCGGCTCGGCAGTGGCCGGGCGCCCCGGCGACACACGTACTCTCAGGCCTGCTGGGCAGGGGGGACGCCTGGGCCGAGGTGACCGAGCGCGCCCGGGGCCGCGCCTGGGTCCGGCAAGGGGGCAGAGGCCGATCTCACCGCCGCCCCACCGAGGGACTTTTGGGTTTTTCTATCTGAATCTTCTATCTGACCTCCGATTTTGCCTTTGCATACTTGCTATTTTGCTTGGGATTCGTTTTTCTTTAAAACCTGAGCGCTGGCATCTCCCTATGTCGCAGGAATCTAAATCTTTTGAAATGTCTTCTCTGTGTATGTCCCCCACTCGCCCAGTCTCGGGACTCTTTATCCACACTCTTTCCTCAGCGTGCTAACATCCCGTTGCCACACTGAAGCCAACGGTTAAGTTTCTTCAGAGCCCAGTTTTTTTCACGGCTGAATGTGAGCTTGAGCCTTTTTGCTCAATCCCTAGATGAACTCATCCAGTCTCCTGTACTCAGAGCCTATCTGAATGCCAGTGAGCCCCAAGTGTGCATTCCCAGCCCTCGCCCCTCCCCTGAACACCAGACCCCTGCATTCAGCTGCCTGCCACATCCCTACTTGGATGTCTACGGCATCTCAAACGTAGCTTATCCAAAATAGATCTCAATAATTCCCCAAGCCAAGCCTGTCCTCCCACAATCTTAACCCGTCATAGTTGCTGGGAATTCCATCCTCCAGTTGCCCGAGCCTTGTATCCTGCTTGAGTCCTGTTTTTCTCTTCCTCACCTTCAGTCTGTCAGCACTGCCTTCAAAATGCACCCGAATAGATTCACAATTCTACCATTTCTCTCAACCCCCACTGTCACCACCTTGGTCCAGGCCCCCATCATCTGGTGCCTGGATTACTTTACTTGCTTCCTAATTGGTTTCCCTGAGTCTGCCCCTCCCCCACTTGAGCATGACAGCCTTAATGCTATTTCCCGTTCTCTGTTATTTCGTATGAATAAGTTTTTTAAAGGATTATGTAAATTACAATTTCCTTATATAAATTACAATTTCCGTAGTTAAAAGTGCAATAGTTTCAGTATGTATTTTGCACATTGCAACTTTTAAACCGGGTAAACAAGTCTACATAAGCATCATGCTAACAAGCTGACAATGTAAACATGCCCCTTAGCTGTGTTAGGTATAAATATCACAGTGCCCCTGGAACAGAACTATGGCCAGAGCTTTACAAGGGACTGTCCTGAAGAACAAAAGAATCCAGAGCCTTCTTCCCAGTGCAAAGACAGGAATCATGTAGGAGTTTAAGCTCTTCCTTTTTTTATTTTTTAGAGAAGCACCAAAAGAGGCAAACTGAGATGCAGACAAATGATCATCCGTATGCTGATCATTTTGATAGTAAGTACCTGGGTGCTGATATGGCGATCAATGTGACAGGTCCCTGCCCTCAAGGAGCTAAGGTCCTTACATACCTGTACCCTTGCCAATCTCTCTCTCTTTTTTTTCATTTTTTTGAGATATTATCTCACTCTGTCGGCCAGGCTGAAGTGCAGTGGCATCATCTCGGCTCACTTCATCCTCCATCTCCCAGGCTCAAGCAATTCTCCTGCCTCGGCCTCCTGAGTAGCTGGGATTACAGGTGTGCACCACCACACCCAGCTAATTTTTGTATTTTTAGTAGAGATGGGGTTTCACCATGTTGGCCAAGCTGGTCTCAAACTCCTGACCTCAGGTAATCCGCCCGCCTCGGCCTTCCAAAGTGCTGGGATTACAGGCATGAGCCACCACGCCTGGCCCTACCCTTGCCACTCTCTTAAACCCTATCTTTTCTCTTTTGCCATCAGGTAAAACCCCAATTAACCAAAGTAACAGAGTAGGATTGCCACAGTTAGCTGAGGGTCTATAGGAGATTGCATTTCATAAATGACCACTTTACTCAGATTTGATCTCCCACCACACCCTTGTGCTATCACTTCATAGAGAAACTTGAAGCTGTCACATGGGAATCTCCTCATACTTCAGCTGCCAAAACTGCAAGCCTTACTTATATCTGTTCCTACCTTCCTTCCTCCTCCTAACCAAAGCCACTCCCTCTCTGTGCTTTGGATCCCATCCCTTTCCACTCACCAAAAACTACACTGTCAGGTATGCATTCCCTCTCCCATATGATCACCTATTCCCTCTCAGCTGGCTCTGCCATGGTTTTGAAGCATGTTGAAGTTTCCCATCACAAAAGAGAAAAAAAGAATCTCCTATGACCCCACATTCCCCTTCAGTTTCCAGTTATTGTCCAATCCCTTATCCCTTTCGACAGGCAAACTTTAAAGAACTGCCTTATTCAAAACCTCTATTATTTGTCTCTCACTCCTCAGCCAGCCTGGCTTCCCTCTTCATCTCTGCTAAAACAAAAACCGGGAATGAGACATTTCCAGGCCTCGTCTTGCTCAGTCTCTCAGCAGCATTTGAAACTGCTGCCCCCATTTCACTCTACAAACACTGTCTGCCCTTGGCTTCTGTGACCACCCCTGTCTCTCCTGCTTTTCCTGCTGCCATTCTGGCTCACCCTCCTCTCCCAGGCTCCTTAATATTGGAGATCCTCAAAGCTCGGCCTCTGTTCCCATTTTGTTCTCCATTGCACCCCTTCATCTAGCACAGGGCACAGATTCACACGCACAGCTTTAAGTTCCAGCTGTGTGCTCTTGACTCCCACCTTTCTCCAACTTGACCTTTTCTCAGCTAGACTCGTACATTCAGCTAGCTGCGTGACAGTGTTTCTCAATATCATTCAGTCTCCTCCAATTCAACATGCACAAGACCAAACAACCCCACTTCCCAACCCCCACTGGGACCTCTTCCATTGTACCTAGGATTCCTCCTTGACCCTTACCCCACACCCCAACACCCAGTGAATCCTTAAGCCCAGGTGAGGTTTTCTCCTGGGCATCTTTCACATCTCTTCATTGTCATGGATGCCTAAGTCCAAACTACCACCTTCATTCAGCCTGCTGCAGTCCTGTACCAGCTGGTCTCCCCACATCTCTGGCTTTTCTCGATTCTTCACCACCCTGCAGCCAGAGTAACCTCTTCAGAAGGCAGAGCTGATTATGCCATCCCTCCCCACCTCCCTCTTTTGCTTACCGCCAGCTTCCCATTGCCCTTGGATTAATGATCCACATCATAGGCACGCCTTCCCAAGGACCTACAGCTGCTCACCCCCGCCTGCTTCTCAAGACTCATCTGAAACCGCTGGCCTTCCTCACTGGGCTTCAGCCACATAGGCCTCCTCCACCCACCAGGCCTTGGCATTCTTTTCTGTCTGCATTGTTTTTCCTTCCTCCCTCTCATCCTCTCTTGCCTAGCTAGTTCCCACTGACCCTTCCTATCTCAACTCAGACATCACTTCTACAGGGATAACTTCCCCGATCGCTGTCAGGATCAGTTTCATCTTCACAGAGTTGTATCTCCTTCCTTGAAGACACTCGGGACAGTCACTATTATGATTAGTTCATTACTGACATAAGTCCCACAAAAACAGAAACATTTGCTGTTTGTGTTCATCATTGTATCTCCACACCCCACATAGTGCCTGACACATAGTAAGCACGCAAATGGGTGCTGAAAGAATGAATGAAATGAACATTCTAATGTGTAAGAGATACTAAGTGCCGTGTGTTTTAGAACAATTCTATTAAAATAGAATGAAACTCCTAGTAAAAAATAATCAGGCAAACACTGAAAATTAAAAAGAATGTTGTGGCAGGGTAGCTAAAAACGGGTACTTGGGTAAGATTTGTAGCCCTTTACTCAGTGTGGTACATTGCATTTGCCACCACTTGGTGGAAGTAGAGAGGCATGGGTTCTTACCCTGAAGGTGACTGGGATGTCAGTCTGCTAGTGAATTCAAACATTTGTTCTAAAATATATAAAGTTGTTAAATTACCAAAACCTGCATAGCATAGCTAGTCTGTAACCATCCAGACTTTGAACGTGGCACATTTTCATGTTATCAAATAAACTTGAAATTTCTGATATATATAGGTATATTTCATTTATGAAATTTAGTGCTAGATGTCACTGAGAAATCAGCCAATTTCTTGCCTTAGACATTTGAGGCCTACTAGCTAGTTGTATTGGCAGAACTGGGAACATACCTTTTTTCTTCCAGAGTATACTGCCTCTCAATCAGTGTTTTGTTCGTCTGTTTTTTCGGTTTTGAAACTGGGTCCCACTCTGTCCCTCAGGCTGGAATGTGGTTGTGCGATCACAGCTCACTCCATCACTGCAGCCTTGACTTCCTGGGCTCAGCCTCCTGAGTAGCTGAGACTGTCACACTGGCTAATTCTTTTTTTAGGAATGGGGTCTCACCATGTTGCCCAGGCTGGTCTCAAACTCCTGGGCCCAAGTGATCCACCTGCCTCAGCCTCCCAAAGTGCTGGGATTACAGGTGTGAGCCACCACACCAGGCCAATCAGTGTTAAGAATCATAACCTCCCTTTGTCAATGTTTAGAGTGACTTGCATAATTTCTGAAGCAAAAAATTGGGACACATAATCTTAAAAGATAAAGTGTTTGAAATAATGTTCTTGAAAACCATAAGATATTGATTATCCTAGCTATATAATACCACATTTATAAGCCTAGGGAAGAGCTTTTCTATTCATTTAATATTTTTGTCAAAGAGTTTAGAGTTCAGGCTTTTCATTCAGTAAGAAGACCTGAACTTGGGTCTGGCTGATGTTTTTTCTATCCAGACAGGCTGTGCTTGTGGCAGGAAGGCCACAGAAATGGTGCTGTCATCTTCACAAGTGCCCATGGTCACTAGTGAATGTCACCTGTCCCACCCTAGTGACATGAACCTTGATTACCTGTTCAAGCACGGATCTGCCAGGTTTCTCCACAGCCACCTGTTTTCCCTTTGCATTCGATTCGTACTTTGGAAAGAGATACTCTGACATGGTAAATCCCATTTTGTTTTGTGTTTTTAAGACAGGGTCTCACTCTTGTCCAGGCTAGAGTGCAGTGCTGGCATGATCACAACTCACTGCAGCCTCAACCTCCCAAGTAGCTGAGACCATGGGTGTGCGCCACCATACCCAGCTAATTTGGCTTTCTTTATAGAGATAGCATCTCCCTATGTTGCCCAGGCTGATGTATCCTCCTTATTGGTATTGAAGCTCAAATTCCCCTATCTTTGACTAATGGGAGCTTCTTAAAGCTGGCTCCTGTGCCCTTTTGATACACACCAGCCTTTCTTCTCTTTGCCTGCCTCAGGCTTAGGATCATCCGTTTCTCCAAGGAACCCTGATTCATTATAGCAGAGAATGGTATTTGGTGGAGAATGGTACACAGTGTACTCATTGTTTCTGGGGTGTCATTGATTCTAGGCCCTCTCAGAGAGCAGAGTTAGGGGAAAAATACACACACACGCACATAGACATACATATGCATATACACATACACATACATTTATAGATACATGTGCACATAGATCTGTAACTGTATATACCTCCTTGTGTGTGTGTGTGTGTGTGTGTATTTGAACCTAGCGTTTCGCATTCTAATCCAACATTTCAGGGTTCTTTCCAGCCTTTCCTCTTTCAGACAGTAAGAAATTTGACCCCATGATTCTAAATATATTATGTCCTCAGTTAACTTGTTAGCTCTAATTAATTTCCTAATTTTGCCAGCCACCTGACGCCTCTTTGTCACTCCTTCCCCTTACAACTACTTCACTAAGCTTTCTCAGCCTTCAGCCATGCTTCCGCCACTGCCTCTACTGGAAAGCCACCTCCTTTTTGAAAAAACATTTGCACGGAGTGCTTATGAGAGGGTCTGCTGCTTTCTCCAGCTCCTTTTTCCAAAGCAAACAATCCCACCAGCTCTCTCAGGTTGGTCATCTTTTTCCTAGATATAGTCCAAAGCAAGGTAAAGCAAGCTGGTTTCTGGAACCATTAAGATATTTCCCCAAAACATTTGAACTCACCAACTCACCATCTTCTCTGACTTCTTGAAATTTGTAACAGTGCATTTCATTTGCATGTAATAGCCTGCTTTTAGTCTCATTTTAATTTGTGATGTTTTTCAAGGTATCTGTGTTAGTTCTGTATTGCTGCTACAACAAATTACCACAAACTCAGTGGCTTAAATTTATTTTCTTACAGCTCTGGAGGTCAGAAGTCTGAAATGAGTCTTAAGGGGCTAAAGTTAGGATGTCAGCAGGACTGATTCCTTCTAAAGGATCCAAGGGAGGATCCATTCCCTTCCCTTTTCTAACTTCTAGAAAAGCCTGTATTCTGTGGTATATGACCCCTTCTTCCATCTTGAAAGACAGCAGCATAGCATCTTCTCCCTCTGACTCTGCTTCTCTCATAACAGAGCCTTCTCACTCTGACCCCTCCTGTGTCCTTCTTAGACAGGCCCATGTGATTACATTAGGTCCACATGGATAATCTGGGATAATTCAGGATAATCTTCCCACCTCAAGACCTGAAATTGATCACATCTGCAAAGTCCCTTTTGCCATATATAGTAACACACACAGGTTCTAGGGATTAGGACATGGACATCCTTAGGGGACCATTATTCAGCCTACCACTGTACCAAAGGAAAGTCTTAAATCTTAAAAATGAGAATTTAACTGTTTTTTATGGAAGGTAATGAGCAACACGTAGACATTGATTGGAAAATGAACATATCTTGGAGAGCTTTACATACCTACACATACAGAGATATGCTTTATTTTTTATATTAGGCATTATCAGTATTATTATTCATCACAGTTATAATAACAATATGTTTTATCTAATTCTTTAATTTTTGCCATTCTGGTAGATGAAAAATGGAATCTAGTTGTTTTAATTTGCATTTCATTATGAGTAAGCTTGAACATCTTTTTATGTAACTCTTGGTTTTCTGTGTTTCTGTAATGTGCTTATTCTGTAATGTGTTCATATCTTTTGCCCATTTTACTAATGGATTATTTTAAGAGGTCTCTGTAAATTAAGGAAATTAGGTCTTTGTCATATGTGTTGAAAATCTTTTTTCCAGTTTGTAAGATGCCTTTGCACTTTATTATTTTTTTAATTATAAGGAAGTTTTTAAATTTTTATGCAGTTATTTTTATCAGTTGTTTCCTTTATGGTTCAGGGCTTTATGTTTTTCCACACTCTGTGTTTTCTTTTAATAATTTTTTTTTTTTTGAGACGGAGTCTCGCTCTGCCGCCCAGGCTGGAGTGCAATGGCCGGATCTCGGCTCACTGCAAGCTCCGCCTCCCGGGTTCACGCCATTCTCCTGCCTCAGCCTCCCGAGTAGCTGGGACTACAGGCGCCCGCCACCGCGCCCGGCTAGTTTTTTGTATTTTTTAGTAGAGACGGGGTTTCACCGTGTTAGCCAGGATGGTCTCGATCTCCTGACCTCGTGATCCGCCCGTCTCGGCCTCCCAAAGTGCTGGGATTACAGGCTTGAGCCACCGCGCCCGGCTTAATAATTTTTTAAACATTTATATTTTGAATCCATCTAACCGTCATTTTAGTGTAAGAAATGCAATAAGAATGTGCTTTTGTTTTGATTTCCGGGTAGATTCTGGCCTACCTCTCATCATTTACTGAAGTGCACTTTCTCTACCTTTATCTTACACTAGGCTGCCATATGTATTTGTTTGTGTTTCTGTTTCTGAACTCTTTATTCCAGTATATTGTTCTGTCAAAGCATTAGTATCAGGCTATTTTAGTGACTATAACTTTATATCTCAGTGTCTGATCAAAGTAGTCCCTTCTCATCATTTTTGTTCATATTTCTTTGTATTCTTTCATATTTATTTCTCTATATGAATTTTGTATCATTTGGTCAAATTTCACAAAATTACTCAGCATTTCACTGAGAATGCATTGATCATGTAGATTAAATTAGGGAGAATTTACAGCTTTATAATGTGTCCTTTTGATATAAGAACAAAATATGTCTTTCACTTAAATATTTTATTTCAGTAGTTTTAAAGTTTCCTTCATATTATTCATAATATACTTAGATGTTTTAAATATTTGGACTGATATAGTAAGTGGGATATTTTTCATCTATTTCCTAAGTCATTTTATTTTGCATATAGAAAAGATTATTTTTAGGGCCAGGCACACCTATAATTCCAGCACTTTGGGAGGCCAAAATGGGCAGATTTCTTGAGCCCAGGAGTTTGAGACTAGGGCCTGGGCAACATGGCAAAATCCCATCTCTACAAAAAATTGGCCAGGCATAGTGGCATGTTCCTATAATCCCAGTACCTGGGAGACTGAGGTGGGAGGATCACCTGAACCCAGGAGGTTGAGGCTGCAGTGAGCTGTGATCGTGCTACTCCAGTCTGGGCGATGGAATGAGACCCTGTCTCAAAAAAAAGATTAATTTTATAGCCATGTTGTAACCTATAGTGTCAATTTAATTCTCTTGATAGTGTTTTATCAGTACATAATCATTTCATTTCCACATAATAACTTGCCTCTTCCAATATTTAGACCTAGTACCTCCAGAACAATATTAATGAACAAAGTGACAGTAGGCATTTCTTATCTTAATTCTTACATCAGTGTAAATTAATGTCACCATTAAAGTTTAAAGCTGTTTTTTTTGTTTGAGATAGGTATTTATCACATTGGGAAAGCTTTCATTTAGAGCTTTTCAGATTGGGTTAGCAGTAATGAGAAGTTTTATCAGGAGTCATGGAATGAAAAGAGGAATTAAAGAAGCACAGAGGCATCCTGAACATTAATTTATGTGATCAATATTTATTGGACACCTAATATTCTCAGGAACTCCTCTAGGCACTGAGGATATAGCAGTAGACAAAGGAGCCAGAATGCATGCCACTGGGAAGCATACAGTTAGTGGGGAAGTATTTTACTTAGCTACAAACAGGCTAAGTAAAATAGGTGTTATAAAATAAATTTTAAAAAGTAAAATAGATAATATGTGCTAAAGAGAAAAAATGAAATGGGGAAGGCAATAGGAAATGAGAGTGGATAAGAAAAGAAGGAAAATTTGCATGTTAAGTAAGTTTTTTTTCCCCAAGAGGCAGGACTGGTTAAGAATATAATTGCCGGCCAGGCTCTGTAGCCCAGATCACGCCTATAATCCCAGCACTTTGGAAGGCCAAGGCAGGTGGATCACTTGAGTCTTGGAGTTCTAGACCAGCCTGGGCAACATAATAAAATCCCATATCTGCAAAAATACAAAAATTAGTTGGGCTTGGTGACACATGCCTGTAGTCCCAGCTACTTGGAAAGCTGAGGCAGGAGGATCACCTGAGCCCAGGAGGTTGAGACTGCAGTGAGCTGAGCTGAGATAACACCACTGCACTCCAGCCTGGATGACAGAGACTCCATCTCAAAAAACATGTATATAATTACCTACCCATAGAATAATTTCGGCCAGAAACACAGATGTAATCATTTGAATTAAATTATCCTTATGAATTAATTATAACTTCACTATGGAATTTTTTTCATTATATGCGTGTAACAAAATAAATATTTACTTTTAAGAATTAGGATTTTCTAGTTGTATTATTAACCAAGAATCTGATAATTCATGAAAGTGTGGAACCAGAATACATTTTAGTATATAATACTAAATCAGTCACTATCTGTGCTTCTAAAGTACAATCCAGTGCTTACAAGTAGTTACCAAGAGGGTCGTCTTTTTGTTATTTTTATTGTTGACAGGAAAGAAACACATAATTCAAAAACTTTAATTATTTACGTTCAACTCTGTACTGGAAAGAAAGAGCAGGCAGGTGAGCCACAAGATCTTTTGTTCTGTCAAAAACTTGAAAAGGCACTGCTGTGTACGGCTCCTTCAAATCTTATTTCAACATCACTGTTTAATAATCACATCCAAGAACTTCCCAATCAATTGCCAACAGGTGATTCACTTTCATAGAGAAAAAGCCGCCTATGGCTGGGTACAGTGGCTCACACCTGCAATCCCAGCACTTGGGAGTGCGCCAGCGATTCACGAGGTTAGAGCTGGAGACCAACCCGGCCAACACATGGTGAAACCCCGTCTGTACCCAAAAATACAAAAAAAATTAGCTATAGGCATGGTGAGCAGTGGCTTGTAATCCCAGCTACTCAGGAGGCTGAGGCAGGAGAATTGCTTGAACCTGGGAGGCGGAGGTTGCAGTAAGCTGAGACCACACCAATCTATAACACAAGGGAATATATATATATATATATATATATATATTATGATGAATATATATATATATATATAGATTTAATATATATATATAAACTGCTTCAAAATCTTATTTTATAAATGTTTATTTGTGAGATTGTCACATTTTCCTTTTGTAATATCATTTTAGGTTTTTTAAAATATATTCTTTCTTTAAAAAGAGACCAAAACCTGTCAAAAAATACTCACCGAAAGTTCATAATACTTACAGTGTGAAGAATTCCTAGTTTTATTCTTAAAGCATCATTAGACATCTAGAAGGATAAAAGAACACCAGGTATGCAGTAATCCCTTTCAAACATTTTAGCGTGTTTTATTTTCCATCTGCCTTGTTGCAAAAGCAGGAGTAAAGACACCTGACTGTTGTATTCAGAATGATTCAGACGTATACCTTGATCTTCAGCATTCTTATTTCTAATTCACTAATTAGATAAGCACAATATAGAAGTTCACTGTTCTTATAAGCAGCCATCCCTTTTACCATAGTGCATTCCAGGAAAATGTAACCTCAACCAGATCAGATTTTTTTCCATTAGAACAGTGTTTATAATTACTCATTGTGTTCCTGAGTCATAACAGCAAAGAAACAACTATAAACTCTATAATGATAGGGACATAATAAAATTATGCTTCATGTGCAGTAAAATAGGCACCATTATACTGTAAACTGTTATAAATGCTGCCAAGCTAAATCTGAACTATACTGTAAATTTGATACAACAAAAACTAGTATAACTATAGTAGGTATTATATAATTACTAACTTTGCCTATTTTAAGATCCTTCAAGGCAAAAGCTTACCTTCTTCATCACCCCAGTCCTTGGAAGACACTAAATAGATGTTCTTTGACTGAACATATTAATTAATTAAGAACATCAGTGGCCGGACATGGTGGGTCATGTCTGTAATCCTAGCACTTTGAGAGGCTGATGTGGGAAGATTGCTTGAGCCCAGGAGTTCAAGACCAGCCTGGGCAACATAGTTGCCCAGCTACTTGCCAGGCCAAGGTGAGAGGACTGCTTGAGCCTGGGAGGTCAAGCCTGCAGTAAGCTGTGATCACCCCACTGCACTTCAGTCTAGGCAACAGAGCAAGAACCTGTCTCAAAAGAAAGAACATTAGGTGGTTGGTTTAAGGCCTGGATTTTTCAAAAATGCACCACATAATCAGAAATTTGTATGTGGAAACTACATTTTGTACTGATAACAGTAGAGAAATGTAGTGTATGTATATTAATATGAAGATTTCTGAAACAGTTTAATCAACTTAAAAGTTACAGGCCTGATACTAGTCATCAGTCAGTTTTTAACAGGTCAGTGAGAAAACTGATATTTAACAGACTGAATATATGATCCCACTTAACCTGCATTCAGGGCACATTCATTGCCGACTATTGTAACAGCCAAGAATCAAACTTGGTTTTACTTTTGTTTACACTGCTGATCGTATCTCTCAGACTCCATTTCCTGAAAAAGAATAGAACTCACACAGTGCCAGGTGAACCCAAACATACCTGTATTCAGGTCATATAGGTAGAAACTTTAGGATGATTGTGGAATCCTGGGAATTCCAGAATGCTAGAAATATCCAGTCTCTTTGGCAGGTATAGTTTATGTACAAGCAATTCTTTTGGAAATTTACCTGCCCTGCCAGGGCAGGAGAATTGCTTGAGCCCAGAAGTTCAAGACGAGCCTGGGCAATGTGGCAAAACTCCATCTCTACAAAAAATACAAAACTTAGCCGGCATGGTAGTGAACACCTGTAGTCCCAGCTACTCCAGAGGCTGAGGTGGGAGGATCACCTGAGCCCAAGAAGTTGAGGCTGCCGTGAGCTGTGATCACACCACTACACTGCACTCTAGCCTGGGCAACAGAGTGAAACCCTGCCTCAAAAAGAAAAAAACAAAAAAAAAACATCTCTCTCTATATATATTTTATATATATGATGTGTATATATACACATATATATACATGTGTATAAACACATGTATATATGTGTGTATCTGTATATATGAAATACTTAGGCATAAATCTAACAAAAGTTGTAAAAAAGTTCTGCACTGAAAACAGCAGAGCACTGCTGAAATTAAAGAAGACCTAATAAATGGGAGGCATACCTTATTCCTGGGTTAGAATTCTCCATTTTGACAAAGTGTCAGTTCTCCCTAAATTTATATGTAGATTCAACACAGTTCCAGTCTCAATCCTATTAGGCATTTTTTTTTTTTTTTTAAGGAATTGACAAACTAACTCTAAAATTTACAGAGAAATTCAAAGGAACTAAAATAGCCAAAACAACTTTGGAATGAAACAACAGAGATGGCAAACGAATACTACCTGATTTCAAGATTAGTTATAAAGCTACAGTAACCCTGTAATCGCAGCACTTTGGGAGGCCAAGGTGGGCAGATTGCTTGAGCTGAGGAGTTCAGGACTAGCCTGGGCAACATGGTGAAACTCTGTCTCTGCAGAAAAAAAAAAAAAAAAAAAGCTGGGTGTGGTGGCACGAACCTGTAGTCCAGCTATGCGGGAGGCTGAGTTGGAGGTTGCAGTGAGCCAAGATCATGCCACTGCACTCCAGCCTGGGCAACAGAAGGAGACCCTGTCTCAAAAAAAAAAAAAAAAAAGCTACAGTAACCAAAACAATGTGATATTGGTATAAAGATAGAGAAACAGGTCACTAGAACAGTATAGAGAGCACAGAAATAGATCAACATATGGATATCTGGGTTTTTACAGAGATGCAAAGGCAATTGAGTGGGAAAAGGAGAGTCTTTCCAACAAATGGTGCTGGAGCAATTGGATGTCCAAATACCAAAAAATGAATTTTGACCCATAATGAGTAACTCAAAATGGATTATAGACTTAAAGTAAAACTTCTAGAAGAAAGCAAGGAGGATATCTTTGTGACCTCAGGTCATGCAAAAATTTCTTAGATATAACACCAAAAGGATCATACTTTTTTTTTTTGAAACAGTTTCTCCTTACCCAGGCTGGAGTGCAATGGCGCGATCTCAGCTCACTGCAATGTCCACCTCCCGGGTTCAAGCAATTCTCCTGCCTCAGCCTCCCGAGTAGCTGGGATTACAGGCACCCGCCACCACGCCCAGCTAATTTTCGTATTTTTTAGTAGAGACGGAGTTTCACCATGTTGGCCAGGCTGGTCACGAACTCCTGACCTCAGGCAATCCGCCCGCCTTCGCCTCCCAAAGTGCTGGGATTACAGGCATGAGCCACCGCGCCCAGCCAGGATCATTCTTAAAAGAACAAATTGATAATTGGGCTTCACCAAAATTTTTAAAAAACATTTTTAAGAGAATGACAAATCACAGATGAGGAGAAAATGTTTGCAAAGCATGTATCTGATAAAGGACTTATATCCAGAATATTCACAGCAGTTTTACTTTTAATAGCCCAAAACTGGAAATAGCTGAAATGTCTGTGAACAGATGAATAAACAAATTATGGTTTATACATGCAATTGGAAACTACTCAGCAACTTAAAAAAAACAAACGAACTATCGATATGGATGCACGTAGTAACATGGATGAATCTCATAATAATGCTAAGTGAAAGAAGCAAACCAAATAAAAATACATACTGGATTATTCCATTTATATAAAACTCTACCAAATGCAAAATAGTTGATAGTGACAAAAAAACAGTGTTTGCCTGGGTTGGGAGTGAGGCGCAGGGAAGGATGAGAGGAATTACAATGGGATGCTGGGAGGCTTTGGGAGATTATGTGGATGTGTTCACTGTCTTGATTGTGGTGATAGTTTCATGGAGATACACATTTCTAATCTTATCAAATGGTACTCTTATTAATTTTATTTGAAACCTCAGTAAAAGAGGGTTAAAAATAAAGAATTGTAGGCCGGGCACGGTGGCCTGTAATCCCAGCACTTTGGGAGGCCAAGGCGGGCGGATCACGAGGTCAGGAGATCAAGACCATCCTGGCTAACACAGTGAAACCCAGTCTCTACTAAAAATACCAAAAAAAAAAAATCAGGCGTGGTGGCAGGCGCCTGTAGTCCCAGCTACTTGGGAAGCTGAGGCAGGAGAATCGCTTGAACCAGGAGGTGGAGGTTGCAGTGAACCAAGATCGTGCCACTGCACTCCAGCCTGGGCGACAGAGTGAGACTCCATCTCAAAAAAAAATTGTATCCCAAAGGCTTAGGAATCAGTTGTGTTAAGTATATATGCTCAGTAAGCCAAATAAATTGACATATTTGATACATTTTTTTAAATCTTCATTTTAAAATGTTAGTGAATCAGGTACAAAATTCATATACATGTTGATATCAGCTGATCCCAGTTTTTCTTATGCCCTCTTTTTGTCAAAGACTATGCCATTAATATTAAGAACAATTAAAAGCATACTGAGTTTACCTAAAAGCTGATTTTAGTGACACTGACATTAATAAGCAGTGATAAACACTGGGTCAGTCAGTCCATACACTGATCTTACCAAGTTGTAAATACATTCTTTCAAAAGAATATAGCATCTAAATATACTCTACAAAGCATTTATGACAACTTTTAAATTTAGTAAGCTCCCAAAAATTCAGTGTCTTAGGATATGGATTGAAATTATGATTTTTGATTTTCAGATATTTTTGCCTGTTTAATTATAAGACAAATCGGTGAACATAGCAATTAATCTGAAGTTGCTTATAGCTTTTTTTACATGAGACAGATTAGGTTATAGTAGTGATCAGTAGTAGAATTGATCGCTGCCTCATACTGTGTGTTTTAGAAATTTGACAAAAGCAAGTTGACAGTACATCCACTAGAAAATTCATGGCACGCCGGGCGTGCTGGCTCACGCCTGTAATCCCAGGACTTTGGGAGGCCGAGGCAGGCGGAGCACAAGGTCAAGAAATCAAGACCATCCTGGCCAACATGGTGAAACCCTGTCTCTATTAAAAATACAAAAATTAGCTGGGTGTGGTGGTGCGCACCTGTAGTCCCAGCTACTTGGGAGGCTGAGGCTGGAGAATCGCTTGAACCAGGAAAGCAGAGGTTGCAGTGAACCAAGATCAGGCCACTGCACTCCAGCCTGTCATCAGAGCGAGATTCCATCTCAAAAAATAAAATAAAATAAATAAAATTGGTAGCAGTCATTTTCTACTCATCCATTCCACCAAAATAATAATAATAATAATTGTCTTTGTAGTAAGACTACCCTTTACCCATCCTGAGGAAACTAGATCCCTAACGTTAGGCTAGGCAAATTATTGAGCAGGAAAGATTGTGGATAATTTTGCTAATAAGGGATCTTCTCACTGAAATATTGAAAGATTTTTGATTTTTCAAGCATTTTTAAGAAGCTACAATTACTCCTAGCTATAAAGATCCTGCAAAATACAGAAGTCCGCTGGAGCCAGTAGGTAATGGAACGACTCAGCATCCACAGAGGCTTATGACTCGCACATCCATGTGGGGAGGGCGGTAACCCCTTCCAATCCACCACCTTTCTCACAGCTAAGTCTAGAAAGCCCTCATTAGGGGACATTTTAACCTGGTAGAATTGTTTTAGGAGCGAAGTTGTTTATAGTCTTGTTTATTCTTATGTGACTCTACAGGATTTCCATTTAAGAAAAATTTTTTTTTTACCTGTTACATCAATTTTTATTACACTAAGAGACTAAGATGGCTAGTCTTCTGCTTTATCAACGTGGGATAATCGAAGCTCACTTTAGTCTTCTGTGAGAGGCTTGCATTTTTTAAAGAAAAAAGGATAAGTCAGGAGAGGGACAATTGCAAATGTCGTTTTTCAGGGATTTTCATTGGTTTACACAAATAACAGTGATTGGCGATTAGATTGCTGTTTGAACCACAGGGTATGAGCTGTGGTGTTCAGCATCTGGCATTGTTAGGTTAATTTATAGCTATTGGTGGTGTCAGTCAGAGCCCAGGGAGCAAGCAGCTTAGAAATGATTACTTAACTCAGCTGGGGGGATAGGGGGACATGACTGCTGTCTCATTCCAATGCCTCTTTGGGCCTGATCATTTAAAGGGGGTTGCATTCCTCAGATAAGCTTCTTTTCTTTCTCAACCCTAGGGGATTGGTGGTGTCACTCACATTTTACAGATGGACAAGAGCACTTAAGTGACAGGCAGACCCAAGTTCAAACCCAAACCTGTCTGCCTTCAAATTGTCCATCACCTTCTACTCCGTCACACTCCCTCCCACGACTGTAGCTTGACGATTTGTGAATGTAACATGAAAAACACTCTTGAATTAAGCCTTTATTCAAAATTGCCTGCATAAGACCACTTGTTGAAGGAATGTTCTAAAGGAAGAAGGAGGGAATTTTTATAGAGCTTTAGCAGGAGAAGTCAGCTGAAGTCTAGCTTGAGTCAGAAACAACTGGCCAAAAAATAAAAATAAAAAACAAAAAAAACAAATTATTCTTGCCAATTAGCAACCATTGTTTGAGCCATTTGGATTTATCAAGATAGGTGAGGAAGAAATTAGGGACTGAGGTCATGAGCCAGAGGGCAGGGAGGAACAGCTCCTGGGGACAAGGAGAGGCAAGGCTGTGAGAGCTACACTGGAGCATTTGTAGTCCTTCAGGATCCCCTACACCAACATCTGGGATTCTTCTTTTTTTTTTTTTGAGACAGAGTCGGCCCTGTCACCCAGGCCGGAATGCAGTGGCGCAATCACAGCTCACTGCAACCTCTGCCTCCTGGACTCAAGCAATCCAACCTCAGCCTCCCAAGTAGCTGGGACTACAGGTGTGCACCACCATGCCCCGCTAATTTTTGTATTTGTTTTGTAGAGACAGGGTTTCGCCATGTTGCCCAGGCTGGTCCTGAACTTCTGAGTTCAAGCTATCCACCCGCCTCAGCCTCCCAAAGTGCTGGTATTTCAGATGTGAGCCACAATACCAGGCCTGGATTCTTCTTAATCTAGATGTAAAGGTTCACAAAGAAGGATCTGCTTCTGCCCACCACTACACAGCAGAACGTGTCTGAAAAGAGAAATTCTTTGCCTTAGGATTGTGTAATGCTCCCACCAATGTGTTGTTGCAGTCATGATGCTTAATGAAAAAAGCACTGCCCCTGGAGCTGGAAAACACGGACAGTCTCTGAACTTTTAACCTGTCTGAACCTATCCCTCTAGGTGGCTGAAATGAGGTGATGTGAAGCAGTTTGTACAAAGTAAGAGCACTAGTTAGATATTAAGTATAATGCTAATATTAATTATTACTAAGATCATTTGGACTAAGATTTCTTGTAGTGGGGAGATTGTGGACTGCCTGATATATTTCATCAGAAGAGAAGGCTAGAGTTAAGCAGATGCATCAGAAAGCCGAAACACTTCAGAAAAAACCCTCTCAGTAGAGAAAGTGATATTAGATTCCTGTTGCAAAAGATCTAATGCCAGCTAAATTCTCTTTTGCTTTCTTGATAAAACAGGAGAATTGAGAATTAAATGGAAAGGTAATCCTTTTAAAGACCTCAGAAGATGGATCTGTTTGTTTCAATCTGCTTTTGAGGTAGGCTGCTATAAAAGAGATACTTGTGGTGTTACTGTGCCTTAGTGCAGTAGCATAATAAAGAAATGCAGAACCATCTGCTTTGTAACTAATGTTAATTTTATTAAGGGTATAAATTTGGGGTCTTTCTTGTATTTGACTTTCTATTCCTTCCATTTTAAATTCTCACTTTAGACAACGAAAAGGGCTTATTGAAAGTATTCAAAGTTTGTGTCCATGGTTGAGCATGGTGGCTCATGCCTGTATTCCACCACTTTATGAGACCGAGGTGGGAGGATCACTTGAGCCCAGGAGTTCAAGACCAGCCTGGGCAACATAGTGAGACTCCCATTTCTACCAAAAAATAATAAGTTAGCCAGGCGTGACAGCACACACTTGTAGTCACAGCTACTCCAGAGGCTGAGCTGAGAGGATCGCTTGAGCCCAGGAGGTCAAGGCTGCAGAAAGTCATGGTCACGCCACTGCACTCCAACCTAGGCAACAGAGTGAGACCCTGTCTTTAAAAAGGAAAAAAATATATATATATGTGTGTGTGTGTGTGTATAGATATATATATATATATAAAAGCATAGGTTCATTTTAATGTCAATAAATATGAATTCAAAAATAATTTTATTAGGTTTTACTTTTCTTTTATTAGGTTGTTTGCTATGTCTTTGGCTGATCTAACAAAAACCAATATAGATGAGCAGTTCTCCAGCGTGGCATTAGAAAACAATAGGAGATCTGCAGAATGCAAGAGAAGCCCAGGCACAGGCGATTTTTCACGGAACAGTAACGCTTCCGCTAAGAGTGTTGATTATAGCAGGTCTCAGTGCTCCTGTGGAAGTTTAAGTTCTCAGTATGATTATTCAGAAGACTTTCTCTGTGATTGTTCAGAAAAGGCCATTAATAGAAATTATTTAAAGCAGCCTGTGGTTAAAGAAAAGGAGAAGAAAAAGTACAATGTTTCTAAAATCTCCCAATCTAAAGGTAAGGAGTAAAATTTCCCAAGCAAGACCAAATTTCTGATCATAATGATGTTATTTTCCTGCACTAGTGTTTGAAGTGGTTCATACTCAGTTTTATTGTTTTCCCATATTGTAAATGTGTATTATAGGTGAACTCTTCTAGAAGAAATTAGGAAATAGAGAAATTAAGAATAATTATAAAATAACAGAAAGGCTTCAAATGTAAAGCCTAGCCCCTGCATAGCTTACCCTACTGGAGCCTACTAGTGAGGTTAGTTCCGTTTTTAGTTAACAGGTGGCCTTGTTACAGAGTACCACAATACTTGGATTTCACTGGCTTCTTGCCTTTCATCTCAGCTGAAGAATCAGTGTTTGAATCGCCAGTGAAATGTAAATACCTGTCTCAACACCCCAAGAGGATGGTCTCCAAGTCCGGTGAGGCATATTAGCAAAGACCATCTTTTGAAATGGAGATGGTTCAAAAGGCTGTTAATGATGTCATTTCTTTGCAGATTTTACCAATTCTATTAGGTCCCAGCTGTCCAAATTGGAATTCGCTTGTGCTATCTTTGATCTCCTTTCTTCCTCCTTCCCTGCCCAGACTGTAATTCCTTCCTCTCATTTTAGGCAATCTTGAGCTCATAAGTATTCCTCATATAGAAATAGCTGGAGCTCTTGTCCACATTGACAATCAGAGCACTTCAGTCAACAGGTGGACGATAAAGGGCCTGCTGTTTGGGGGGCACATCTGCCACTGTCATGTCCACACTGCATCTTGCGTCCCCAGCCTGCTGTTACCAGCTGTGTCCGGGACCCTCTGTGCCACTTCTGGAACACCCAGAATCTTCAGTTCCCCTGCTATAGGGCAGGGATTCTTTATCTAAGACACATGGCTGTGAACCCCATGAAATTCTATGCATTTTTTTGTGTCTATGTGTGTTCGTAAACTTTTCTAGAAGGGCCTGTGCCTTTCACCAGAGTCTCAAAAGGTTAAATGTTACTTTTCTAGAGAGGTGGGGGTCCTACCTCCACTGGCAAGGCCCAAGGCAGGAAATGAAAAGTCCGCTCCTTCTCTCATGCCTGGACTCCATCAAAAATGAACATCATGGTTAGATCCTACACATACAGAATTCCTTATCCGCATTTGAAATTTACAAATCTCCAAAACCCAACATCTTTCATATCCTTGGCATCAAAGTTGATTTGGCAACAAAAACCTTATTTGAACTAACATGAAGCAGATCTTTACTTAGTTCACTTAGTGTGAAGAATCATTATATTTCACTGCAAAAGTATAGTTTCATTAAAGGGTGGTGTTCCGGACCCCATGAGAGAAATGTGGAAAATACCATATATGCACTCACCTTTAAAACCCCCCAAATTCTGCAACATACCAGTTCCAAGGGTTTACAATAAGAGATCTTGAATCTATATACTACATTTTATATTGATCGTAAGCTTTTGTGGGATCATGCAAGAGGGCAGTTAGCATTTATAAAGCTTTCTACAAGAGAGAAACTGCATTTCGAGTTCTAAGTACCTTATAATTTAGCTTTTTAAAGCTGATTCCTCACTTATTTATTCAACAAATGCTTATTGAGTTCTTTGTGCAAGATGCCTGTTTATAAATTGAGAACAACCTAAATTAATTCAGTTACTTCACAGGAGACCAGAATCCTAAATTCCATTATCCAGAAGAGTAAAAGGCTTGCTCTTACTTGGGTGTCCTTTTGTATATTAATACTCTGAAATTATTTTAAATAAATCTTGCATGCATCTTTAACTCAGATTTTTATGTCCCAGGAAACCCTTGCCCAGCGTATGATGAACGTAAAATACTAATTGCAACCTCAAGCTTTGTCACAGAACAATAAAGTATTTCCTCGTCTTTTTCTTTTATTCCCCAGTTCATGTTTTGCCAGTGTTTGCAGCAGCAAGTAATTTCTTCCACCCTGGTGTCATATAATTCTAACCCAAAGCGAAGAGTCTGAATGTTTTAGCCAGTACAGCCCCTTCTCAAGCAAATGTTCAATTAAAAGTAGCTCTCTGACCCTCAGGGCAGGTAATGCTGAATGAGGAACCACCAACAGAGATTCAGAATTCACCAAAGAACAGTAACATCAGAGATTATTTTCAATTCCCATCTTAGAAAATTGATGAAAGCAAATTTTATGGCAGAAAGACATTTCATGGAGAAAATTACGAATATGAAATGAGGACTTCAATTTAATAGAATTTTTGCTTTGGTCAAACATTGGAAATTTACTTAACTCATTGTAAATAGCAAGCAATATAGTCATATAATTTGCTTTTCAAAGATTATCCTTCTTTTCTAGAAAATGTCTTTTCAGAACTCTTTCAGTTACATATCCTGTTAAAATTGCTTCCTTGACAGATTTTCTTTGTCAATACAATGCCAAAAACATGTCATGGTCATTCAAGACATTAGTATGCAAAAAAAAGTTAATTTACCACATCCAAATGCTTGGAACACCTTTTGCCCTGTTGTCCTTGGTCAGGTATAGGTGGACAACCTAAGGCAGTGTTGAAGAGACACCTTCTCTAGCAGGCTAACCATGGAAACTACCAAGAACAGGAAGGGGAAAGGCTCCTCCTTTGAACCTCTTCTTCACCCTGGTTCGTGGAGAAAATGAGTTCATCTTTTTTAGGGTAAAATATAGTGCGGACCCTCCAGTCCGTATGTCAGAAGCAGAGCTGGAGTGAAGGTGTGGAGGAGCACAGGGATAGAATGGGACAATGAGACCAAAGGGGACAATGACAGGAGAGGGAACTAGGATGAGGCCAGGCGGAAGAGGAGGAGGAAACAGCATGGACTAAGGAGGACAAGAGAGCTTCTACAGTAAGGGTTTGAGGAGGAGGTGAGCCTGGGGAGACAGGCTGGGAAGGAAGACAGGCCTGTTTGTGGGTGAAGTGAGCATGGGGACATTCTTAGAACTGTTCAGAAGAGCATACATCATTATACATAATGTGCAGATGCCGTTTTGGCAACTATGGACTTAAATTTATGTTTGTGGTGAATTAAGTTAACTTGAGTGAATGTTTTAATTCAGTGGTTTAAAACTTAGTTGTCTTAAGAATAGTCATTCAGCTAAATCTGCTTCTATTATTTGTGAAATAGGATTGAAATTATAAATTATACTATTCTTATGTGTGGGTTAGGATAATGAGATATAAAATCGTTAAGGAATACACCCTATTCCAATTTTCCATAGCCTTTATAGTTACACAAGTATGTGTGATGGATACAGCATGAATTTGTTACATACCCCTCAAATGCAAGTGGTATACTTACCTTTCTGAAGCCAACAAACCTGGCTTGTCCTCCCCACCCACTCACTAGGGTAGACAGGAAATTCCATCTCAGACACGTTTGGGGAATGAGGGAATATGAGGGGGCAGGGATGTGGAAAGGGCCTTACACAAATAATATTGGGGGAGGAGCCTCTGCCTTTCATTTCTACCGCTTATGTGTTCCTTGTCCAAGCCACGTGATCTTTAAAAGGCCAGCCCCTCCCCTTTCCATAGCATCCATGCCCTCTGTGCACTTCTTGACTCCTAGGGCCTTGGCCAGAGCTCCTGTGGCCATGGCGTTTAGTCCCTCAGCACCCTCTCATGCCTCTGCCCTCCCATCACTTGAGCATGGCATAAGGGGAATATAAGCCTCCAGTGCCCGTGGATCCCATCATCCATCCTTCTCATCTCAGTGAAATCCCTATCTCCTCCAGGGTCAGAGCACCTAAGAGCTAGAAGACATTACAAGTTGGGGGTCAGGTTCAGTCATGCTGGCCATAGTGTAGAACATGTCAGTCTTTGCCCACCCCTATTTTAAACCAGCCTGATCCATATGGCCTGGGTCTAGAGCTTCCCTAGCCAGTGCCCAGAGTATTACAGTGTACGGCCTCAACAAAACCACAGACACCTCTTCGCAGGCCTTCTAGTAGATGTCCTAGAGGCTGGCCTGCTCTGCTTCCCATTTAGTGTGCTCAGAAGCCTATTCTAAAATACTCAATATTCAGCCATAGCCCCTACTAAACTGTGGGAAAATAAATACACTTGAAGGCATAATTGCAAAGATAGGCCACCAGTTACTGATGTGATACTGTGTTGTATAATCTATGAGTTCTTTCATAGTTATGATTCAAATGCTTTATCTCCAGAAAGCATGCTTTGGCTCTCTTAGTTCATTGTTTCTATCACAGGTAGAATTGCCTGTTCCCACCCAACACAGACAGTGGGCTCTGTCTCACCACTTCCTAGCTGTGTGCTCATTGACAAGGGACATCCCCAAGCTTCAGTGTGTTTATCTTTAAAATGGGATAATAGTACAGTGATTTACACATGTATTTAATATACTCAAATTCAATTATGTAAGCTTGGTGCTAAGTGTGATGTTTTTTAGAGACTTTTGCTTAAGACAGACCCCTGGGCCGGGCACGGTGGCTCACGCCTGTAATCCTAGCACTTTGGGAGGCCGAGGCGGGCAGATCACGAGGTCAGGAGATCGAGACCATCCTGGCTAACATAGTGAAACCCCGTCTCTACTAAAAATACAAAAAAATTAGCCCTGCGCGGTGGCGGGCGTCTGTAATCCCAGCTACTCGGGAGGCTGAGGCAGAATGGTGTGAACCTGGGAGGTGGAGCTTGCAGTGAGCCAAGATCGTGCCACTGCACTCCAGCCTGGGCGACAGAGCGAGACTCTGTCTCAAAAAAAAAAAAAAGGTAGACTCCTGAACACATGCCAATTACTTCATTTGGTGCCCAGCCAAAGTAACAGGAAAAATTGACTGTGTTGGATTTATTCAGAGATGGAAAATCAGTATCCGTAAAAATAGATAGACTCTCATATAATTTGATGACCTTTTGAGGGTCATTTTGAATATGTAAGTTCTTTACATTGGGCTCTCATGTTACACTCTAATTACCCTTAACATGTTGTTGAAATTATTACATCAGATAATCTACAGAAAGCATTTAGTTTAATGCCTGACATATGATAAGCACTTAGTCAGCTATTATCATGGGGTTGGTTGGTTGGTTGGTTGGTTGGTTGGTTGGTTTTTGAGACAGAGTCTCACTTTGTCACCCAGGCTGGAATGCAGTAGTGCAATCATAGCTCACAGCAACCTCGAACTCCTGAGCTCAAGGGATCCTCCCACCAAGGCTTCGCGAGGAGCTAGGACTATAGGCATGTGCCACCAAGTTAGGCTACTTTTTAAAATTTTGTAGAGGCCAGGCACAGTGGCTCATGCCTGTAATCCCAGCACTTTGGGAGGCCGAGGAGGGTGGATCACCTGAGGGTCAGGAGTTCGAGATCAGCCTGGCCAACATGGTGAAACTCCATCTCTACTAAAAATACAAAAATTACCTGGGCGTGGTGGCAGATGCCTGTAATCCCAGCTGCTCGAGAGGCTGAGGCAGGAGAATTGCTTGAACTCCGGATGCAGAGGTTGCAGTGAGCCAAGGTTGCACCACTTCACTCCAGCCTAGGCAACAGAGGGAGACTCTGTCCCAAAAAAAAATAAAATAAACATAAAAAATTGTGTTTTTTTTAGAGACGGGATCTGACTCTGTTGATCAGGCTGGTCTCAAACTCCTGTCCTCAAGCAGTCCTCCTACTGCAGCCTCCCGAAGTGCAGAGATTACAGACATGAGCCTCTGCACCTGGCCTATTATCACAGTTTTTAGTCTAGCTGTTATAATAGAAATCTAAGTACAGATTTTAGAGTCAAAGAAGACCTGGTTTTCAATCCATTCTGTGTCACTTTGTAGCTATGTAACCTTGGACAAATGACGTAAAATCTCCAGCTATAAAATATATTACAACTGACCTTGAATAATTGTATTAAATGAGATATTTATATGTAAACCACCTAGCCTAAAGCATGGATATTGATTAAATATTAGTTTTTTTCCCCTTCTAATTACACTTATGCTTGTGTGTATGTGTGTGGTGTGTGTGCAGGGGGGCGTGGGAGGGCAATTATGCATATGTGCATATTTGCATAACTGTATATATTACTAGTAATAAACTGGATTATCTGCTTACACAGGCCAGAAGGAAATCTCAGTTGGAAAAAAGCACACCTGGAATGCATCACTCTTTAATTCTCAAATCCATATGATTGCCCAAAGAAGAGATGCTATGGCTCATCGAATACTCTCAGCAAGGCTTCATAAAATTAAAGGACTAAAAAATGAATTAGCTGATATGCATCATAAATTGGAAGCCATCCTTACAGAAAACCAATTTTTGAAACAACTTCAGCTTAGGCATTTGAAAGCTATAGGAAAATATGAGAATTCACAAAATAATCTACCTCAAATTATGGCTAAACATCAGAATGAAGTAAAAAATTTAAGGCAACTACTTAGGAAATCCCAGGAAAAGGAAAGGACGGTATCTAGGAAACTTAGAGAAACTGACAGCCAGTTACTGAAGACTAAAGATACCCTGCAGGCACTGCAGAAACTCTCTGAAGACAAAAACCTTGCAGAAAGGGAAGAACTCACTCATAAATTATCTATTATCACAACAAAAATGGAGGCAAATGACAAAAAAATACAGGTCTGTATTTCAGGAGCCCAGACAGTTTAAGATTTCGAAGTGAATAGAGAGAGGGTGTGAATTAATCATGGATGCGCCCCCTCTGTAACAAAGTGTTACTAACTGCTTCGCTTGTCGTGCTACACTAAATAATTATTGTCTAATAGAGGGCAGGGTTTGAAGGAAAAACAGAAGCAGCTCAAACTAGAAATGTTCATCTGTTGCAGTGCACAAGAGTTCACTCTGTGGCTGGGCTGGTTTATGTGGAAATGACCATTGCACAAGAGTTCACTCTGTGGCTGGGCTGGTTTATCTGGACACGACCATTCTCTAAGAGAGTACAGCTACAGTGCTAAGGGACTTTTTCCCTGTGCTTTAAAGATTGCATTGTGTTACGTGAAACCTCTTTGAAGTCAACCCTCTACCTTAATCTGTTGATTAAAAGGCTACTTCCCTAAAAACCTACTCAGTGCATCCGTTCAGTACCTTTTGCATTCTCCCTCACCATTTTGGCCAGGCATTACCACACAAACGTTTGTAGTTATTTTCAAAATAGCAGTTTTTCCCAGATAATGTTCCTGGTAGTAGGGAAGGAAAAGGAATTAAAATAATTAAAGAGATGACTGGATTAATTTTCCTCAATGGTACATGGTTGTCAAAAGCCTGGGGATTACATTATGAGAGATGACTTGGGAGAAGGAATTGATATCATACTAAGAATTCTCCTGCATGTCTTAACATTAGGTAGTTTGAGTCTATTTGGACATAAACATAAATGGAATTAATTTAGGGTTTAATTATTTAATATTTGATGCTGAAACACAAGTATTTTCTATGATCTTGAAGTAAGTAAAAATCTGGTTCATTTCCTCCATGTTTTTATCTCAATTATTTCTTCTGTTGTTAAAATTCTCTATTTTCCAAAAAATTTTTTTCACATGAAATTGATATGTGATCTACAGAAAATAATGAGCAACCTCATTTTTCACTCTTGTATACCAAAGTGATATTATTTGGCCTTTTAGGTAATATTGTATTCACCTTAGCATATGTCTGTCATGCAAAAGCAAATCTATTTTTTTATATATATATATAAATAGTTCATGTTTTTATATCCGTACATAAAACCAAAACAAATTCCATAACTATTTTCTTTGATACAAAAAGCACTTATCAAGTATGAGAAATTTCTGTTTGGTTGTAGGCATTTAGTGGAGGAAAACTGTTTTGTGAACCAAAACATGCGACTTCTGTAACATGAATGTTTTAGGGAGTGGTATTTTTAGTGATTCTTTCCCCCTTTTAGCTTTCCATGTCTTCCACTTTTCCTGTCTGGGAAAGTACTGCTGTTATAATGGAGGAGGTCCTACTTTATGTTAAAACAAAAACAAATGGTCCTTTTGGTACGCCTTCTGTCAAGTCCGGATCTAACAGTTCTCAATAAAACAGTTCTCATTCCCGAGAGCAGATGAATATGTTTTGGATGGCTATTGAGTTAAATCAGTCATTTCATTGCCTTATAGTCCATTAGTGTGGATGGATGTGGTGGTTTGAGTCCCTTTTATAACATTCAGTTTCTGTTGTCTGGGAATGACCATCCATGATGTCTACTGATTTCCAGGATCTGGTCAGAATTGTTAAATCGGGTGGGTCACAGTGGCTCACGCCTGTAATCCCAGCACTCTCGGAGGCCAAGGCGGACAGATCACCTGAGGCCAGGAGTTCAAGACCAGCCTGGCCAACACAGCAAAACCCCTTCTCTACTAAAAATACAAAAATTATCCGGGTGTGGTGGCGTGCACCTGTAAACCCAGCTACCCGGGAGGCTGAGGCAAGAGAATCACTTGAACCCAGGAGGTGGAGGTTGCAATGAGCTGAGATCGCACCACTACATTCCAGCCTGGGCAACAGAGTGAGAGTCCAACTCAAAAACAAAAAAGAATTTTTAAATCAAATTTTAGAGTATGTAAAAAACAGGCTCAAAACGTGTGATATTTGTTCTCTAGAGCTGGGATCTGGGATTTGGGGGCTTTCGGTTATACTTCATTCTAATATATGTCCCCTATATAAGCCAGTCACTAAAATTGTATTGAAAATGTGCACTTTTTATAAATGTAGTTAGTTCCATGATAATTGAAGTTGTTAATATACTAACTTGGTTGCAGAATAGTTAAAATATATACTGTTTTCAGAGCTTGGAAAAACAACTGAGGTTGAACAGCAGAGCCTTTAGTCGGCAGCTGGCTATTGAGACTCGGAAGACTTTAGCAGCTCAAACAGCTACCAAGACTCTGCAGGTGGAAGTAAAACACCTTCAACAAAAACTTAAGGTATTTCTTTTAAAACAAAATGTAAGAATGAAATTCTGTTTCCCGAAACATATGAACTATTTATGCCCATTATATATTTAAGTGATTTTTTATTTTATATCTATATATACAAAAGTCCCCTCTCCCCTTTGCAGGGGGCCTGGGCCCCCATCCACAGTTCTGTTTATCTTTCTTTTTTTTTTTTTTTGAGAT
Organism: Papio anubis; assembly: GCF_008728515.1. Taxonomy (NCBI): domain Eukaryota; kingdom Metazoa; phylum Chordata; class Mammalia; order Primates; family Cercopithecidae; genus Papio; species Papio anubis. The sequence goes on along the minus strand of NC_044979.1, from coordinate 174,940,892 downwards.
AGAGTCTTGCTCTGTCGCCCAGGCTGGAGTGCAGTGGCATGATCTCGGCTCACTGCAGCCTCTGCCTCCCAGGTTCAAGTGATTCTCTTATCAACCTCCTGAGTAGCTGGGACTACAGGCATGCGACACCACACTTGGCTAATTTTTGTTATTTTTAGTAGAGATGGGCTTTTGCTATGTTGGCCAGGCTGGTCTTGAACTCCTGGGCTCAAGTGATCCACCTGCCTTGGCCTCCCATAGTGCTGGGGTTACAGGTGTGAGCCACTGCACCTGGCCTAAATTATGTAACTTCATTAATATCTTTCTCAGATATTTTCCCTACAATTATATGAACAGAGGATCTGCAATTATTAGAATGAGTTACAGCTTGGTGAATGTGTACTGTGATTAGAAAAATATAAAGTCTATTCATTAACAAGGCTTCTTGTTACCATTCTTATTTCATCACGTTAATATAGCATTTGTTAACATTTTAATGTAACTCAAAATTAATGTTTAAAAACATGTAATATTTAAGATAAATTTTAATGACTCATAAATTTATCTTAGTTTTACTTACAAATGTGTTTGAAAAACTGTCTTTTAAAAATATGTATACTGCTTTAAAAATAAGAATTTTAAAAAATATTTTGTCAGGCTTTTTGCTATCTTTCTGCCTTCAAGATTGGTAAAATGTCCAACAATTTAGATAAGATGCTTAAGAAACACTCAGTTTCAAGCCTCAACTAATAAATCTTAAGTTTGATTCTTTAAGACAAGGATCTTTAACTTTTTTTATTTTTAAGGAAGGCAAAAATGAGCTCCTTTAGGCCTCTTTTACAAGGGCACTAATCCCATTCACTAGGATTCTGCCCTTGTGACCTAATCACCTCCCAAAAGACCCAGGTCATAAAAGTATCACTGTGGGGGCTAGGATATTAACATAATAAATTTAGCACCATATCAATAATTTCCCTTTTTTTTTTTTTTTTTGAGACAGGGTCTTGCTGTGTTGCCCAGACTAGAATGCGGTGGCACCATCTTGGCTCACTGCAGCCTCGAACTCCTGGGCTAAAGCGATCTTCCCACCTCAGCCTCCCAAGTAGCTAGGATCACAGGTACATGCCACCATACCCAGCTAATTTTTAAAATTTTTGTAGAGACAAGGTCTCACTGTGTTGTCCAGGCTGGTCTCAAACTCCTGGGCTCAAGCAGTCCTCCTGCCTTGGCCTCCCAAACTGTTACGATTACAGGTGTAAGCCACTACACCCAGCCTGATCTTTAACTATTTTATGACAAGTAGGCAATTTAGATTCCCCAGGAATCTTGAGATCACTGAGAGACAGGAGAAGAATACTGGGGGGTGAGGAGTTTGGATGGAGCTGGACGAGTTGGATAATTCATCTGATGAATTATGTTGGTATCATTGAGAACTGGGATTTGGAGGATGGAAGAAAGAAAATTATCCCTTTGTAAAGAAGAAAAAAGAGTTCTTTTCCTTTTTTCTATGGAGTTCCAGGAAACTTCAAAAAGAATACACAGAACATAGGCATGGCTATTGCAGCTAGCTGAGAAATCTAACAGAAGAGACTTCAAGATCCCCTGGTCACAGCAAACACACACCCATATGGAGACACAATTGGGGAATTTTAAAATAAATTTTGTGCTTCCTCATGCAGACATATGAATATGAATAATATGCAGCCATTAAAAAAACCATTTCTTGCCAGGCGCAGTGGCTCACACCTGTAATCCCAGCACTTTGGGAGGCTGAGGCGGGCAGATCACCTGTGGTTGGGAATTCGAGACCAGCCTGACCAATATGGCGAAACCCCAGCTCTACTAAAAATATAAAAATTAGCTTGGCATGGTGATGTGTGCCTGTAATCCCATTACTCGGGAGGCTGAGGCAGGAGAATTGCTTGAACCTGGGAGGCAGAGGCTGCAGTGAGCCGAGATTGTGCCACTGCACTCCACCCTGGGTGACAGAGTAAGACTCCATCTCAAAAAAATAAAAAATAAAAATAATCATTTTTAACAGAGAAATGCTTAATACTTAAAGAAATGCTTAATGAAAAGATAGAAAATTCTATATACAGTAAGATCCAAATTTATTTTTAAAAAGAAAATTAAATGTACCTCCACACAATGGATACCTATATATCTGTAAATAGCAATGAAGAATCTTGATGCACTACTATGGAATAATCTCTAGGATACATTGGTAAGTGAAGAAAGGGAGACAGACGAAACTGTAATATCCTTGATATGGTTTGGCTGTGTCCCCACCCAAATCTCACCTTGAATTGTAGCTCCCAGAATTCCCACATGTCATGGGAGGGATGGGTAGGAGGTAATTAGATCATAGGGGCAGGTCTTTCCCGTGCTGTTCTGGTGATAGTGAATCAGTCTCACGAGATCTGATGGTTTTATAAAAAGAAGCTCCCCCACCAGGCGGTGGCTTACACCTGTAATCCCAGCACCGTGGGAGGCCAAGACGGGCGGATCACAAGGTCAGGAGATCGAGACCATCTGGCAAACACAGTGAAACCCTGTCTCTACTAAAAAATACAAAAAATTAGCTGGGCATGGTGGCACGCACCTATAGTCCCAGCTACTTGGAAGGCTGAGGCAGGAGAATGGTGTGAACCCGGGAGGCGGAGCTTGCAGTGAGCAGAGATCGCGCCACCGCACTCCAGCCTGGGCGGCAGAGCGAGACTCTGTCTTAAAAAATATATAAAAAATAAATAAATAAAAAGAAGCTCCCCTGCACAAGTCCTCTGTTGCCCACTGCCATGTAAGAAGTCCCTTTGCTCTTCCTTTGTCTTCAACCATGATTGTGAGGCCTCCCCAGCCATGTGGAACTGTGAGTCCATTAAACCTCTGTCCTTTATAAATTACGTAGTCTCAGTTATGTCTTTATCAGCAGCCTGAAAACGGACTAATACAATCCTACTTAAGATAAAGGAAGCAACAGAAATATATCCACTTATTTGCCAACATTTAAAAAAGAAACCAATAATAGGATAAAAGCAGAAAAAAAGAGAATAGAGTAGAAGGGACAGCTCTAGAACCTAGATTTCTTTGTGGAACCATGTAAATCTTTCCGTAAGTATGAAGCAGAATTAAATGTTAAAAAAAATTAAAAAGCAGCTGGGCACGGCGGCTCATGCCTGTAATCCCAGCACTTTGGGAGGCCGAGGTGGGCGGATCACCTGAGGTCAGGAGTTCAAGATCAACCTGGCCAACATGGTGAAACCCCATCTCTACAAAAATACAAAAATAAAAAAATTAGCCAGGTGTGATGGCGCATTCCTGTAGTCCCAGCTACTCGGGAAGCTGGGGCAGGAGAAACGCTTGAACCCGGGAGGCGGAGGCTGCAGTGAGCTGAGATCACGCCATTGCACTCCAGCCTGGGTGACAGAGCGAGACTCTCTCAAAAATAAATAAAATTAAATTAAATTAAATTAAACTAAAATAAAATATAAAATAAATAATAAAATAAATAAAATAAAATAAAATATCCCTAAATATCCAAAGTAAAATGCAGATGAACCCAAATGTGTATACAGTTAGCCCTTTGTAACCGCAGGATGCAGAACCTGTGGACAGGGAACGCTGACTATATCCTATTGGTGGCACAAAGCCACAGAAGGAAGTCATTCCAAGTGACTCAAAACACATAATGTCATTGCATATGGCCAGTGAGATACACTGTAAGGACACAAATAACTTTACAAAAAATCTGACACTGTTTAGTAATGATATTGTTGGTAATGATGGTGACGTTGTTGTTTTGAGAATGTTGTGTATATCTTATGGGCTACAGCTCCTGATAGATTATGGTGGTGTCATTGAGAACTGGGATTTGGGGGATGGACAAAAAAAAAGTACAGAAGAGAGAGTCAAATAAAAATCCTATAGTCCTGATTTTGATCTGAAGTGAAAGTATGCAATATTCTCAGAGTAACCAGGAGCAATGAATACCCCCAGCACCCAGGTTATGGTCTGTAAGTTCCATATCCCACTAAAACAAACCAAGGCTCCCTAAAAAATTCTAGGTCTGGTACAGGAAATACATTAGATGGGCCTGGAACGTATTGTCATACAAAAGCAAGGAAGCTATGAAGGACCATTAGGGTAGTATCAAAAGGACTCAGGCCCATCTAGAATAGGTTCCTACTGGCCAAAGATGGGGAAATTTGAGGATCAATGAAGATAACTGCCCGGGTTAAAACTTATCAAATGAACCCACAGTTCATAATGAGACTTAAAAAACTAAACGCCTCAGTGATGAGTCATTTGTGGAGGATGCTAGGGAACAGCATGCTATTTTGAAGACTGGTCAGTAGAGGACAAGAAGCAAACATTTTTACCTTTCCTGTATGAACGACTCCTCAGAGTAACCAAATCATTTGTGAAAGGATAAGATCCTGCTTATAAAAGCATTCCACTCAATAATGAAGAAGGAATGACAAGATTAGAATATCACTATTTTGGAAACTCCTAATGAATTAATGGCTCTAATCAATGATCATCAATGGCTCCTAGTATCACAAAAGAGATACGCGCTTCCTGACAGAGGTACACACCACCACCTACTCATGCCAAAGAACCGAACCTAAACCTGGTTACACACTGGGCTTTACCTACCAATTGAAAAGCAGAGGGGAGAACATGCTCAGGATGGGATGCAGTCAGCAGTGTGAGAATGTGGGAAACTGCATTACAGATACCCCCATTTCTACGATTAAGTAGCAAAGCAGAAAAAATAAGAGGTGAGAGTGAGAACCTATAGATTAAAAGACAGTAAGAGATATATTAATCAGTCACAGTGTTTTGAACCTTGTTTAGATTCTAATTCAAATCTTTTAAAAATGATAGAAAATGGGGAAAATGTTAAACAAACTGGATATTTGGTTATGTGAAGGAATTATTGATTGGGGGAAGTGGAATGAAGACACTGCAGTTAGGTTTTAAAAGGGATACCCTTGTTTGCTACAGATACTGAAATAAGTTATTAGAGGGCTAGATTTGCTTCAAATAAGCCAGGGCTGGGGAGTGGGGCCAGAGAGAGTGGGAAACAGGATATGAGCTGTTCATTAGTGAAGCCAGGGCATGGGCTCATGGAGGTTGACTGTACTATTCTACTTTTTATATATATATATATATATATTTTTTAAATTTGTATAATAAAGTTTCAAAGGGAAAAATGTTTTTGAGATTACATATTTTGTGCATTTTTAAAAGAGTAGAAATGGCTAGATCAAGAAGGTGGCCCGAACACATGCTTTTTGTCCCTCCCTGCCAAAGCCCCATAGAAATGACAGAAAATGTATTTTTAAAATAACGCTCCAAGCCAGGCATGGTGGCTTACACCATTTTTTGGGAAGTTGAGGCAGAAGGATCTTTTGAGCCCAAGAAGTCAAGACCAGCCAAGGCAACAGAACAAAGCCTGTCTCTACAAAAAAATTTAGAAATTATCTGGGCATGGTGGCACACACCTGTAATCCCAGCTACTCCAGAGGCTGAGGCAGGAGGATCTCTTGAGCCCAGGAGTTGGAGGCTTTAGTGATGGCACCACTGCACTCCAGCCTGGGCAACAGAGAGACTCTTGTCTCTAAAAATAAATAAAATAATCCAGAATCCCAGAAAGGATACCAAAACTACCAGATCTAACAAAGAATTTCTGGAAGATAAAAAAGGGGGTTTTCTTTTTTTTTAGATTAAGGAAACCAAACATAGACAATCACAAACTAAAATATGTACAGATACACACACACACACACACACACACAGAGAGAGAGACAGAGAGAGAGAGAACCGGACAGATGCAATACTGCCTTTTATGACCTAGTCACACAGCATCACTTCTGCAGTGACAAGGTGGTCCTAGGCAGTTCAAGCAGTGAACTCCACCTCTTGGTAGGGTGTCACAAGGTCCCTGAAGAGCATATGGGACTAGAAATCTTGTCGTGGGAATTCTAGGAAAATACAGTCTGCGACATTAACGAAAGTCATTGTTTGAGCTTGGAAGAGTCTGGTCCCAAAGGTCAAAAGTTCTGTTTCTTTATTTTGAAACTCATTTTCAAAGTCATCCCACACCGAGGTCTAGGCCCACTTCTGGAGTATGAGCCGAAGTAAGAAGAGGGATATCAGCCTTCCACAGCTCCCACATGAGGTACTGCCACCCGTCTTATACCCAGGCTACAGTCACACTCCTGCATTAAGACAGTGCTTTCTATCTAAGTTCTGTAAGCCATCAACGCTGACCTTAATATGATTCCACACCATGACCCAACTTCCCCTTTAACTCTTACTTGATACCCTCGCGCTTGCGGGGAGTCTCTGCGCTGAGTATTCCACGAGCATTCCATGAACATTCCCAGCCACGGACTGTCTTCTTGTTTGCCTTGACTGATTGAACCCAACTACATGAGTCTCCCGGGTTGTGTTCCAGCCTGCTGTGTTAGACTTCTGGCCCAGCTCTGTCGTGGTGCCCAACCTGAAGCTCCGCTCCAAGCCTCAAGGAGGACTATCCTCCAGGTTGCTTCCATTTGACCCCTGCCGCCCCTGTGGCGGCCCCTTGTTGTTCTGTTCTTGCTCTGCCTCATTCCTGCTCTCTGTTGCTGACCTCCAAGTGTCCAGACCAAATCAAAAGATAGAACTGAATTTTTCAGGTAACCAAAATTTGTCCCTGTAAATATGAAAATGTTTCTTAACCAGTATGGATGAAAAACCATTCTAAAATGTTTTACACAGTATCCTTCATCTGAAAGCTATTATCCAGAATATACCTGATCAACTTTTCATGGTGATGAACTGTCAGCATTTACTGTTCTTTTGGCTACGTGTTACCACAATAAGAAAAGGGAGATGAACTGTTAACATTTTTGCCTCCAGAAACTTAAATTCTAGAAAAGATTAATATTCTCGTGTTTTATCCCTTTGTGTACCTCTGATAATAAACTAATTTTATGATTCAAATGAGTAGAAAATCTACACTGTACAATTCAGGTACAAAAATATGTCATGTTCTTTATTTTCTGTAACTGAGCCATACTTCCTTATGAGTCCCAGTCCCACAAATTAGGGATGAGGGTGGCAGTTGGACAAGGAGAAATGGATACAAGCTCATCACAGTCTCTTCTAACTCCAAACAGTCTTATATATGCTAGGTTGTCTCTTAGACTTGCAGACTTTTTGCTCATCCCTATCTTCTGTCTCAGTGGAGATGGCATCCTGGGCATGAGAGAAAACATATGTGTACTCTTGGTGGAGCGGAAAAGAGGCCTCTGGTCTATGTTCTGCCCTCTGGCCCCTCTCTACACCTGCTTCTCCTGATGAGTGACTGGTCTTAAATTCCCAGGACCCTGTCTGATGTGTACTGAATGTGGCTGCTAAAACTCCTGGCCTCTTCTCCGTCTGGTCAAATAAATCCTGGTGATCTTCCCTTGCTGACTGTTGATGCAAATGCTCTGAGATGCATCCTCCATCTGATCTCTGGCTAGATTCTCTATCGCAAAGCCTGTGCTATGGGAGCACCTGGACCTGTAACCTTAAGGACTCCAGAGCAGGTGCAGCTCCCTCCACAGGTCCCACTGGTTGCACAGGGAAGGGAAGCACAGTCTCTGGCCTGGAGAGAGTATTTAGCCCTTTCTGACTTACCACTTGGGCAATACCACGTTACTTTAGCTCCATGATGAATGGGGCAGGGAGGTGCTTTTCAAGGGGCTTGCAATTTTCCTGGACCACACTGAGGCCTCTTGCACTGAGACTTTCCCAAACTGCAGAGATGTTACCCCCTGAATATCCCTTGGCCCATAGATTTGACCCTAAGGAGCACAAGGAGACGAGTGCTCTCTCTCTCTCTCTCCCTCCCTCCCTCCCCCCACCCCTCCCCACCCTGTGTGTGTGTGTGTGCATGTGTGTGCACATGCACGTCTGTCACACTGACATCCCTGGCTTCCTTCCTCCTTACTTCATATATGCCCACCTCTCTTAACCATGGTTGTTACTAAAATTCAATGGTCGTGAGTCCAAAGCCTTTCTTGCCTCCTGGTGTACATATGAGAAGGGGCATTTGATATTTAATAAAAACCTTTTTTTGTTCCTCAACAAGTTAAGGTTTCAAAACATCTGTTTTGCCAAGACTCAAAAAAGTCAATATTGAAATTTAAAATGGAACAATGATACCCTTGTTCTAGGCTTTCCCCCCACTGCCCTTGTCTAGATGTAGCCCTGTCTCATAGAACTTTCTACTAGATGGCAGAAATGTTCACCTGTGCCATCCAATACTGTAGTCACTAGTCACACGCAGCTGCTGACCACTTAGTGGAAATACAAATAGTATGGCTGACGACCTAAATTTTAATTTAATTTCATTTAAATGAAATCACAACATATAGCTAGTGGCTACTGTAGGGCACAGTACAGAAGAATATTTCATAAACTTCAAGGCCCACAGGACAGAAGGAAAACAGTGGACAAGCTTACCCGCAAGGCTCTTCAAAAATACTGTCCCAATTACAATAATGTGTCACTTTGTTTAAAAAGCTAGTACTTTTTGATGTCAGGAATGGTATAGGATGATATGGCCTATTTCTTTTTCTTCTAAGATCTATAGATTTTATTCAAAGAATACTGAGCTCATTTAAATTGTTTTTAAAAGAAATCAGGGTTGACAAAAGCAAACATTTATAGAAAAATTGGTTTTGTGGTTCTTTTTAGGAAAAGGATCGTGAGCTTGAAATTAAAAACATCTATAGTCATCGAATACTTAAAAATTTACACGACACAGAGGACTATCCAAAAGGTATGTTTTAATTACTTTTGCTCAAAATCTATTTTTAAGTATCTAGTCAGATTGTCCTAATTTATGTAGCCAAAATAATGGATATTTTCAAAAATCACTTCATTAGGCATTAAAATACATTTTGTGATTCTAGAAGAATAATGAGACTGAGATGATGAGATGGCTAGAAAGGAAGAGAAATGCTTTCCTGTTCTCCCACCCTCAGCACAGCCCTTTATGTCCTTTCTTCAGGTGGAGCAAGAGGATAACTTCAGCCTGAAGCAAAATGTCTGCCAAAAAGGGAACTTTCTAAGTGTATCTGTTAGCCAGTGTATGGCTTTTCAAAATGAACTTTATTGGGGTATACTTTACCTCAGTAAAATGCATCCATTTTAAGTGTGTACGCAGCTCAGTGGGTTTTGACAGATGCTTTTACCGATGGAGCCACCACCCTAGTTAAGATATGGAATATTTCCACCTCCCCAGGAAGCTTCCTCGTGTCCCTGCAGTCAGTAGCCCCCTACCTCACCTGGCAACCACTGACTTTCCTTTGGTCACAATAGCTTAGTTTGTCTGTTCTAGAACTTCGCGTAAGTAGACTCCCACAGCATGAACTCTTTTGTATCTGGCTTCTTTTGTTCAGCATAATGTTTTTGAGATTCGTCTCTACTGATGCCACTATCATTAGTGTATACCTCTCATTGGTGAAGAGTCTTCTTTCCTTCAAGACCACATGCACTTCCCCCCAAGATCTCCCAGCAACAGATTCGACTCAGAAGTAGCATAGGAATACTCAGCCCTGTTTTATTAGAAGTAACTACATGTTTACTTCCAGATGCAACAAGCTCAAATTTCCTTGCCTGCCTTTGTTTGCTTCTGGCTTATAATCTAGAATAATAGAGATGATGAATCAACCAAGGGGGTGTTTAAAAGATATAATTTCCTTCACTTTTCAGGGCAAGTGCAGTCTAGACTTAGTGGTCATGTGCTTTAGCACAGACAGTCTAACCACTGATAATCAAGAGCTCTGCTACAGGATGGCTCAGTGGCCTGGCCTCTCACAACTACACGTCTGCCTTGTTGAATCCCATCCACAAAGGACAGCCTTGTCCTCCAACAGCAACACTGTCTTATCCTAACACCTACTTGTTTTGTACTCTAACACTGTGGGGCCCAAAGTAAGACAAAGCAAGGGCCCTGAAGGGAAAAACAGGAAACTTAGCAAATGCTATATATATATAGAATATTTAGAAAATACTTAGTCTACTTTATTATTACATTGCATTAATATTATTTTATATTTAAAATCAATATTGCATCCAAATGTAAAATATGTTTCTTACATATAATCTACCTGTTCTATAGTTTCTTCAACAAAATCAGTCCAAGCAGACAGAAAAAGTTTGCCATTCACAAGTATGAGACACCAGGGAACCCAAAAATCAGATGTTGCACCTTTGACAACTAAGGTACAGCAAACTTGGAATCTTACAGTATCTAATTAAACATGTCTTAACAAAAATAAATTAGGCTATAGTCACTTGTTCTATGTGAAAAGTATTTGTAATCGTTAGACTAAAATGCAATTTAAAGTTATCTAGACCCCCCAAAATGTGTTTTTGCTGCTTTTCTAAATCATAGGGTAAAAAGGCAACAGGAAACATGGATCGTAAAGAAAAATCAACTGAAATAAATCGTGAAATTCCTCACTGTGTCAATAAACTACCAAAGCAAGAGGATTCTAAGACAAAATATGAAGGTAATTTTAACAACTTTTTAAAGTCTGTCTTACTGGATTTTTTTATTGTGAATTACTATATGTGTATATAAAGCACACGTAAAACAGCTGGGCATGGTGGCTCAGGCCTGTAATCCCAGCACTTTGGGAGGCCGAGGTGGGCAGATCACCTGAGGTCAAGAGTTTGAGACCAGCCTGGCCAACATGGTGAAACCCTGTCTCTACTAAAAATGCAAAAATTAACTGGACATGGTGGTGTGCACCTGTAATCCCAACTACTCAGGAGGCTGAGGCAGGAAAATCACTTGGACCCAGGAGGCAGAGGTTGCAGTGAGCTGAGATCATGCCACTGCACACCAACCTGGGTGACAGAGTGAGACTCCGTCTCAAAAAAAAAAAAAAACAAAAAAACACATCATAAAACAGTTTCCAGAATTATAATAAAAGGAACACCTGTGTACCCAGTACCCTGCTTAAAAAACAGTACATGAGTGCTCCCTGGAACACCCATGGGCCCTTCACAATCGTATCCCCTCACCCTGCCCACCAGAAACAACCACCATCTTGGGTTTTAGGCCAGTCATTCCCTTGCTTTCCCTCACAGCTCCCTGTCTATATATAGCTATATTCGTCTGCTTGGGCTGCCATAAGAAAATACCATAGACTGCTGGCTTAAACAACATTTATTTATTTTCTCATGGTTCTGGAGGCTGGGAAGTCCAAGATCAAGGTTCTAGCCCTTCGGCTTCTGGCTGGGGCTCTCTTCCTGGCTTTAGATGCCTCACTTCTCACTATGTCTTCATGTGGCCTTTCCTTAGTGCTTGCACAAGGAGGGTCAGGGAGAGAGCACCAGTGCTCCACTGTTTGTTTTTATAAGGATACTAATTCCATCATGAAGGCCCCAACCTTGTGATCTCATTTAACCTTAATTACTTCCTGAAAGACCCAGTCTCCAAATATAGCCATACTGGGGAGTTAGGGCTTCAACATATGAAATTTGGGAGGGAGGAACACAAACATTCATTTCATAATAGTATCCTTAAATAATATATTCAGCTTTGGAAAACCGAGTAGCAAATTATTCAAATCCAGCTGAGCAAAGGGCAATATTGCCACTTTTGAATAAAGACTTCCAGGAAAAGGACTCCAGCTTCAGCTCCCCTGGATGTACAAGGGCCCAGTCAGTGGGTGAGGTCATGAATCATCCTGGGATCTGGCAGGGCTTTTCTGGGCAGGCCCCAGAGAGCTAGGGCCGAGAGAACGGGCAGCTCAAAATTTCTTATTCTAAGATCACCAAAGCTTACCTCCAGCTCTTGGGAGTAGGTGGAAACAAACTGCTTCTGTGGGGTGCAAGAAGAGTCCTCAGCTGGCCCAGGCTGCAGGGCTTGATAGAGAGTACACCACTTCATCAGCCATGGGCAAGACAGGCCAAGGCCCTGGCTCACCTGGTGTTTGGTACCTGGAGGTCTAATGGAGCGGGGATCCCAGTCTGTCTCCTCATCTCTGGTGTGCAGCTAGCATCCTGGGATTGCCCTTCATCATTTCCTGCAGGTTCCTGTCACTCCCCTTCTCTACTGGATCTTCTCTTTCCTAAGCCAAGTCCTCCTCTTTCATGGTAAATTACATCATGTTTTAAAGAGCACAACCTTCACAAGCTTCTTGTAAATGGGTGGGGGTAAGGTAAATTTGTATACCTCTCATCTGGAAGTGTCATTATTCTGCCCTTACACTTGATTCATAATTGCCTAGATAGGAAACTCTAAGTTGGGGGTCATTTTCCTTTGGAATTTTGAAGATGTGGCTCATTGTTTCATGTTACATCACCACTCATGGGAGATCTGGGTGCAGTCCCGCAAGGCTGGGCAAGAGCAACTTCTGAGGAAAGAACATGCATGATGAATGAGTCCCAGAGTTTACTCAGGGCTGCAAATCAGACGTGTTCCGTAGGCAGCATGGAGAGCCCTTGTTGAACACATTGGGCATTCAGAAGAGGACCAAGAAGGGCCTCACCTTAGTTGTGAGGCCAAATAATGTTTAAATAACACAGTAGTTTGACAGAACTCACCCATAAAGCCACTCTGTCTGTTGCAGTTTGGTGGAAACTGATCATCAGTTGCAATTGCACTGTGGTCACTGGTGTGTTTAAGTTTTCCGCTTATTTTTCAGTCCATTGTCCTAATTCATATTGTCCTAGAAAGTGTATCCATTCATTTGACAAATACTTTGTGTGCATACACTATGTGTCAGACACTGTTCTAGGCATTAGGGAGACAGCAGGAAGCAAATGCAAAACCCTGCCCTCATGTGCTTATATTCTAGTATGAGAACACCTTTCCCCACCGGTTCACATGGATCCAGCTCATCGTCTATAATAACTGCCTGGAATTCCACAGACTGCACATGCCATACCTTATTTAACCATGATTCCTTCGGCAGATGTTTGGGAGGTTTTAGTGTTACTAAACCATGCTGCAGTGAACATCGTTGCACTTATCTTTGTCTGTTTTTTGTAGGTTTGTTCTAAGAAGAAGTTGTTGGGTCTAAGAGTATATTCACTGAAAATGTTGATTGATACTGCCAAATTGCCATCCAAAAACGCTGTGCCAATAACACACCCACCAGTGGGGACCAAACATTCCCGTTGCCCCATCTTCTCAACAGCTCTAGAAATTATTTGCCGATTGGATGGATGAAAAATGTTCTCATTGGTTTGTTTTGTTTTGTTTTGTTTTGTAACAGCTCTGCTCTGTTGCCCAAGCTGGCATGCAGTGGCACAATCACGGCTCACTGCAGTCTTGTCCTCCTGGGTTGAAGTGATCCTCCCACCTTAGCCTCCTGAGTAGCCAGGACTACCGGCATGCACCACCACGCCCAGCTAATTTTTGTATTTTTTGTAGAGATGGGGTTTCGCTATGTTGCCCAGGCTGGTCTCAGACTCTTGGGCTCAAGCAATCCTCCTGCTTCAGCCTCCCAAAGTGCTGGAATTACAGGTGTGAGCCACTGCACTCAGCCATCACTGTTTTAACTGGCACTACATCCAGTTAGTAATGTTGAACGTCTATTAATAACCTTATTGGCAAATTTTATTTCTTCCTCAATGAATGTCATTTTTCTTTTGGTTTCATAATTCCCATTTGCTTGGGAAATTCTAAGAAACTATAACATAACACATTTGTTAATATCACCCTTCTCTGTAACCTAGTGTCTATGCATCTATTTTCTTACCTTTTCTGTCATTTCAATGTGCTTGTGAGGTGGTGCAAATAAGTGTCCTAGACATGCCATCCTGAAATAGAGATCCATTCATTTTAAACAGCACTAAATTGCCTATTTTTCTAATACAGATTTATCAAGGGAAGAGAAACATTTGGAAGTGCAAGTACTGCTGGAGAATACTGGAAGACAAAAAGACAAAAAAGAAGACCAAGAAAAGAAAACCATTTTTGTGAAAGAAGAGCAAGAATTACCACCAAAAATAATTGAAGTTATTCATCCTGAAAGAGAAAGCACTCAAGAAGATGTTCTAGTAAGAGAAAAGTTTAAAAGAAGCATGCAGAGAAATGGCATGGATGACACACCTGACAAATGCACTGCTCCCTACACGAAAGGCCCCCTCAGACAAAGAAGGCATTACTCATTCACAGAAGCAACTGAAAATCTGCATCATGGGCTTCCTGCTTCAGGTGGGCCAGCCAATGCTGGCAACACGAAGTACAGTCATAGTACAAGCAAGCATCTCAGTAACAGAGAGGAAATGGAGCTAGAGCATTCTGACAGTGGGTATGAGCCCTCATTTGGCAAGTCTTCCAGAATAAAAGCGAAGGATACAACTTTCAGAGATAAGAAAAGCAGTCTCATGGAAGAACTCTTTGGATCAGGCTACGTGTTGAAAACTGACCAATCAAGTCCTGGTGTTGCAAAAGGCTCAGAGGAGCCTTTGCAAAGTAAGGAGTCACATCCCCTGCCTCCCAGTCAGGCCTCCGCCAGCAATGCTTTCGGAGACTCTAAAGTAACTGTGGTAAATTCTATTAAGCCATCGTCACCTACAGAAGGAAAAAGAAAAATAATTATTTAAATATAATCTATATCCTAATGCATTCTGGTTTGATATAATGCTACCTATGTGCCTTGCATCTTATTTTTGAAATGTGTGAGAGAGGGAGTGTATGTGTGTGTGTCTTTTAGTACTTAATTGACTTTCAATAATTAAATTTTTGTTTTATTGCTAATCTAGTAAAAAATCTATTTTATATTAGCCAATGATAACACTTCAAATTTACATCTTTACAACTGAAACATCCATTATCTTCTGGGAGACTGGTTTACTATATGGTTTTAGTATTCTGTGGGACTCCATAGCTAGTAACTCTAAGTTAGTCACTCAAAACATATGCATCTCATACACAACAAAATTTATCAGCAATAGAGTTGAATTGTAACTTAAAAACATGGAAGCAGGCCAGATGCAGTGGTTCACGTCTGTAATGCCAGCATTTTGGGAGGCCAAGGCGGGAGGATCACTTGAGTCCAGGAGTTTAAGACCAGCCTGGGCAACATGACACAACCCCGTCTCTACAAAAATTAAAAGAATTAGCCAGGTGTGGTGGTGTGTGCCTGTAGTCCCAGGTACTTGGGAGGCTGAGGTCAAAGAATCACTTGAGCCCAGGTCAAGGCTTCAGTGAGATATGATCGTGCCACTGCACTCCAGCTTGGGCAATCAGAGTGAGGCTGTGTCTCAAAAAATAAAAACAAAATGTAGCAGCAGCTTTGAAAGGGAACAATATGATCAAAAGACTCTTTTTACTAAAACAAAAAAACATTGGCTGGGTGCCGTGGCTCACACCAGTAATCCCAACACTTTGGGAGGCCGAGGTAGGTGGATCACCTGAGGTCAGGAGTTTGAGACCAGCCTGGCCAACATGGTGAAACCCTGTCTCTACTAAAAACACAAAAAATTAGCCGGGTGTGGTAGCACATGCCTGTAATGGCAGCTTCCCAGGCGGCTGAGGCAGAAGAATCACTGGAACCCGAGAGGCAGAGGCTGTAGTGAGCCAAAATAACACCCACCACTGCACCCTAGCCTGGGTGACAGAGCAAGACTCTACCTCAAAGAAAAAAAAAAATACAGATATGTATCTGTATGATGTATCTGTATATATATGTGTGTATGTGTATATGTGTGTGTATATATATATATAGTGATTACCAAGCTTAGTTTTATGGAATTTTTTTTTTTTTTTTTTTGAGACAGAGTCTTGCTGTGTCACCCAGGCTGGAGTGTAGTGATAACAATCTTGGCTAACTGCAACCTCCACCCCCCGGGGTTCAAGTGATTCTCGTGTCTCAGCCTCCTGAGTGGCTGGGATTACAGGCGTGCACCACCACACCCGGCTAATTTTTGTATTTTTATGAGAGACTAAAAATGGTTTTGCCAGGTTAGCCAGGCTGGTCTTGAACTCCTGACCTCAGGTGATCCACCTACCTCAGCCTCCCAAAGTGCTGGGAATGACAGGTGTGAGCCACCATGCCCAGCCATGACAATCATTTTTGAGTTTCTCTTATTCAGCTAACCTGGGTATCCAATGTCCTGCCTTTGTGGGTGATGCTTTCCTTGTGTACACCTGAGATCCAGTATCATTTATTGAGATTTGTTGCATACCTCTACGTTGACCATTTTTCTGTTAATCTTGTTCTAAAAACTGTAAGAGTGCCATGGCCCTGCTGGTGTTTATTCAAGATAGCTGCTCAGTCCTAACTAACACATTTACTAAACTTAGGATATTTTAAATTAGGACTATAAAAAGGAGGCTATACTCCCAGCCCCATTTTATTTAGCTTACCTTCATTTAGTTATAAGGGGGAGTTGTTTATAATCTAGACCATACTATTTCCTTTCCAATGACGTTTATGGGTTGGTGTGTAATATTAACTGCAATGGCAGCTACCCAGGAGGTTGAGGCAGGAGAATCACTTGAACCTGGGAGGTGGAGGTTGCAGTGAGCCAGGATCATGCCACGGCACTCCAGCCTGGGTGACACAGCAAGACCCTGTCTCAAAAGATATAAAAATAAATATATAGCCAGGCGCGGTAGCCCACACCTGTAATCCCAGCACTTTGGGAGGCTGAGGCAGGCAGATCACCTGAGGTCGGGAGTTCAAGACCAGCCTGACTAACATGGTGAAACCCTGTCTCTACTAAAAATACAAAAATTAGCCATGCGTGGTGGCCAGCACCTGTAGTCCCAGCTGCATGGGAGGCTGAGGCAGGAGAATTGCTTGAACCTGGGAGGTGAAGGTTGCAGTGAGCCGAGATCGCACCACTGCACTCCAGCCTGGGCAACATTGTGAGACTCCATCTCAAAAAATAATAAGAATAAAAATAGTAGACCAGGCGCGGTGGCTCACGCCTGTAATCCCAGCACTTTGGGAGGCCGAGGCGGGTGGATCATGAGGTCAGATCAAGACCACCCTGGCGAACACGGTGAAACCCGTCTCTACTAAAAAATAACAAAAAGTCAGCTGGGCGTGGTGGCGGGCACCTGTAGTCCCAGCTACTCGGGAGGTTGAGGCAGGAGAATGGTGTGAACCTGGTAGGCAGAGTTTGAAGTGAGCCTAGATCACTACAATTGGCATATGCTTTGATCTTTTATAAAAAGCAAGGTGCAATAAGATACAAAAGAAGAGGACAGAATGGGTAAGGGGAGGGAGGGAGGGAGAGCTCTCACACGCTCCTAACGGGAAATACGCAAATGCAGTGAGATGACATAGTGGCCTAAATTCTGGAGGAATGTATTAAAAGGACTCCTGGAAATGGTATGCTGAGTAACATGACAATGTCTACTCCAGCTTCATAGCAGATAGAGGATTTTCCAAGGGATCTTTTCGTATGCCCACCCACAATAAAAGCACAAATAATATTATATCATAGAAATATTATGATTTAATATCATAATATTAAATCATAGCTATATTTAGAAGTGTAGAGAACTAATTTAATAAAAACAGAATCTAAGCCTGTTGTTGTCTAGTCATCTTAATTATATGCATAAAAAAGTTAGAGGGTCACAGATTAACATGCTAACTTTTTATCTCTGAGGTATGAGATTAGGGCCAATTTTTAATTTATTTTTAGTGTTTTCTACTTTGGCTTTCTTTTGCATGTTTGCTATAATGAACATAACTCTACGATCATGGAAAAAAAGATGTTTAAAAACAAATCTATTTCCTGAGCTCTGAGAGAGAAGGTACTGCAACACTCTTGCCGGAACAAAAGCTAAAAATGCCGTACTAACGATAGAAAACGTTTCTAAATCGGCTGGTCAGCTGGTAAACACTCAACGAAATTAGGCACCCGAGGAGATAAGTAAGCAAAGCACTAAAGTAAGCTTCTGCCTAAAGGGCATTTGCCGAAATTAGAGAACTGAGCATCACAGACTCCTCCTGAGGACAAAACCCAGGCAGCCCAAGTTAGGGGGTCCCTTTTCCATACAATGCTGGGACCTCCCTGGGGTCTCCAGCTCAGTGAACTAAAAAATTGTAAGTAAAGAACTCAGATTCTTTACAGGTGGCTCAAGCCTGTAATCCCAACACTTTGGGAGGCTGAGGCAGGCAGATCACTTGAGGCCAGGAGTTCGAGACCAACCTGGCCAACATAGTGAAACCCCGTCTCTTACTAAAAATACAAGTATGAGCCAGGCGTGGTGCTGCATGCCTGTAATCCCAGGTACTCAGGAGGCTGAGGCAGGAAAATCGCTTAAACCCAGGAGGCGGGGGTTGCTGTGAGCCGAGATCACGCCACTGCACTCCAGCCTGGGCAACAGAGCAAGATTCCATCTCAAATTAATTAAAAGAAAAGCTAGCACGAAAGACACGCAACTCTTCTTTCACTTGAACGGTTAGAAGCCACCATTATTATTGAAATTAGGGGCCAATGTTGCCCTACTTTCAACATTTTTGTGTCTTAAGGAATAGGGAGCCCTGGGGAGCGGGGAGAGACGGGAATGGCCAAGTCAGTGGAGCAGTCAGAACCCACACATTTATACATTAAATCTGCTGCCTCGTACGGGTGTAATTGTTGATGCCCCAAAACAATTACCATAGTAACATCAAAGATCACTGGTCACAGACCACCATAACATGTAATAATGAAAAAATATGAAATGTCGTGAGAACCCCCAAAACGTGACACAGAGACACAAAGTGGGCACATGCTGTGGATAAACGGCACTGACAGACTTGGTCGATGCAGGGTGGCCACAAACCCTCAATTTGTGAAGAAGATAGTGTCTACGGAGCACTTTCTTAAAGCTAAGTAGACTTGGTGCTGGGTAAGCCTGCAGTGCATGTGTGTTTGAGTAAGTGGAACCCAAAAGCCGCTCTGGTGGTCTTCAGCATGACAATAAACGAAAGGACCACAGCACTTTGTCTTTTCATAGTCCAATCAGCTAAAAGAACGACAAGCTACTTATTAGATTAGGAAACAAAAGAATACAAATACGAACTTGCAGAAACGAGTGGGAGAATTCAGCTTTACTGTGATAGGGTTACTCACTTAACAGCCGCTTGTCAGTTGCGGGTGGCTCACAGCAAACAAGCAGCTGTAAGGCAGGAAGTTACACAAGCACTTGCAAAGATTTTAATTAGAAAAAAGTGTTTGAAGAAACATTTAGCAGAATTAGATTTTGTCGGCCACACAGATTATTGGTTCCGATTAATTTAATCAGGCCTTATAAGGTTTGTTTTCTGTGTTCCATTCTAAAGAGCATAAATATTAAATGCTTATAAAATACACTTCATTCAAAATGCCTTAAATACAAAACACAATTTGAGCACAAAACAATGCATTATGGTCTTGTGGATACATTTACAAAACACTGTAATGAAAAATTAACAGCCTCAAGTAAGTAGATAATACTACACAATGCTTCCTCAACAAATGACATTTTAAACCAAGGAAGAAAAAGCACCAGTAATGCCAATTAGTGTTGTTCTTTTAGTTGTATTGAATGTGATTAAAGAACTTTTTGAATTCTTAGTAGTGGTATTAAAATTAAGTTACTTTCTAAACTGGATTAAAAACAGCACTAAGTCTTCAAAGAACTTAAAGTTGTTAGAAAATTTTGACTTTCCAGCTGGCAATATGACCAAAATACACAAGAGGGCAAATCACAAGTGACGGCACGGAGATGTCCCTAAACATTTCACATTTCGTACAGATCTAGGACGGTGTTCACTGTACACACGTGTCATAAACTGGACTTTCTTGACTCAATGACAGGTGTAGAAAATCATGATTCTTACAAGAATCTCTCATAAAGTCCAAGAACAAACATATTCAACAACAACAACAACAAAATCGAAACTGTGCACATTTGTTTCTTAAAAAACAAAACAGTGTAAATCAGATTTTTAACCTAATAAGAGAAAATCCATTTTTAAAAGTTTCATAGCTGTATCCATCTTCCTATTCAGCTGAATGGATGAAGCACAATAGCCACAACTTTGTTACAGACTAAAATCCAACAGGTAATTCCAACACCACCTGAAAACAAAGAAATTCACCATGAGAGAGCGCCCCAGCAGTGCTGCCCACATCTGTCTCTGCTGTCCTTAACTCACAGCAAAGACAGTATTTCCACTCTTTTTGAGCAGTGCTAGGCTGAGGCGAAGTTTATGTTTCATAGGTTCAAATTTGTCACTTTCTTTATTTTATTTTATTTTTTTTTTGAGACAGAGTCTCGCTTTCTCCCTCAGGCTGGAGTGCAATGGTGCGATCTCAGCTCACTGCACCTCTGCCTCCCGGGCTCAAGTGATTCTCCTGCCTCAGCCTCCCGAGTAGCTGGGATTACAGGTGTGCGCCACCACACTCGGTTAATTTTGTGTTTTTAGTAGAGACAGGGTTTCACCATGTGGGTCAGGCTGGTCTCAAACTCCTGACCTCAGATGATCCGCCCGCCTCCCAAAGTGCTGGGATTACAGGCATGAGCCACCGTGCCCAGCCCGAATTTGTCACTTTCTACAGAGTCACAGGGCTGCATTCTTTACTAAGCAGGAATCGCAGTGAACAGTGGACCCTGGGCTGAACTTCCCTTTCCTGCCAGAGAGATGTGCGTTACTACTTATGATATTAATAGATTCCAAAACCAAACCTGTAAGATTAACTTTTCCTTTCTCAGAAAGCATTATAAACAAAGCAATGTCTACCTATGCCTTTCTTGCCCCACCAATAATGGAGAGGCACACATATCCCCCTGTCCAGGAGGACAGGCTGCAAGAGTAGCCCATGGCCCCGCTGGAGGCATGGAAGGGTGGCTGGATGCTTCTCTGGCCCGCAGCGCAGAGCTCCTGGCCTAGGCCAGCTGTGTCAAACAAAGGAGAGGGGAAGGAAAGGGTGGAGAACGGGACAGGAGTGGTAGCTAAATTGGGAGTCTTTGAAACAGACATTCCCAGCCAGGGACAGTGGCTCACGCCTGTAATCCCAGCACTTTGGGAGGATAAGGCGGGTGAATCACCTGAGGTCAGGAGTTCAAGACCAGCGTGGCCAACATGGTGAAACCTTGTCTCTACTAAAACTACAAAAATTAGTCAGGCGTGGTGGTGGGCACCTGTAATCCCAGCTACCGGGGAGGCTGAGGCAGGAGAACCACTTGAAACCTGGGAGGCGGAGGTTGCAGTGAGCCGAGATCACGCCACTGCACTCCAGCCTGGGCAACAGAGTGAGACTCTGTCTTTAAAAAAAAAAAAAAAAGAAATAGTCATTCCTTTTGATACAGTATTCACCTCTAGCATAACCACAAATCACAACCAAAGACCAGCAAGGATGTGTGCTGCAGCATTATCTTTAACAGCAAAAAATCAGGACCCAAATAAATATCCTTCCTCAGGAAAATTTGCAGATGACATATCTAAATGAAGAACAGCTACTGCAAATTCCTTAATGAAGAAATGTGCCGGGCAAGGTGACTCACGCCTATAATCCCCGCACTCTGAGAAGCTGAGCAGGGAGGATTGCTTGATGCCAGGAGTTTGGGACCAACCTAAGCAACAAAGCAAGACCCCATCTCTATAAAAAACTTTTTTTTTAATTAGCTGGGCATGGTGGTGTGCAACTGTGACCCTAACTACTCAGGAGACTAAGGTGGGAGGATCACTTGAGCCAAGGAGTTCGAGGCTGTAGTGAGCTAGGAGGGTGCCACTGCCAACCTGGGCAACACAGCAAGACCCTGCCTCAAAAAAAAAAAAAAGAAAAGAAAAGAAAAGAAATTTACTGATATGGTGCTATGGTCTGCATGTTTGTATCCCCCTAAAATTCATCTGTTAATATGTTACCCCCCACAGTGATGGCATTAAGAGTTGGGGCCTTCTGGGAGGTGATTAAGTCACAAAGGCAGAGTCCTTGTGAATGGGATTAGTGCACTTACAAAAGAGGCCTAAGGGAGCTCGTCCTTCCACCATGCAAGGACACAGTGAGAAGACATTATCCATGAACAGGAAAATGGGCCATCATCAGACATCAAATCTGCCGGCACCTCGATCTTGGACTCCCCAGCCTCCGGGACAGTGAGAAATACATTTCTGTTGTTTATGAGCTACCCAGTTTATAGTATTTCACTTAGCCCTAAAAACTAAGACGTGGGAATAGGCTTACACTATAAAGTAAAAAGGAGGTACAAAATGTTATGTGCCAGGTGACCTTAACTCTATCAAAATAAATGGGAAAAAAAAGACAAAGAAAAATATATCACAGCATTAAAAGCTAATAGGAATCTTATTTTTTATTTATTTTATTTTATTTTATTTTGTTTTGAGACAGAGTCTCACTCTGTCACCCAGGTTGGGGTACAGTGGCATGATCTCAGCTCACTGCAACCTCCCCCTCTCGGATTCAAGTGATTCACACACCTCAGCCTCCCAAGTAGCTGGGATTATAGGCACGCACCACCACGCCCAGCTAATTTTTTGTATTTTAGCAGAGACAGGGTTTCACCATGTTGCCCAGGCTGGTCTCAAACTCCTGGCTCAGGCAATCCGCCCACCTTGGCCTCCCAAAGTGCTAGGATTACAGGTGTAAGCCAGTGAACCCAGCTGGGGTTTGCAATTAATCACTATATTTCTAATCATTCTTTTTTTTTTTTTTTTTTTGAGACGGAGTCTCGCTCTGTCGCCCAGGCTGGAGTGCAGTGGACGGATCTCAGCTCACTGCAAGCTCCGCCTCCCGGGTTTACGCCATTCTCCTGCCTCAGCCTCCCGAGTAGCTGGGACTACAGGCACCTGCCACCTCGCCCGGCTAGTTTTTTGTATTTTTAGTAGAGACGGGGTTTCACCATGTTAGCCAGGATGGTCTCGATCTCCTGACCTCATGATCCGCCCGTCTCGGCCTCCCAAAGTGCTGGGATTACAGGCTTGAGCCACCGCGCCCGGCTATTTCTAATCATTCTATAGTGACATGTACTACTTTTAATATCCAAAAAAATTATCTTCAAAAATAAAAGAACGTGATCGGGCACAGTGGTTCATGCCTGTTATCTCAGTACTTTGGGAGGCCAAAGCGTGAGGATCACTTAAGGTCAGGAGTTTGAGACCAGCCTGGCCAACATGGTGAAACCTTGTTTCTACTAAAAAATATGAAAATTAGCTGGGCATGGTGGTGCACGCCTGTAATTTCAGCTAGATGGGAGGCTGAGACATAAGAATTGCTTGAACCTGGGAGGCAGAGGTAGCAGCGAGCCAAGATCGCACCACTGTACTCCAGCCTGGGTGACGGAGTAAGACTCTGTCTCAAAAAAAAATAATAAAAGAATAGCCAAGAGCATCAAGTGCTACAGAGAGGCCAACCACAATGGGGACTGAAAAGAGACAGAACTGTGGACCTACAGCTAGTGTTTCAATGGGGTATCAGACTTGACGCACTGGGCATGGGTCCCGGAAACAGACCTAGGACTGAATTCTAGCTTTGCTCCTTAACATTTTGGTGACACTAGACAAGTGAAGTAACTTTTCTAGACCACAGTTTCTTCATGGCAAGCCTCACCAAACCTGCTCACTAAATGGACAGTGAGGAGGATGTCAGGCTAACTTAATCTTCTACCACACACCTCTACACAAGCCTATCCATACTCTTCCACTATATCTTCCAGAAAATTCTTACCTGCTACTCTAGTAGGAAAGGCTACCAGGCGGTCTAGAGGGGTTATCCATTTACTCGGCACAACAGCCACAGGGACAGAATAATACTTCCAAATGAGTGAGATCATCAGCGCAGCCTGGAAAGACACCTGTGGTGAGTGGCACAGCCTGCCGGTCACACGACCCACCGCACAGAAGGGAGCACAGGGAAATGCAAAAACAAACCCAGGAAAACTCTCCAGACTGAGCACCTCAAGCCTAGGAACCCAGTCCCCACAGACAACAGATGAGCACACACGGCCACTAATGTCCCCTGGTGAAACCCTGAATTAGAAAGTCTAATTAAAGAGGAGCTCAGCAGCATGTCCGGAACACTGTCAACAAGTAGGCGAGCCTTCCTCTGTGAACTGGCATTTCCCTGTTTTAGGATAAATACAATCTACACATAATTTGAATTAGCTGATCAACTAACCAAAGTCTCCCATAACACGGGTGTGCTTTTCTCACTGAGTATCTGCTTTGGGTAGCCAGACTGTACACTAAACACACCTTATTAGTGATGAAAGCCATCCTTGAAAAAACAGGGAATTCTCCCAAGTGCACCAGTGTTAGCAAGGCACACAGAGGTGAGCCCTGTGTAAGTTTCAATGGTGGGGGATGCTTTATTTCCCTCCATCCCCTTGCAGCATTCCTTCGACTGTCATCTGTCCCCTTCCTGGCTTGAATAGGCCACTCAGAAGAGGAGACATGAAAGAGGGTTGCTGGCCTAACTCCTTTATCTGCAGGAAATTTACCTCTTAGCAAATGGCAGTGCCTCAGGATCAATTTCCTTAAATCTACCCACCCCAAACTAAGCTTTTTGCAGGGTGAGCTTGAATGCTTTGCCTTGGTACTAGATCACACAGTACTGCAACTCGGATATTTACGGCAGCTGCTAAAGGTGTCTGGGTAGCACAACTGTACTCTCGGGGCAGAGCAGAGCCCAGCAACAGCTCCAGGAGAGGCTCCGTGGGTTAAGCCCCAGGCAGGAAGGCTAGAAGCCAATTTCAGTGAGAAAAGCTGGTTCTCTACCTGGAGGGTGGAGAGTGCCCATGAAGTATACCAGGTAACAAGAGCCAAATTACTGAAGATCTCAGAAAAAACCAACGTCTTCTATAAGCTTCTCACTTCATCCCACCTGGCCGTTCAAACCACAAGGGGATGAAGGCGTGGTGGAAGCTCTCCGAGAACTTCCTTCACAGTTCATCTGCCAAAAAGTCCCAAACTGTAACAACTCTCCTCAAGAGAAAGGCTTCCTTTTAGTCTGACTTACAGACCGAGAGTGTTTAGAGCTCCGTGTGGGCAGGGCCACACAACACGATAGCTGAAGGTGGAACAGCCCAGACTCCCAGCCCTAGATCTACAGGCAACGCTCTGGAGTTCAGGGCCACCAACTCCACTGACCCGGCTGGCGCTCTAGCACACTTACCTGCAATACATAGAAAGCGACACTTATCACCCATTTTATCTTGGCTAATTGAGCTGTCCGAGCTTTCACTGAAAGGAAAAACAGGATAAACAATTATGTCAGTCCTAAAAAATTAACAACATATTCAAATACACAGAAATGTTATTTTCCCGTATAATACACTTTCTGATTATAAATGGAACAATCACTCAACATATTCAACATAATTAGAAAATGTAAAATAGAATTTTTAAGTCACCCACCATCTCATTATGCCATTATTTAAAATAGAATCCTATTCAGGTTGAGATTTGAATAGCTTTAATTTTGAAAACTCTTTTTTTTGAAAACTCTTTTTTTTGTTTTTGTTTTTGTTTTGAGACAGAGTCTCGCTCTGTCGCCCAGGCTGGACTGCAGTGGCCGGATCTCAGCTCACTGCAAGCTCCGTCTCCCGGGTTTATGCCATTCTCCCGCCTCAGCCTCCCGAGTAGTCGGGACTACAGGCGCCCACCACCTCGCCTGGCTAGTTTTTTTGTATTTTTCAGCAGAGATTGGGTTTCACTGTGTTAGCCAGGATGGTCTCGATCTCCTGACCTCGTGATCCGCCCGTCTCGGCCTCCCAAAGTGCTGGGATTACAGGCTTGAGCCACTGCACCGGCCTTTGAAAACTCTTAAAATGACTCATGAAATCAAAGATTCTTTGTATAACAGAATTACCACTTACCAACAGGACTAAATTTTCCTCCCTATTTCCCAGTCTGCACAGTACACGAACCCCTGGTGGGAATCCAGCTTGTCCTGGGCCTGGACAGGCCCCCTTTGTCTGTTTTCCTAGCCACAGAGACAGCTCTCTGACTGTGCACACACTGTGCACAGGGTTCCTCAGCACACAGGCTGCCCTGAGAAAGCGCTCTTCATCACAGGAGACTGTACCCGGGAGGTGACACTCGGAAGAGGACACTGCTGGGCATTTTTCTAGAGAGTGGAACAAAAGCCTCTGACAATCCACTGTGAAACTTTTCTGGGCTTCTCTCAGAAAAGTGATGAATTTAAAAATGAAAACCTACAATAAAGAGTTGGCTCTGAGGAAAATCTGAGAGGATTCTTAGATGTTTCTGTGATTAGAAAGCAAAGGTTCACCAACAAATAAGAAGAAAGTAATTATTACTGAGTTTCCTCCAGATAACTTAAAAGTTTCCATCAATATTCAAAACATCCAAGAAGCAAAGTATGTATTCTACTAATCTTTACATACAGACTTCTCTATAAATCAGCTCTCACGAAGCCTTCAGGCTGCAAGGGATGCAGTACCGTGGGTTTTGAGCTTATCCGTCATCTTGTTGATCTTTCTTTCCAGCCTGGCGTATCTGGCAAACTCGTCCATCATATTGACCGTGGAGAGCTCCTGCTTCATGTCCTGGATCTCCGCTCTCATCTGTGACTCCTGCTCCGCGTCCTTCTGCAGCACCCTGGACATCTGGCAGGGCGGACAGCGGGGATCAGCATCTTCCAACACGGGCCACAGGAGGATCCCCCAATCTCCCCCTACTTTCTGTCTATGCCCTGACCACTCTGTGACCCAGCCAATTGTGTGTTTCCCTGCACGCTTGAACCCAAACTGGGGCCGTGAACGTTCTCAGGACTAATAAAGAGTGAAGGCTGTTGCTGGAGAACACTGGAAGATTCATCCTGCTGAGAAACACCTACAAACTAGCCCCGCCATGACAAAGTCCTCAAACTCCCATATACACTCCAAACCCCAGCCCCCCGGTGGCAGACAGCCCTAGGTAAA
Source organism: Papio anubis (assembly GCF_008728515.1). Lineage (NCBI taxonomy): Eukaryota > Metazoa > Chordata > Mammalia > Primates > Cercopithecidae > Papio > Papio anubis. The sequence goes on along the minus strand of NC_044979.1, from coordinate 174,914,017 downwards.
CGTCCCTTTCTCTCACTGGCTGTCCCAGGACTGCCACAGCTCTTGTAAGTTCCCTTCGTGAATGCTGTGGACTCATCACCCTGGCGTTTAGTGCTTCTTTCTTTGGAATCCAAGCTGGCCCCATCTCCAGGCAGTCTGGAGCAGCCCCTTGAGGGAACTCCCCTGCCACTGCCTTTGAGGCGACTCCAGCATGGGTCTGACCAGGCAGAACCAGTACACCCTGCTCCAACATCCTACTCCTGCCTCTGCCAACTGGCCAAGCTGCCTACTACCTACACAGCCAGCCTCTGCTGCCTTTTTCAGCTCTCTATAACTACCACCAAAAAAAAAAAAAAAAAACCTCATATTCAAATTGCTATTCAAACTATATTTTTCCTTTTGCAGAGATGCCCATGAATTGCTCCAATACAAATTTTTGTCTCTTTCACTATAACTGAAATTGCAATTATGAAATGAAAACCAGTTTCATCACCAGAGCTGTTATTCCAGCGACAGGGAACGTGGGTCCTCTCCCCTGCCTGAAGAATTCAGTCCTAGATTAGACGGGGCAGAGCAAGGTGCAGGTGCAGGGCAACAGCGGTGAGGCAGGGCCAGGGCAGTGTCAGTGCCCAAGTTCAGTGCAGAGGGCCTTCCCACAGAATGGCACCCTGGCAAGAGGCATCAGGGCCAGGCATGGTGATACAGGGGTCCCCAAGAAAGGGCAGCCTGACACAGGAGTCAGGGTCTGTAGGGTGAGGGGGACAGACATACAAGACAAGAAGGAAACCTGCCCGTGTCAGAGCCCAGGTGGGGCGAGGCATGCATTCACATGGGTATCAGTTGGTGGTGGACACCAGAGATTAATTACAAAAGGGTGATCACAGAAATAAACATATTGAGGATAACGTAAGCCAGTCTTCTCACTTTCAGCAAAGACACTTAGAAAAATGCCTCAGCCTGGCGTGGTGGCTCGGCCTGCAACCCTAACACTCTGGAGGACGGGATGGAAGGATCTCTTGTGTACAGGAGTTCAAGGCTGCAGTGAGCTCAGATCATGCCATTGGACTCCAGCCTGAACAACAGAGTGAGACCTTGTCTCAAAAAAAAAAGAGAGAGAAAAAAGAAAAAAGGCCGGGTGCAGTAGCTCATGCCTATAATCCTAGTACTTTGGGAGGCCAAGGCAAGTGAATCGCTTGAGCCCAGGAGTTTGAGACCAGTCTTGGCAACACGGTGAAACTCTGTCTCTACAAAAAATATGAAAAATTAGCCAGTTTCATAACCTGGTGAAGGAAGGTAGGGAAGGAGGGAGGAAGGGAGGAAGGGAAGAAGGAAGGCAGGCAGGCAGGAAGGCAGGCGTCTCCAAGAGAAGCAGAATGAATCTTGTGGTGTTGGCTTAGAATTGGAGATCTGTGGTTTCCACAGACAGGCAGAGAAATACAGACATAAACAAAGAGGCACCCTCCCCAGGTTGGCCTGGCTGGTCCCTGTGAGCAGAGGGGCCCCGCATGACCTGGGGGCCCGCCTGCGTCGCCCCCTGCAGGCCCCGGTTCCCGGCACCAGCCCCAGTAGTCTACTCTCCAGGGAACGGCCCCGGGCCACGGCACCGGGAGGGGAGGAGTGGCTGGAGCGCAAGGGAGGAGTCGGCAGTGGCCGCCAGGTGGCGCCCGCAGATCTGCCGGGAAGGCCTAGTCCGGGGACTGCGCGGGTGCCCCAAGACCAGAGATCCCTTACAGGCGCCTCGGCCCCCTGCCCCAAGGGATCAGCGAACATCCCCAAATCCCAGTCCCACACCAGCGGATGAGATACAATGAGAACACAGCACTGCCTCTCAGATATCCCTGCCAAGTATCAGACATGCCAGTGGACGTCCATTCTGTGAAATCACTGGCCTCTGATACTCACAAATGACAGCCATGAAAGTCAAGGGAAAACCGGGAAACTCCTCCAGACAGAAGGAGGCTAGAGGCTGGGAAATACAACGCATGATTCCGAACTGGGTCCTTTCCCTGTTAAGGACGTTACCGCAACACGTGGGGAACCTGAATGGGGCCTGAGGATCAGATCGTGGTAAAGTACTTGATGCCTGCATTAGATCTCGGCTCACTACAACCTCAACTTCCTGGGCTCAAGCCATACTCCCACCTGAGCCTCCTGAGTATCTGCGACCACAGTCGTGCACCACCGCGCTCGGCTAATTTATTTTTAGTTTTAGTAGACACGCGGTTTCACTATGTTGCCAGTGAACTCTTGAGTTCAAGCAATCCGTCCGCCTCGGCCTCCCAAAGTGCTGGGGTTAAAGGCGTGAGCCACTGCGCCTGGCCCCCAAGAATCTATTGAATACCAAAGTACCTGGGAATGAGGGGGTTCAGACTGACAACTCCAAATGGTTCAGGAAACAGAATCAGCTCTCGGTATTGACTGTATGCGTAACTTTTCTGCACATTTGTGTTTGTTTCGAAATTTTTAAAACAGACTAATAAACATGAAATGTTATAGTGTATCTAAAGTGTGCCTGACACACAGTAAGCACACAATAAATGAGATTCCCTCTCCCCCTCCCAGCTCACAGGTCTCCTCTGCCTGCCGCACAGTAGGGACAACTCTCCAGTTAGAGCTGGGAAGCCGAGTCCGGCCAGTCACCTGAGAGGGAGTACACAAAACAATTAACTCAGGAATGGGAGGTGAGTGAAGGCAGAAGAGTGAACTTGAGGAAAACTGAAGGCAGCTTTGTAAGGTTAACAAAAACAACTGGTGCTTGAAAAAAAAATTACATCTATTACATGTATAAGCACAATAGAAATTGTCTGAGCCAGGCGCGGTGGTTAACCCTGTAATCCCAGCACCTCGGGAGACTGAGGCAGGAAGATCGTTTGAGCCCAGGAGTTCGAGACCAGGCGGGGCAACATGGCAAGACCCAATCTCTACAAAAAAAAATTAAAAATTAGCCAGGCGTGGTGGCGCAGCTTTGGGTGCCTGTGCCCCCAGCTACTTGGGAGGCTGAGGCGGGGAGGGAGGGATCGCTGGAGCCCGAAAGGTTGAGGCTGCTGTGAGTTATGATGGCACCACCACACTACTGCCTGGGCAACAGAGTGAGACCCTGTCTCTAAAATAAAAATGTTTTAAAGCATAAATTTGCAAATATGCATCAATGTTAATCCAAGACCCACATATAAGTGTTAAAATGTTCTAGAATTATGCAGTATAAGATTTAATAAGATATGAATCTAAATGTAATAATGCAAATATTAATTTTTAGAACAAAAGTAAATAACTGATGCCATGACAACGTGCACAGCCCGTGCTCGTGCCTGCCAGCAGTAGAGCAGGCAAACCCAGGAACCACCAACTCAGGTCACCCTGAGTCCCTGAACACAGAGGACAGAGTCCTCCAACTCAGGAAGCTCCAGACCCTGAACAGCCCCAGATGCCACTCTCGGCCAGGACCCGCCGGCCAGGGCCGAGAAACCAGCAGCTCTCCAGGCCGCCAGCTCCAGTCCTTGGCTGCGGCCCCCACGAGAGTCCCACTGGAGGCCCTGCCCGCACATGCGCACTTCACCAGCGCGCTTCTGCGTCATAGGACTCTGGGGCAGGTCCTGTGAAGGGCAGCGTCGTCCCCCTAAACTAATACTTGAGGACCATCTCCAAGCCTGGTCCATGGCAGGGACTCACTAAGCAACGGCTGAGGAAAAGGGTGTGGGGGCGCGAGGGGGGGCGGTGCTCTAAGAAGATGACCACAGAGGCAAACCCTGCAACATTCTCCTCTGGCTTCAGTCCCCTAGAGGGAAAAGGAGGTGGCCACTCTTTACAGCAGAAACTGAAAGATAATTTAGAAAATGCTGAATCTGAAAGGGCAATCGGCCGGTGAGCCCAGAAGGCAACCCGCGCAGCGTCCTTTATCTGCAAAGCTAGGGTTGCAAGGAAGGGCCTCCTGGCGCCTGCGCAGTGCGTGTGGCTCCTGTGGCCCCTCAGCCCACACCCGTCCTGGGGCGCCTGCGCAGTGCGTGCAGCTCGCAGGGACCCTGAGCCAGTGCCGGTCCTGGGACGCCTGCGCAGTGCATGCGGTTTGCATAGACTGAGCCTGCGCCACTCCTGGAGCACCTGCGCAGTGCGTGCGGTTTGCATGGACTCTTGAGCCCGTGCCAGTACTGGGGCACCTGCGCAGTGCGTGCGGCTTGCATGGACTCTGACCCTGCGCCACTCCTGGGACGCCTGCACAGTCGTGTCGTTCGCATAGACCCACAGCCCGCGCCAGTCCTGGGGTACCTACACAGTGCACCTCCCCTGCACCTGTAGAGCTGCAGAGCCGGCGCTCATCAAAGGCGTCTTTGTTGCCCTCCTATAGCTGAATAAAGTCCCGGACCACCTACTGAATGAACTATGCGTCTGTGACCAGCTTGAAGAGGAGGTAGAGATCCCCGGGAAAATTCCAACCACGCCAACGCCAGAGACTTGGTGTCCTTACCAGGCATCCCACCCCCACCGCAGCGGGCAGCTGAGATCGCCTCCCAGGACCTTACTAGTCTTAACTGGCCCAAGGACTTCTGATACTTCAGACCTCCTAAGGCCTCACGTGGGGCAGGGAGCTGGGGGCGCGGCGGGGGGAGGGGGGAACCAGTGCAGCCTAGACTGAGTGATGAGATCAAGGCGCTGCCTCCCCAACTTCTGCTTCAGAAACATCCCAAGGGAGGTTATGATTTAAGTACCTGAGCGTGGCCCCATCCCAGAGGGCACTGTTTTCCCAATTCGACTTTCTGCTGCTTGTCATGAGTCTTTCCCACTTGAATCCTCAAATCAGAGGCTGTGATGAAGTAGCCTCTGATGATGGTGAAGGAGCAGCATTTGACCCTACTCAAGACCAGCGCGTTCCTTACAGCTTCTCACAGACCGTCACCACAAACCCAGTGACCAGGCCAAACATCTCTATTACCAATTACAGGGTGGGTGTACTCTGCTGGGATAATAATTATGTTATCCTTCTGAACCTGGCTAACAACAAATGTTACAATCAAAGGGAAATGGGTTTAAGAAAGCTAACTGGGTTGAGGTTAGAGAGGCCATAAGGTTGTTGTAGGAGGCAGCACAAGAGTGGACACAGGTCCTGAGTCACAGAGCAAGACCCGGCCTCTAAAAACAATTTTTTTTATTTCAGAGGGAGGGGGGTGGGAGGGAGACGATCAGGAAAATTAATTAATGAGTGCTAGGCTTAATAACTGGGTGACGAAATAATCTCTACAACAAACTCCCATGACACAAGTTTACCTATATAACAAACCTGCACACGTATCCCTGAACTTAAAAGTTTAAAAAAAAAAAAAAAAAAAAATTGTCGGCCAGGTGTGGTGGCTCACGGCTGTAATCCCAGCACTTTGAGAGGCTGAGGCAGGTGGATCACCTGAGGTCAGGAGTTCAAGATCAGCCTGGCCAACATAGTGAAACCCCCTCTCTGCTAAAAAAAAAAAAAAAAAAACACAAAAATTAGCTGGGCGTGGTGGCGCATGCATGTAATCCCAGCTACTTGGGAGGCTAAGACAGGAGAATCCCTTGAACCCAGAAGGCAGAGGTTGCAGTGAGCCGAGACAGCACCATTGCACTCCGGCTTGGGCAACAGAGCGAAACTCTTGTCTCAAAAAAAAAAAAAATTGTCTAATAACAACCAAAAGGAACTAACTCAACAACAAAAAACAACTGAATTTTAAAAGGGGGCAAAAGATTTGACTAGACATGTCTCCAAAGATAAACAGACGGCCATAAGCATCTGAAAAGATACTCAACATCACTAATTATTAGGAAAATGCAAATCAAAACTAAATGAGATACCACCTTCTGTCCATTAGGATAATTAGTATTTTTTTTTAAAAAAAGGCTGGGTGTGGTGGCTCAGGCCTGTAACACCAGCACTTTGGGAGACCGACCAAGGTGGGTGGATCACCTGAGGTCAGGAGTTCGAGACCGGCCTGGCCAACATGGCAAAACCCCGTCTCTACTAAAAAATTAGCCCGGCATGGTGGCATGCACCTGTAATCCCAGCTACTTGGAAGGCTGAGACAGAAGAATTGCTTGAACCCAGGAGGCGGAGGTGAGCCAAGATTGAGCCACTGCACTCCAGCCTGGGTGACAGAGAGACTCCCTCTCAAAAAAATAAAAATAAGCTGGGTACGGTGGCTCAGGCCTGTAATCCCAGCACTTTGGGAGGCCAAAGCGGGTGGATCACTGGAGGTCAGGAGTTCAAGACCAGCCTGGCCAACATGGTGAACCCTCATCTCTACTAAAAATACAAAAATTAGCCAGGCATGGTGGCGGGCACCTATAATCCCAGCTACTTGGGAAGCTGAGGCAGGAGAATCTCTTGAACCCGAGGGGCAGAGGCTGCACTGAGCCGAGATTGCACCATTGCACTCCAGCCTGGGTGACAAGAGCAAGACTCCATCTCAAAAAAATAAATAAAATAAAAATAATAAATAAAAATAAAAATAATAGGCCGGGCGCGGTGGCTCAAGCCTGTAATCCCAGCACTTTGGGAGGCCGAGACGGGTGGATCACGAGGTCAGGAGATCGAGACCATCCTGGTGAACACAGTGAAACCCCGTCTCTACTAAAACTACAAAAAACTAGCCGGGCGAGGTGGCGGGCGCCTGTAGTCCCAGCTACTCGGGAGGCTGAGGCAGGAGAATGGCGTGAACCTGGGAGGCGGAGCTTGCAGTGAGCTGAGATCCGGCCACTGCACTCCAGCCTGGGCGACAGAGCGAGACTCCGTCTCAAAAATAAAAAAATAAAAATAAAAATAATAATAATAAATAAATAAGAAAACAAAATACGTGTTGAAGGATGTGGAGCAACTGGAACCCTTCTGCATTGCTGGTGGGAATGGTGTGGCTGCTATGGAAAACAGCATGGTGGTTTCTCAAAAACATTCAACATAGAATTACCATAGATCCAGGAATTCCACTTCTGGGTATATGTCCAGAAAAACTGAAAGCAGAGACTCAAAGAGGTATCTGTAAACATTTTAGCATTATCTACAATAGTCAAAAGGTAGAAACAACCCAAGTGTCCATAGACAGATGGATGAATAAACAAAATGTGGCCTATACATATAATGGGATACTATTCAGCCTTAAAAGGGAAGGAAATCCCAACTCATGCTACAACATGGATGAACCTTAAGGATATTATGCTGAGTGAAAAGCAGCCAGTCACAAAAGGAAAAATACTGTCTGATTCCACTTATATGACATAGGTCCCAAGAGTAGTCAAATTCACAGAGACAGAAAGTACAATGGAGGTTGCCAGGGAGAGGCAGGAATGGAGAGTTGTTTAACGGGTGCGAGAGTTTCAGTCAGAGGAGATAAAAAGGTTGTGATATGGGGCCGGGCATGGTGGCACATGCCTGTAATACTAGCACTTTGGGAGGCCAAGGAGGGAAGATGACTTGAGGTCAGGAGTTTGAGACTAGCCTGGGCAACATAGTGAGACCCCATCTCTACTAAAAATACAAAAATTAGCCAGGCATGGTGGCAGATGCCTGTAATCACAGCTACTTGGGAGGCTGAGGCAGGCGAATCGCTTGAACCTGGAAGGCCGAGGCTGCAGTGAGCCAAGATCAGGCCACTGCACTCCAGCATAGGCAACAGACTGAGACTCTGTTCCAAAAAAGAAAAAAGAAAAAGTTCTGGGAGCGGGGCCAGGTGCAGTGGTTCACACCTGTAATCCCAGCACTTTGGGAGGCGAAGGTGGGCGGATGGCTTGAGGTCTGGAGTTTGAGACCAGCCTGGCCAACATGGCAAAGGTCTGTCTCTACAAAAAATACAAAAAAATAGCTGGGCATGGTGGTGCATGCCTGTGGTCCCAGCTACTTGGGAGGCTGAGATGGGAGGATCCCTTGAATCTGAGAGGCAGAGGTTGCAATGAGCTGAGATTGTGCCACTGCACAGAGCCAGACCCTGTCTTAAAAAAATAGTAATAAAGTTCTGGGATAACGGTTGCACAAAAATGTGAATGTACTTAATGCCACTGAACTGTACACCTAAAAATGATAAAGATGATAAATTTCATATTATGTAGATTTTACAATTAAAAATAAGAAGATGAGCATGGGCCAGCTCATCAGGAGTCTTTTATGCAATGCTAAGGACCTGAGACATCATCTTAAAAAGACTGGATAGCATCAGGAAAGATTCTGAAGGAGACTCAGGGGTTAAAAGAGAATTCCCTGTATCTCCAGGACAATGCAGACAGTAGGACAACGGAGAGAGTAAGAATAGAGTTTTGCACAAAACAGACACTCAGTGAATACTGGTGGAATAAAATACACTCCACTATTACCAATTTATCTTAGGAGAGAAAAGCAAGAACTGTTTTCCAAGACAATGCTACAACGCATGCGCCCAATCTTTGAGGTCTCCGTCTGTGCCCAACAGCTCCTCATTCCTGCTGTGGGCATACAGAGGGCGCTCATTCCCGGGGACAGTTCCCAAAGTACCCCCACCTCCCATGACCACACCCCACCACGCCCTGTTCAATTTGCCACCAAATCCCTATCCCTATCCCTGCTCCAACAGGCAATCAAATCTCCACCTCCAGTCACTAGGGGGATGACTTAGCGCCACTACTAAATTCTCTGAGCCAGACTCCTCCGGGAGGTAAAGGAGGATGGGATAATACTCGCCTCTCCCAGCAGCCGTGACAGGGAGGTAATGTACTCACTACCTGGCAGAAAGAGTGCTCCCCAAGCTGGTTGCTCCCTTGGATATTGAAGGCATCACGCTGTACTGAGATTCTCTCTGCACCTGTCTCCCACCCTACCCATCCCAAGAATGTGCGCTCCTGGACGCTAGGATCCATCTTTCCGGGACCTGGAACAGCTGACTTCGCCCGCCAGGCCTCTGGGAAAACCCTGGGTGAGGGCTGCTCAAATGCCTCTAGGGACCAGGATTAATGGAAACGGGTGAGGCTGGCAGCGGGGCACCAGGAACTCCCAATGTGAGGTTCGCCGCCGCCACCCACAGCGAGAAGATTCCTGCCCCGTGAAAGCGTGGCCCAGGGTTGCCGGATGTTTCTCCCCGCACCACCCTAGAACCCAGAAAGTCTGATTCTGGGGTAAAGCGTCGCACCTTTTAGACGCTACCAACTATCTCAAAAAAGCTTACAGACCAACCAAGACGACTACGGGCTGAACCTGGCCTTCAGTCGCCCAGTTGAGACCCCTGTACCTACTCCCAGACCCGCCAGGGGACTGGGGCGGCATCCCCACCGGCCCTTGGGAGGCCAGGCAGCCACTTACGAAGGATGAGAAGGACGGGAGGAGGATCCTAAGAACATTGCACCCAAACACGAAGCTGAGCACCAGCAACCACGCCCAGTGGTCGGCCGCGGCTGAGCTCATCCCGAATACTCCTGGCTGTGGTGGGTCCGCTACGGCAGCTCCATGGGGACCACGCCAGCAGAGGCGACTGCGCCTGCGCGGGTGAAGCCCAGCGCGCCTGCGCACTGCGTCGCCCTCGCAGGAGGCGGGGCCGTTTTTACCACCCGCTCCAGTTGGAGCAGTTATGTTCCAGGTTCCTCCTGGGCCTTCGGGGATTCCGTAGCCTTCTCGCACCCGCCCCCACTCCTACTGAACCAGTTTTTCTGACGTCCGTGTTTCTTTTTCTCCTTCTTTTTAAAATTGAAAACCTTGTAGTACCAAACTCTGGTTTCAAGTGCTAACGACTCCCTGCTTTTGTCATAATTAGTACTTTCTTTAACTTTTAATTCTAGATAAGTTTAAGGTAAACTCTTCCATAAATAAAAAACTACCGTAATTATAGTAGCAGGTAGCTGTCGTGTTCCAAGCAGTTATGTGGAAAATGCCTTACGTTTTCGTTCCAGAGCTAAACACTGTAGTAAGTCTAACCAATTTACACAATTGCATACCTGTAAAAATAAGTTTATTAGACTGCACTGTTCACAATCATTAGTAATAGTTAATAAAGTAACCTGAATCTAGGTGAAGATCAGGTTTTGCCGCAAAAGAATCCCAAATCAAATGTATGCATAGTGGGCAAGGCGCGGTGGCTCACGCCAGTAATTCCAGCACTTTGGGAGGCCGAGGCGGGCGGGTCACGAGGTCAAGAGATCGAAACCAGCCTGACCAACATGGTGAAACCCCGTCTCTATGATACAAAAATTAGCTGGGCGTGGTGGCGCGCGCCTGTAGTCCCAGATACTCGGAAGGCTGAGGCAGGAGAATCGCTTGAACCCGGGAGGCGGAGGTTGCAGTGAGCCAAGATCTTGCCACTAGCACTCCAGCTCCGGCGACAGAGCGGGACTCCGTCTCAAAAAAAAAAAAAGTATGCATAGTGGATAAAACAAGACATGTTCAGCTGTCTCTTCTGCCACGCTGCCATGGCTGGTTTCTGAGGACTAATTCCTAATCAAAATGATGCAAGATTGCGGGTACACTGGCTCATGCCTGTAATCCCAGCACTTTGGGAGATCCAAGCAAGGTGATCACGGGCCCAGGAGTTTGAAACCAGTCTAGGTAACATAGTGCGACCCCATCTTTACAGTAAAATATAAAAATTAGCCAGGCATTGTGGCACGTGCCTGTGGCCCCAGCTATTAGGGAGGCTGAGATGAGAGGATCGCCTGAGCCCAGGAGGTCGAGGCTGCAGTGAGCTGTGATCACACCACTGTGCTCCAGCCTGGGCGACAGAGTACAACTCTGGTTCATTATTATGAACCAATTAAAATAATTATGCGGCTGGGTGCAGTGACTCAAGCCTGTAATCCCAGCACTTTGGGAGGCCAAGGCAGAAGCGGATCACACCTAAGGTCCAGGAACGACTCCAGCCTGACCAACATGGCAAAACCCTGTCTCTACTAAAAATACAAAAATTAGCTGGGTGTGGTGGTGAGCCTGTAGTCCCCAGCTACTCCAGGAGCAAGGCAGGAGAATGGCTTTTAACCTGGGGAGGCCGGAGGTTGGCTGAATCATGCCACTGCACACTCAGCCTGGGCGACAAGAGTGAAACTCTGTCTTTAAAAAAAAAAAAAAAAAAAAAAAAAAGGCGAGTAGCGGTGGCTCAAGCCTGTAATCCCAGCACTTTGGGAGGCCGAGGCGAGGCGGGGATCCGCGAAGTCAGGAGATGAGACCATCACAGCTAACACAATGAAACCCCGTCTCTACTAAAAATACAAAAACTAGCGGGTGAGGTGAAGAGCCTGTAGTCCCAGCTACTAGGGAGGCTGAGGCAGGAAGAATGGCATTAAACCGGGCGGGCTTGCAGTGAGCTGAGATCCGGCCACTGCACTCAACCTGGGTGACAGAGTGAACTTCGGCCTCAAAAAAGAATTATGCAAGAGGCTGTGGTTCTACAAATTTCTTTTTCTTGCTTTTAGTGAAGTCTCAGCTTAGTAGCCCAGGCTGGGTCAGTGGCGTCTGACTCACTCTGTCATACTCCAGTTTTCTATTCTCACCTCAGCCTCCAGTGTTCGAGCACCGCTTCACTCCAGTGCATTTTTGAAAATGAGGCGAGGGTTTCCCGTGATAACCGGGATGATCCCGTCTCTATTATATCGCCCATATTCCTCCCAAACATATATGAGATGGCGTGAAACTCCAGCCATCAACCTCTTTTCTTTTTTTGAGCGAATACCGGTCTATTGCCCAGGCACAGATGCAGTAACTTGAATCCAGCTCATTTAAAAGCTCCTGGGTTTACGCCATTCTCCTGCTTCAGCCTCCACCTCGCCCGGCTAGTTTTTTGTATTTTTTTTAGTAGAGATGGGGTTTCACCGTGTTAGCCAGGATGGTCTCGATCTCCTGACCTCGTGATCAGCCCGTCTCAGCCTCCCAAAGTGCTGGGATTACAGGCTTGAGCCACCGCACCCGGCCAGTTCTACAAATTTCTGTTCAAGAAAACATGTGAAACAAAGCTATTCTGTAGGGGTTGAGTGAATCCTTTCCCTGAAAGGACTTCTTGGTTAGTAAGAGACTTCTGAACTGACCAAAACAAAGAGCAGGAGCCTGGCTCTCCTCCATGGCCTTCCCTTCCACCTGGATGGACCACGCAGCATGGCAGCCCGGCTCCTGGCTCCTCTCTCACTGGAGATTGAGATGGATTTAGAAGGAGAAACTGCCTCTTGAAAAGTGATGACAGGCCAAGCACAGTGGTTCAGGCCTGTAATCCCAGCATTTTGGGAGGCCAAGGTGGGTAGATCACCTGAGGTCAAGAGTTCGAAACCAGCCTGACCAACATGGTGAAAACTCACCTCTCCTAAAAATACAAAAATTAGTTGGGCGTGGTGGCGCATGGCGCATGCCTGTAATCCCAGCTACTCAAGAGGCTGAGGCAGGAGAATCACTTGAACCCGGGAGGCGGAGGTTGCAGTGAGCCCACGTCACGCCATTGCACTCCAGCCTGGGCAACAGAGAGACTCCATCTCAAAAACAAACAAGAAAAACAAAAGTGATGCCAGCCCCGACCCCACTGGACCCCTTTCATCGGCCCCTAGTCTCTGCCTCTGGCTAAAGAGAGGCTCACCACTACACCCCACTGCCACATATCTTCAGGAAAAGGATTACCTAATTCCTGGACAGTCGAGAATGCCTAACCAAACAACAAAAACCCTGGAGCGTGTCCTCAGCTTTGCAGCAGTGGTGGGAGAGGAGCAGCAGCACCCGGGCTTCACAGGCAGCCCAGTTTGAAGAACTCAACCCTCTCCTGTTGCTTCCTGTGAGAAGCACTTCACAAAAGCACCAACAATGGAAGGCTGAGACCTTCTTCCAACACATGGAAAGCACTGTGAGAGCCAGGGTGTTTCAGCATGAGTCAGTCTACATCTAGTACAGGTTAAGATAATAAACAAAGCTCATAACAAGAAGACGACTGTTCATTTCTCAATGTTGCTGTAACATATTACCATGAGCTTGGTGACTTAAGATAACCCAACTTTATGATCTCACAGTTCTGAGAGAAAGATTCCTGAAATGGGTCTTATTGGGCTAAAAATAAAAGCAAAGCTGTATTCCTTCTGGTAGCTCCACGGGAGGATTCATTTCTTTGCTTTTTCCAGCTTCTAGAGGCTGCCTGCGTTCCTGGTCTTGGGTCCCTCCTCCTTGTCAAATCCAGCAGGCACAGTTCTCTGACTCCTGCTTCCATTATCACATCTTCCCTGGCTCTCCTGCTTCCCTCTTTCACTCTAGAAGAATCTTTATGATTACATTGGATCCATGTGGCTACACCAAAATAATCTATCCGTTTAAAATTGTTAATTACATCTGCAAAGTCCATTTGCCACAAAAAGTAACATATTCATATGTGCTGGGGATTAGGTCGTGGCCATGGTGGGGGGACGTTATTCTGCCTACTGTAAATACCATAATCATTTGTGAAAATGAACCAAGATGGCAGCAAGAGAAACTCCACAGAGAAGCCTATTGTTCGTTTATTAATGAACATGGTGTTGGTTGCCAGAGGAAAACCATAAGCTTCCAAGCACCGCTGGAGAAATAACATCAGTTGCTTCCAACCAATCAGTGTTAGATGAATCCAGGCACATGCCCCACCTCAGCCTGACCTGAGAATAGGGTAAATGGGACATATGTCAGAGGCTCAGGAGTCCCTAAAAAATTTTCAAATAGAGTTTCTTTTTAAAATGTCTGAACACCTTTTATTGCACATAAAATCTACCTTAAAGTGGACAAGATGGGAACCAAACATTGAAATCTGTGAGTTGAATAAATCCAGTGAAGAGTGTTGGTTTCAGCCAGAAATCAGTATAAATCATGAAAATAAGCGGATTTTAAATTCCTGGTCAAGGCTGGGCACAGTAGCTCATGCCTGTAATCCCAATAGTTCGAGAAGGTTTTGAACCCAGGAGTTCCAAACCACACTGAGCAACATAGCAAGACTTCGTCTCTACAATCAATCAGTCAATCAATTCCTGGTCAATGTGACATGGGTATTCAACTCTTAAACCCCAACAGAAATGATGACCTAGAAATAGGTGCCGGCTGGGGGTGGTGGCTCACACCTATAATCCCAGCACTTTGGGAGGCCGAGGTGGGTGGATCACCTGAGGTTGGTAGCTCGAGACCAGCCTGGCCGACATGGCAAAACCCCGTCTCTACTAAAAATACAAAAATTAGCCAGGCATGGTAGTGCGCACCTGTAATCCCAGCTACTTGGGAGGCTGAGGCAGGAGAATCGCTTGAACCCAGGAGGTGGAGGTTGCAGGGAGCCAAGGTGGCACCATTGCACTCCAGCCTGGTGACAGAGTAAGACTCCATCTCAAAAAAAGAAAAGAAGAAGAAGACTAATAACTAAAAATAGGTGTTGTTCCACTGTGAGCTGCATAGAGCAGGTGTATGCAAACCTAGCCCCAAAGGCCAAAAGAGCTAAGAGGCTGAAGAAAGAAGTTGACAAAACTAAGTTTCTCAAAAATAAATATTTAATAGAGAAACAAACAGAAGTAGCTCATACCTCAGGCAGCCATAGTAGGTTTCTGAGCCTGCACTTCAGAATGTATTGTGTTGTTTTGTGTGTTGTGTTTTGTTTTGTTTAGGGACTGAATCTCACTCTGTCACTGTGTCACCCAGACTGGAATGCAGTGGCATGATCATAGCTCACTGCAGCCTCCAACTCCTGGGCTCAAGTGATCCTCCTGCCTTAGCCTCCCAAGTAGCTGGGACTACAAGTGCAGGCCACCACGCCCAGCTAAGGGGTGTGTGTGTGTGTGTGCATTAATCAATTTTTACACTACTCTAAAGAACTACCTGAGACTGGGTAATTTATAACAGAAAGAGGTTTAATTGACTCACAGTTCCACATGGCTGGGGAGGTCTCAGGAAACTTACAATCATGGCAGAAGGCCAAGGAGAAGCAAATATCTTCTTCACGAGGTGGCGAGGTGGGGGCAGGTACCACCACCATCACAAAAGATCTCACAAGATCTCTCTCAGATCTCATGAGAACTCCCTTGCTATCATGAGAACAGCATGGAGGAAACCGCCCTCATGATCCAATCACCTCCCACCAGGTCCCTCCCTCAATAAGTGGGGATCACAATTCGAGATGATATTTGGATGGGCACACAGAGCCAAACCTTATCAATATGTGTGTGTAGATGGGGTCTCACTATGTTGCGCAGGCTGGTCTCGAACTCCTGAGCTCAAGCAGTCCTCCTGCCTCATCCCCACAAGTAGCAGGGATTACAGGTGCACCCTATCACACCTGGCTAATTTATTTTTATTTTTACTTTTTGTAGAGTTGGATTCTCACTATGTCATCCAGGCCAGTCTCTAACTTCTGGCCTAAAGCAGTCCTCCCACCTCAGCCTCCCGAAGTGATGGGACTGCAGGTATATGCCACCATGCCTGGCCAGAAGGTATTCTTTATATACAAGCTTTTAGGGCAAAATATGTTCCAACAATGAATGAAGAATTGGTGTCTGTTGGAATATTGCATTTTAGTATACCTGAATTGTTAAGCCTTTGTGTGTGTATATAGCTAATCTGAAGAAAAATAGAATGTAATAGGAACTATCTTGCTATGTTTAGTTTTTGGTTGTTGCTGTTTGCTAGAGACAGGGTCTCAATTTGTCACTCAGGCTGTAGTGCAGTAGCATGACTGTAGTTTACTGCAGCCTCGAACTCCTAGATTCATGCAATCCTCCCACCTCAGCCTCCCAAGTGGCTAGGACTACAGGTGTGCAGCACCACAACTGGCTAATTTTAATGAGGTTTTTAAAAGTGTTTATAAAAGATAATATTTAAGGTGATGGATATCTAAAAAAACCAGCTTTGATCTTTAACACTATATGAATCTGTCAAATGATCAAATGGATCCCCAAAATGTGTACATCTATTATGTATCAATAAAAAAGATTCCAGGCCAGGTGGGGTGGCTCAGGCCTGCAACCCAAGCACTCTGGGAGGCCAAGGCAGGAGGACTGCTTGAGGTCAGAAGCTGGAGACCACCCTGGGCAACACAGCAAGACCCCCATCTCTACAATATAAAAGAATAAAATAAAAAGAGTCCAAGAAATAAGTTAAATTATATATGTGGAAGGGTTCCCTGAAAGAACAAGAATTTACATCTTTAAATAAAGTAAAATGTTAAAAAATGGAAGTGTAGGCTGGGTGCGGTGGCTCATGCCCGTAATCCCAGCACTTTGGGAGGCCAAGGCTGGCGGATCACGAGGTCAGGAGTTCGAGACCAGACTGGTCAACATGGTGAAACCCCGTCTCTACTAAAAATACAAAAATTAGCCGGGCATGGTGGTGGGCACCTGTAATCCCAGCTGCTTGGGAGGCTGAGACAGAAGAATTGCTTGAAACCAGAAGGCAGAGGTTGAAGTGAGCCAAGATCGCGCCACTGCACTCCAGCCTGGTCAACAAGAGTGAAACTCTGTCTCAAGAAAAAAAAAAAAAAAGGAAGTTTAAAAACAAGCATTTCTGCAACATTTTAAAATACAAATATTAAATTATCCTAAATGGCAGCACTATTTATATTGCTAGATGGTGGTGTGCAACATTGAATTGTATGCTTTCAAATGACTAATTGTATCTTGTATGAATTTCACCTCAATTTGAAAAATATTGCTAAAACCAGATAACCTTTATTTATTTTTTATTTTTTGAGATGAAATCTTGCTTTGTTGCCCAGGCTGGAGTGCAGTGGCACAATCTTGGCTCACTGCAACTTTCGCTTCCCAGGTTCAAGTAATTCTCTGGCCTCAACCTCCCAAGTAGCTGGGATTACAGGCATGCACCACCACGCCTGGCTAATTTTTGTATGTTTAGTAGAGACAGGTTTCACTGTGTTGGTCAGGCTGGTCTCAAACTCCTGACCTCAGGTGATCTGCCTGTCTCAGCCTCCCAAAGTGCTGAGATTACAGGGATGAGCCACTGCGCCCAACCCAGATAACCTTAATATTTTATTTATTTTATTTTATTTTATTTTTTTAATGGAATCTCTCTCTGTTGCCCAGGCTAGAATGCAGCGGCCTAATCTCAGCTCACTGTAACCTCCACCTCCCAGGTTCAAGCAATTCCCCTGCTCCAGCCTCCCGAGTAGCTGGGATTACAGGTGTGCACCACCATACCCATTAATTTTCGTATTTTTAGTAGAGATAGGGTTTTGCCATGTTGGCCAGGCTGGTCTCAAACTCCTGACCTCAAGTCATCCACCCACCTCAGCCTCCCAAACTGTTGGGATTACAGGCATGAGCCTCCACACCTGGCCCCAGATAACCTTTAAAATGTTTTTATTTTAGTCCTTATTTTACACCAAGCCCTTCTCATAGGTAAAGTTCAATAAGTTAAAAATTAATCTTCTTATTGTTATTAGTACAGCCAACTTTATTTAGATCATAAATTTTCACAGGCTTAGTACTATGCCCAGAAATGTATCTCTAAATAAACTTTCATTTGCATTTTAAATTTGTTTTTATTTTATGTCACGTCACCTCTGTTTTAAAAATAATTAAAATATTAAAAGTTTTTATTTTAAAATAGTTTCAAACTTGTAGAAAAGTTGTGGCCAGGCACAGTGGCTCCACCCTGTAATCCCAGCACCTTGGAGGGGTAAGCCAGGAGAATCACTTGAGTGCAGGAGTTCGAGATCAGGCTGAGCACCATAGAGACAGAGACCCTGTCTCTAAAAAATATTCTTTTTTCTTAATTAGCCAGGCATGGTGGTGCACGCATGTAGTCCCAGCTACTTGGGAGGCTGAGCTCAAGGCTGCAGTGAGTTGTGATTGCACCACTGCACTCCAGCCTGGGTGACAGACCAAGACTCTGTCCCAAAATGGAAAGAAAGAAAGAAAAGTTGCAAAAAATAAAAATGGTGTCAAGAACATTCAATGTAAGCAGAGCTGGTGGTTCACACCTATAATCCCAGCTCTTGGGAAGCTAAGGTGAGAGGATCGCTAGAGGCCAGGAGTTCAAGACCAGCCTAGGCAACACAGAGAGACCTTGTCTCCAAAAAAAAAAAAAAAAAATCCATATCCTTAACTTAGATTAACCTAGTTCACTTTACTTCATTTGCTTCTTCATGTTCTTTCTCTCCCTCTGTTAAGCAGAATACTATACACCAGTGTCAATCACTGAGAAAGAAACATCATGCACTGATTACCAATCCCAAGGGAGGACCCTAAACACCTCGTTAGTTTCTGCTAAGATTCCTGCATTTGCTAGGAGATTTTGCACAAACTTATCTGCCCGCCTGAGCATAAGTCCAGGGAGATAGAACACTTGCACAAGTCAGGCAAAGCAACTTTATTATACCCGGAAAGGCAGCAAAAGCCAACAGAAGCCTAGGATCCATGGTCAGCAGGTCCCCAAGCCTCAAGAAAGGTGCATAGGACAGAGGAAGTCTCATCTGCACGAGCTCCACTTCACACTGCAGCTGAGGGACTCAGAGAGCACTCCACCGCTCCACTCTGGGTTTTATACTCTGGCGAGGACTTGACTTAACTGATCACAAGTGTTGCAGGACATCCGTTCTTGGAGGAACACGGAGAGAGCCTGGCTTGTTCCTCCTTATCTCAGGATGTTGCAATCTTGGTACATTCTGCCTGGCGAATTGCAAGCAAAAAGGGGGAGAGCTAGGTTGACCAAGGTTCTTTGGGGACTTGTTCTCTGTCTCTCTCTCCCTCTCTCATTCTTTTCTCTCTCTTTCTCACTCTCTCTGATTCTCTGTGTGTGTGTGTGTGTGTGTGTGTGTGTGTGTGTGTGTGTGACTAAGAATGTGCTCTGACATTTTTTTTTTGGAGACAGGGTCTTGCTCTGTCACCCAGGCTGGAGTACAGTGGCACAATCTTAGCTCACTACAACCTCCGTCTCCCAGGTTCAAGCGATTCTCCTGCCTCAGCCTCCAAGTAGCTGGGGTTACAGGCATGCACCACCACTCCTGCTATTAGAGATGGGGTTACACCATCTTGGTAAGGCTGGTCTCAAACTCCTGACCTCAGGTGATCCACCCACCTCAGCCTCCCAAAGTGCTGGGATTACTTACAGGTGTGAGCCACTTCGCCTGGCCTCTTACATAATTTATCAACTTCCATAATGTTAACATCAATACAATACTTTAATCTGCTATTTGTGTTCCAATTTTGTCAATTGACTGCATAATTTCCTTTCTCCCCCAGTATAAGATCTAGGGTTGGCAGGGCATGGTGGCTCATGCCTGTAATCCCAGCACTTTGGGAGTTCAAGGCGGGTGGATCATCTGAGGTCAGGAGTTCAGGACCAGCCTGGCCAACATGGTGAAACCCCATCTCTATGAAAAATACAAAAATGAGCTGGGCATGGTAGTGGACACCTGTAATCCCAGCTACTTGGGAGGCTGAGGCAGGAGACTCGCTTGAACCCAGGAGGCGGAGTTTGCAGTGAGCCAATATTAAGCCATTGCACTCCAGCCTAGGCAACAAGAGCGAAACTCCGTCTCAAAAAAACAAAAAGAGGCCGGGCGCGGTGGCTCAAGCCTGTAATCCCAGCACTTTGGGAGGCCGAGACGGGCGGATCACGAGGTCAGGAGATCCAGACCATCCTGGCTAACACGGTGAAACCCCGTCTCTACTAAAAAATACAAAAAACTAGCCGGGCGAAGTGGCGGGTGCCTGTAGTCCCAGCTACTTGGGAGGCTGAGGCAGGAGAATGGCGTGAACCCGAGAGGAGGAGCTTGCAGTGAGCTGAGATCCGGCCACTGCACTCCAGCCTGGGTGACAGAGCAAGACTCCGTCTCAAAAAAAAAAAAAAAAAGATCCAGGGTCAGGTATTTTATTTAAATTACATGTCTCCTTGGCCTCCTTTAATCTGAAACATTTCCATATATTTTCTTTGTTTTTTATTATGTTGACATTTTTGAAGATACAATTCCCCTGCCTCTAAAAAAAAAAAAAACTTTATGAGCCACAGCAGTGGATGTGCCTGCAGTCCCAGTACTTGAGAGGCTGCAGTGAGAGAATTACTAAAGCTGAGGAGTTGGTGACCAGCCTGGGCAACATAGTGAGACTCCACCCCTAAAAAAAAAAAAAAGTATTTCAAGAATACATACATAGTGAGACTCCACCCCTAAAAAAAAAAAAAAAAAAGCATTTCAAGAAACCGTTCTGAAAAGTAGTATAGCATTGTTATAGACGGAGTCTCACTCCGTTGCCACGGTGGAGTGCAGTGGTGCGATCTCGGCTCACTGCAACCCCTGCCTCCCAGATTCAAGCGATTCTCCTGCCTCAGACTATCAAGTGGATGGAACTACAGGTGCACACCACCATGCCCAGATAATTTTTGTATTTTTGTATTTTTAGTAGAGACAGGGTTTCACCATGTTGGCCAAGATGGTCTTGATCTCTTGACCTCGTGATCCACCTGCCTCAGCCTCAAAGTGCTGGGATTACAGGCGGGAGCCACCGTGCCAGGCCAATTATACCATTTTACATTCCTTCTGTCAGTGACTAACAGTGTACAATAGTTCCAGTTTCGGCCGGGTGCGGAACTCAGGTGCGGAACTGAAACCGCGTGTCTACTAAAAAGACAGGGTATGGCGCTTCGCAGTCCCAGCTACTCTTGGGAGGCTGGAGGCAGGAGAATGGCATGAATCTGGGAGGCAGCGTTGCAGTGAGTTGCATCACATTCATTGCACTCCAGCTCAGTAATAGAGCTAGACTCCGCCTCAAAAAAAAATGTATTTCAAGAAACTGCTAACCTGTTTTGCTAACCTGTTTTGCAAAGTAGTGTAGCATCAAGTATGCTCTTTTGAGACGGAATCCTCGCCAGGTCTCCCAGGCTGGAGTGCAGTGGCTGATCTCGCTCAGTGCAGCCTCCTCGGTTCACTTCATTCTCCTCTCCCAGCCTGCCCTCCCCAAGTAGCTGAGACTACAGGCCTCAGCCCCACCCACTGGCTAGTTTTTGTATTTTTAGTGGTGAGACGGGCTCACCCATGTTAGCCAGGAGGTCTCTCCATCTCCCTGACTGCGGATCCACCTACCGGCCTCCCAAAGTGCTGGGATTACAGGCTTGAGCCACTGCCTCGCCTTTTTTTTTTGAGACAGAGTCTCACTCTGTCACTCAGCGCGGGAGTGCAGGAGGCATGATCTCGGCTCACTGGAACCTCCTCTGCCTCCCAGGTTCAAGCCGATTCTCCTGCCTCAGCCTCCTGGGCAATTCAGGACCTCACAGGACCACCACCACGCCCAGATAATTTTGTATTTTAGTAGAGATGGGTTTCCACCATGTTGGCCAGGATGGTCTCTCGACCTCCTGACCTCGTGATCCACCCACCTCAGCCTCAAAGTGCTAGGATTACAGGCAGGAACCACCACACCTGGCCAAGCCATGAATGCATTTTATATCATTCTCCCTTCCTGGCAATGACTAACAGTGCACAAGAGCCCCCAGTTCGCCGGGTGTAGCCGACGCTTGGGGTCTCAGCACTTTGGGAGGCCGGTGCGTGATCACCTGAGGTCAGGAGTTCAAGAGCAGCCCGCCAACATGGGTGAAACCCTATTTCTACTAAAAATACAAAATTAGCCGGCAGGCAGGGCACCTGTAATCTCAGCTACCTGGGAGATTGAAGTGAGAGATCAAGCAACCCGGGAGGTAGAGGTTGCAGTGAGCCGAGATCACGCCCACTGCACTCCAGCCTGGGAGAATCTAGACTCTGTCTCAAACAATGAACAAACAAACAAAACACAGGGACTTCCAGTTCCCACATCCTCAGCAATACTTGGTGGTGTCAGTGTTTTTTTTGAGACGAGTCTCGCCTGCCGCCCAGGCTGGAGTGCAATGGCCGATCTCAGCTCACTGCAAGCCTCACCCCGGTTCACGCATTCTCCTGCCTCAGCCTCCCAAGCAGCTGGGACTACAGGCACCCCACCACGCCGGCTAGTTTTTGTATTTTTTAGTAGAGACGGGGTTTCTACCTATGTTAGCCAGGGATGGTCTCATCTCCTGACCCTGATCCACCCGCCTCGGGCCTCTCCCAAAGTGCTGGGATTACATGTGAGCCATCACACCGCCTAGTGTCAGTGTTTTCAATCCAGCCGTTCTAATAAGGGGTGGTGGTATCTCATTACAGTTTTCTGCTATATTTGCATTTCCCTAATGACTACTAATATTGAACACATTTTCATATGCTTGACATTCTTACATCTTTGATGAACTATCTGTTCAGATCTTTCTTGCCCCTTTCTTTACTGAGTTGTTCATTATCTATTATAATCTTGAGTTTATTCTGTGTACAAATCCTTTATCTGTAATATGTTTTGCAAACATTTTATCCCAGTCTGTGACTTGTCTTTTCATTCTCCTAAAACTGTCCTTTGAAAAGCGGAAGGTTGTTTTGTTTTGTTGTGTTTTTGAGACAGGGTCTTGCTCTGTCACCCTAGTTACAGTGCAGCAGCTCAATCACAACTCACTGCGACCTCTGCCTCCCAGGCTCAAGCAATCCTTCCACCTCTGCCTCCTAAGTAGCTGGGACTAGAGGTGCATGACGCTACACCCAGCTGATTTTTAAATTTTTTGTAGAGACAAAGTCTCATTATGTTTCCCAGGCTAGTCAGAGACAGAAGATTTTAAGCTATGGTAAAAGAAAGTGGATCAGTGGCTACCTGGGGCTTCAGGAGTTATGGCCAGGATTGGCTGCAAATGGACAGGTGGGATCTTTTCCAGGTGATTTAAATGTTCCAAAACTGGATTGTAGTGATGGTTGCACAGCCCTGTACATTTACTAAGAATCCCCAAGGCAGGTGCATCACTTGAGCCCAGCAGTTCAACACAGTCTAGGTAAGTAAATGGTGAAACCCCGTCTCTACAAAGAAATTTAAAATTATCCAGGCATGATGGCATACACCTGTAGTCCCAACTGGCTCAGGAGGCTAAAGCGAGAGAATTGCTTGAGGCTTCAGTCCAGGAGGTCGAGGCTGCAGTGAGCTTATATAGTCATGCATCACCACTCCAGCCTGGGCACAGGAGTGAGGACTCCTGCCTCAGAGAAGTGGAAAGAAGGAAGTGGTGGTGGAAAGGGGAAAGGGAAGGTGAGGGGAAGGGAGGGAAGGGAAGGGGGAGGGAAGGGGGGGAGGGGGGAAGGAGGGGAAGGACGGGAAGGGAGGGAGGAAGGAAAAGGAAGGAAGGAGTGGAGGGGAGGGAAAAGGAAGGAAGGAAAAGAGAAGAGGAAGGGGAGGGAAGAGGGAAGGAAGGAAAAGAGGGGAAGGGGGGAAGGAAGGAAGGGGGAAGAGCCCCTGTGAAAAAAAAATTAACACCCCACCAGCAGCATATCCAATTGGGTAGAAAAACATTATTTTTTAAAATGAGGCTGGGCGTGGTGGCTCACACCTATAATCCCAGCACTTTGGGAGGCTGAGGTGGGCAGATTACTTGAGGCCAGGAGTTCAAGACCAGCCTGGACAACATGGTGAAACCCTGTCCCTACTAAAAATAAAAATAAACAGCAGGATGTGGTGGCACACGCCTGTAATCCCAGCTACTTAGGAGGCTGAGGCATGAGAATCTCTTGAATACATGAGGTGGAGGTTGCAGTGAGCCAAGATTGTGCCACTGCACTCCAGCCTGGGCCCTGTCTCAGAAAAAAATTAAATTAAATTAAATCTTTTTAAAAATGAGACTGAGTGTGTTGGCTCACACCTGTAATCCCAGCACTTTGGGAAGCCAAGGTGGGAAGATTCCTTGAGGTCAGGAGTTTGAGACTAGCCCGGCCAACATAGTGAGAACCTGCCTCTACAAAATAAATAAAATAAACTGAGGCCAGGTGCAGTGGCTCATGCCTGTAATCCCAGCACTTTGGGAAGCCAAAGCAGGCAGATCATCTGAGGTCAGGAGTTCGAGACCAGCCTGGCCAACATGGTGAAACCCTGTCTCCACTAAAAATACAAAAAGTGTCTGGGCGTGGTGGCAGGCACCTGTAAACCCAGCTACTTGGGAGGGTGAAGTGGGAGAATCACCTAAACCCGGGAGGTGGAGGTTATAGTGAGCAGAGATCATGCCACTGCACTCCAGCCTGGGGGACAGAGTGTGACTCTGTCTCAAAAAATAATAATAAATAAATAAGCTCAGTGGCCAAGGTTAGAGGCTCATATCTGTAATCCCAGCACTTTGGGAGGCCAAGATGAGAGGATTGCTTAAGCCTGGGGTTTGAGATCAGCCTAGGAACATAGCAAGACCTCATCTCTACAAAAAAAAAAAATTATTTAGTGGGCATGGTGGTGCACACCTGTAGTCCCAGCTACTCTGAAGGGTGAAGTAGGAGGATTACTTGAGCCCCGGAGATGGAGCCTGCAGTGAGTGATGATCGCGCCACTGAACCCAAAAGGCGGAGGTTGCAGTGAGCCTGGGTGACAGAGTGAGACCCCATCTCAAAAAAAAAAAAAAAAAAAGATTCTGACATGCTACAACATGGATGAACCCTGGCGACATTATGCTAAGTGAAATAAACCAGTCACAAAAAACAAATATTGTACGATTCCTCTTGTATGAGGCATCTAAAGTAGTCAAACTGAGAAACAGAAAGTAGAATAGTGGTTACCAGAGACTGGGGGGATGTGGATATGGGAAGTTGTTTAATGGGCAGAGTTTTGGAGATCTGTTGTACCATAGTACTTAACACTACTGAACTGCACACTTGACAATCGTTACGATGGTAAATGTTATGATATGTGTTTTTACAAGAATTACATTTTTCTTTTAAAAAAGATATTTTTAAAAAGATATTAAAGCCTTTTAGGTATCAGATACTTCACTCACTGCAGGGTAAAATATGATGATGAACCAAATATGCCCAGACCTTGTTCTCTTATGGCTTAACTAAACAAACAACTGTTAAGTACTATAAATAATTATAAGCATGCAAAGCATTTTGAAGGGACACATAAGTTTATCTTGGTAACTGTCCACATCCTAGCTCCAAGTTGGATGATAGGTTTACAGATGCACATTATATTGTTTGTAAATAATATAAAATAAAGGAAGGATATGCATAAAATAAAAATGGGGTGTGTGCATTATTTAAGACTTTTTCAAAAAAGTCTCGGCCTACGCCTGAGGCTGGAGCAAAAATCACCATTGTACTGGTTCACGCCATTTTCCACTATGGACTATTAGCCACCGCCTGGGGTTAGTTTTAGACAGGCTCACAGAGGGTTCTCGATCTGACCCTGATCAGGTATGTCACCCGCCTCGCCAAGACTTTTTCAAAAAGTAGTCCATGGGTGGTGGCTCATGCCTGTAATCCCAGCACTTTGGGAGGCTGAGGGGCAGACTACCTGAGGCTGGGAAGAGTTCAAGGAACCACTAACATAGAAAAGAAACCCTGTCTCTACTAAAATACAGTAAAATGGGCATGGTGGCATGTGCCTGCAATCCTAGCTGAGGCTGGAGCATTTGGTGAGAATTTGAACCTATAGGAGGCAGTAGGGGTTGCGAGCTGAGATCACCACTGCACCTGTCAAGGGTGGCAGGGCAAGACTCAGACCAAACACAAAACAAAAAAGTAGTATGGAATGCTATTAAATACAGAAGGCCCTGATCTAATGTGGGGATTGAGCACGCAAGGGTTAATAAGGGATTTCATATACTTCATTATTTTCATCTCCCTCCCATGGAAAAATAGACTAGACTGATTAATAGGTCTGTGTTAGAAAATTTCCAGTGAAAAATGCAACCTGTGATCTCCGTGCCTCCCCTACAGCCCCACAAGTGACACACTGAAGAGACAATTCTCCCCTTTTCTTTAAGGTCAGCTCAGAGATGAGAGAGCACCCTGGAATGTTCCAAATTAAGTTTCACCAAACATTTCGAAAGTATTCAAAATAAACACACAAGTAAAATAGACTAACCTACGAGTCCAAGATTTCTCATTCCATTTAGAGCTATTAATGGAAAGAATAACTTCGCTGGCCCAGGCAACATAACAGGCACATTTTGATAATGAGAAAGTCCTTTTTGGATCAAACCTAAATTGATGGTACTTCACATATAGTTCAGGGTGTTGAGATGACCACATGGCAGAGTGCCACGGAAAAAGCATTTTGCAGCATGCAAATATGATCAATACAAGCAACAAGAGGAAGATGCAAAATCATGTGATATTAAAGGCCTTGGCTGAGCCCGGGAGCTCATGCCTGTAATCCCAGGGCTTTGGGAGGCCAAGGCACGAGGATCTCTTGAGCCCAGGAGTCTGAAATTACAGTGAGCTATGATCATACCACTGCATTTCCGCCTGAGTGTCAGAGTTAAGTCTCAAACACAAAAAAAGAAAAATGTAAAGCATTTAGACGACATTTTTTTCTGCGTTTAGTTATTATCCTGGCCAACATTCCAAACCACAGACGTAGGGCAACATCTAATCAAACTTAAGGCAGCTTCCTCCTGCAGGCTTCAGAATGGAGCGCCCCTCAGGCCATGTCAGATACACATGTCTGTACCATTGCCTCTGCTTTTATAGCTCACAAGAGACAGGGAAACCTTTAGCTTGTTCATGTGATTTCAAGAGTCAGGCAGAGGCCGGGCGCGGTGGCTCATGCCTGTAATCCCAGCACTTTGGGAGGCCGAGGCGGGCGGATCACGAGGTCGGGAGATTGAGACCATCCTGGCTAACACGGTGAAACCCCATCTCTACTAAAAATACAAAAAATTAGCCGGGTGTGGTGGCGGGTGCCTGTAGTCCCAGCTACTCGGGAGGCTGAGGCAAGAGAATGGCGTAGACTGGAGAGGCGGAGCTTGCAGTGAGCCAAGATCACGCCACTGCACTCTAGCCTGGGCGAAAGAGCGAGACTCCGTCTCAAAAAAAAAAAAAAAAAAAAGAGGCAGAACAAGTGCCTCTTAATATCTGAGTAGGTTTTGCAGGGAGGGGTTTCACTCAGGTCTTGAATATTAAATGGCTGCCCCTTAGAGGGTGTGATTATCCTCTGAAGCCACAAAAGCTGAGCTATATCGGAGAAAAGCAAGGGACCCTTCCTTTCCATATTTGGAAAACTGGGCTTCATTTGTGAGCAGGAGAGAATAATGTGACCAATTTATGGCTGGCTTAGTGTTCTTTTTAAAATAACAATCAGTACTGTGGACTACTAGAGGGATACATGCAATAACAGAAATCCAGTCATCGTCTCTAATGACAATTAATTACACAGTCATGTATCCATAACGTTTGGAAACAGCCTAGAAACATATGCTGCATGGTGAGCTATATGTCTGTATTTGTGTTTGGGTGTCTCTGGCCAGCTCATCCATCATAGTGATGATAGACAAGCTGTGTCAAGCCCTGTGTTTTTGCTCTCATTTGCGTCTTTTGCTTCTCATCCTTCTGCAGCAGCCTGGATATCCAATAGAGTGATGAGTGCTGAGCACTCACACGTTCTGACCATCACCTCCCTTCCTACCTTCTCCTTGGTTCACAGGCTTGGGTCACATCTACCCTGTTTATCTTCTGTCTTCACCATGTGGACAAACCAGCTCAGATCCTGGGCTTCCAGGGAAACAGTGTGGTCCACTACAGCAGTGTAGGATCCAGAGCTCTTCCCATTTCTTCCCTTCCCTTCCACTCTCTACCATCAGCTTTTTTTCTGCCCTGCCACTCGCTGAAACTGCTTCATCAGGACAATGGGTGACATATCTAGTTGCCAGCTATAGGCATTTTACGTTCCCCATTTGACCCCTCCACATGCTGAGGTTTCAGCTCTCACCCGAACATCTCTTTTCTTTCAAATATTTCCTTCCTCCTAAGCTCCAGGCCTGTAGCTGCAACTGCCTGCTGGACCCGGATATTTCCCAAAACGTAAAGCATCAACACCAGACCTACCAGCTTCCTCTCAAACTCTCTGCGTCCCTGGCAGGACAAATGGCTCCCCATCCACACAACCTGGTAGATACTGCTGAATACCAGGCCACATCAACTCTTCTCATTGTCCTTCCTGACAGAGCCCTCATTTGTTCAAGTGTCTACTGTCTCCACTCCGGCCCAACTCCAGGGGTGGGCCTGATTTGGTCAAAAGGGTATCCGAGTCCCCCTCACTGTGACTAAATTCTAAATTCTAAGAAAAGTCCATTGACAGACACTCTGAGAAAATAGACATTATTTGTCTGGATGCTGTAATCTGGATATGATACCTAGAATTTCAATTTCAGACAGAGAAAGAAGCCAACTCAGAAAGAGGCACAACAAAA
The DNA here is from genome assembly GCF_008728515.1 of Papio anubis. Lineage (NCBI taxonomy): Eukaryota > Metazoa > Chordata > Mammalia > Primates > Cercopithecidae > Papio > Papio anubis. The sequence goes on along the minus strand of NC_044979.1, from coordinate 174,885,882 downwards.
GAGGAAAAAAAGAAACAGGCTGGACGCGGTGGCTCACACCTGTAATCCCAGCAATTTGGGAGGTGGGGCGGGTGGATCACCTGAGGTCAGGAGTTTGAGACCAGCCTGGCCAACATGGTGAAACCTCGTCTCTACTAAAAACACAAAAATTACCCGGGTGTGGTGGCAGCCGCCTGGAATCCCAGCTACTTGGGAGGCTGAGGCAGAAGAGTCGCTTGAATCCAGGAGGCAGAGGTTGCAGGGAGCCAAGATCGCGCCACTGCACCCCAGCCTGGGCGACAAAAGTGAAGCTCCATCTCAAAAAAGAAAAAAAGAAAAAAAAAAAAAGAACTTGGGACTGTGATAACCCATTAAGCTGCTAAGTCCACGACCCAGGGCAAGCCTATTATGAATCCCACATCCATCTTCTATTGTTGGAGATGATCTCCTTTCTCGTGGTTGATGCTAATTTGGGTTTCTATTGCTCATGGCCAAAAGTCTCTGTGCTCTGTCTCACATCAGATTCACTGAAGAGTCCTGCCATTCCCCACCAATATATATCCCCACTTCACCACCACTACCACGGATCCCTATCCCTACAGCCAAGATCCTAGTCATTCATTGCCTAAACGACTTTAATATGTACCCCTGGTCTCCCCCATCCCAAGATAACCCGATCCTACATCTCAACCTCTCAGGCTAAACTCTGTGTTTTCTTCCTTCAAGGTGCTTACAACTATGTCAAAGTATCCTGTTTACTGGTTTATTGTCTGTCTTCTCATGCTAGAGCACAAGTCCTATGAGGACAGGCAGCTTGGCTCTTTTTTTTTTTTTTTTTTTTTTTGAGACGGAATCTCGCTCTGTCGCCCAGGCTGGAGTGCAGTGGCCAGATCTCAGCTCACTGCAAGCTCTGCCTCCCGGGTTCACGCCATTCTCCTGGCTCAGCCTCCCAAGTAGCTGGGACTACAGGCGCCCGCCACCTCGCCTGGCTAGTTTTTTGTATTTTTTAGTAGAGACGGGGTTTCACCGTGTTAGCTAGGATGGTCTCGATCTCCTGACCTCGTGATCCACCCGCCTCCGCCTCCCAAAGTGCTGGGATTACAGGCGTGAGCCACCGCGCCCGGCCAAGCTTGGCTCTTTTTTGGGAGGGACAGGATCTCTCTCTGTCGTCCAGGCTGGAGTGCAGTGGCACAATCTCAGCTCACTGCAACCTCTGCCTTTCAGGTTCAAGTGATTCTCCAGCCTCAGTCACCTGAGTAGCTGTAATTACAAGCATGCACCACTATGCCCAGCTAATTTTTTTCTACTACTTTTTGTAGAGGCAGGGGTCTCCCTGTGTTGTTCAGATTGGTTGTGAACTCCTGGGCTCAAGCAATCCTCCTGCCTTGGCCTCCCAAAGTGCTAGGATTACAGGCAGGAGTCACTGCACCCTGCCAACTCTTTTTTTAAACCACTTTATTCAGGTATGATTAACATATCAAAACTGTACATATTGAACGTAAACATTTGGATGAGATTCGGGATAAGTATACACTTGTGAAACCATTACCACCATCAAGGCCATAAACATACTTGTCCCCTCGCAGTTTCACTGCACCTGCTTTATGATGATTGCTGCTATTTTTGTGACAAAACACTTCACATATTAAGATCCACTCTCTTAGTAAACTTTTAGTATACAATACTTTTTTTAAAAGAGATAGGGGTCTCATTATGTGGCCCAGGCTGGTTTTCTCAAAGTCTTGAACTCAAGTAATCCTCCCTGCTTCAGCCTTTCTCTATTGCATATTCATGGTGTCCTTGTCAAAAATTAGTTGTCAGCTGGGCCCAGTGGCTCGCGCCTGTAATCCGAGAATTTTGGGAGGCCAAGGTGGGTGGATCACCTGAGATCGGGAGTTTGAGACCAGTCTGACCAATATGGTGAATCCCTGTCTCTACTAAAAATACAAAAATTAGCTGGGCCTGGTGGTGTGTGTCTGTAATCCCAGCTACTTGGGAGGCTGAGGCAGGAAAATTGCTTGAACCCAGGAGGCAGAGGTTGCAGTGAGCAGAGATAGCACCACTGCACTCCAGTCTGGCCGACTGAGTGAGAATCCCTCCATTAAAAAAAAAAAAAAAAATCATTTGTCCATGAGAGGCTGAGGCAGGACGATGGCTTAAGAACACCTCCTTACAAGATACAAGGTCAAGTGCAGTCTGTGGAACGTATGCAGAAAGGATGACAAGAGAAGTGGAAGAGCTAAATTTGTAAGTGAAAATTTCTGACTCTGACATGTTGAAAAAATACTTTATTATAGGCTGGACGCAATGGCTTCCCTGTAATCCCATCACTTTGGGAGGCCAAGGCAGGTGGATCACGAGGTCAGGAGATTGAGACCATCCTGGCTAACACGGTGAAACCCCGTCTCTACTAAAAATACAAAAAATTAGCCGGGCGTGGTGGCAGGCGCCTGTAGTCCCAGCTACTTCGGAGGCTGAGGCAGGAGAATGGTGTGAACCCGGGAGGCGGAGCTTGCAGTGAGCCGAGATCTCGCCACTGCACTCCAGCCTGGGTAAAGCAGCCAAACTCTGTAAAAAAAAAAAAAAATTATATATACCCAGAAACGTAAACATAAGTGAACAGCTCAATTAGTATTCATGAAGTGAACATAGTACAACCAACATCCAGACCAAGAAACCGAGCATGAATAGCCAGCCCCCCAAATTTTTCCATTGCTCTCTCCTCCAGTCGCTAGTTCCCCACCTCAACCCCAACCAGGAAGCACTATCCTGTCTTCCAACAGACTGGATTCGTTTTGCCTGCTTTTGTACATTATATGAATAAAATCACACAGTGTACACACTTTTGGATTTGGTATCTTTCTCTCAACATTATGCTAGTGAAATTAATCCACATTGTTGTATGTAGTAGCATATGGGTCATTTTCATTGCTGACGGTCTTCCATTTATTCATCTATTCTTTTGTTGATTGGCATTTAGATTGCTCTGTTTGGGCTTATAACAAATTGTTCTGCTATAAATATTCTATTTCATGTCTTCTGGTGAAAATATATAAGCATTTTTGTTGTGTACCTTTCCAGCAGTGGAATGACTGAGTCCTGAAAGTAAGTGTCTGTTTAAGTTTAAAACATATCGCCAGCTGGAGATGGTGGCACACGCCTGTAGTCCCAACTACTTGGGAACCTGAGGCAGGAGGATTGCTTGAATCCAGTTCTGGGCTACAATGGGTTGTGCTGATCAGGTGTTTACACTGTGATTAGCACCACGATGGTGACCTTCCAGGGAGCAAAAGACCCGCAAGTTTACCTATGAAGGGGTGAACCGGCCCAGGTCAGAAACGGAACAGGTCAAAACTCCCACGCTGATGAATAGTGGAATCACACCTGTGAATAGCACTGCACTCCAGCCTGGGCAACAGAGTGAAACCTTGTTTCTTTAAAAAAAAAAAAAAAGGATACTGCCAAATAGTTTTTCATTTGAGTTCTGGCTGCTCCATTTGTTTGTGTTGGCAACTTAAAAAAACTAGGCCAAAGAAAACATCTGTGGACCATCAGTTGTCACCTCTGACCTAGCGCATCTTCGGTTCTTATGGGAGAAAGATCTTTATAAGGTAAGTCCAAAAGCATAGTGTTCCCTTGCTTAAAACCTTGCAGTATCCCTCGATCTTTGGATAGTGATCGAACTTCACGACCGGCTGCTCTTCTTTTTTTTCTACCTCTTTCCCCTGATCTTTACGTCCATTTTTCATATCTCCATCCCTGACACTTTAAAGGTCTTGGTGGGCTGCCACACTCTAGTAAGTCAGCATGCCTTGAAATATGCTGACCAACCTATGCCGATGGCTTCCCCTTTCTTTACTAGGCCAATTGAGTACTTTCTCTCCCCACTAAATTACTAGACCCAGTGCTTGGGATACAAACCTGGATTATCTCTACCCCAGGGACTTCACGGTGCCTGCCACAAGGCAAGTGCTCAGTGCATGCTTTTGCCACAGACTTGGGTACTCCCTGATGTTGAATTTTTTTAAGGTAATCCATGCAGGTAGGAAAGTGAAAAAAAACACTACACACGAGAAAGGGAAATTTTACCCTCAATCTCCCCAGTTCTCCCCAGAGGCAACCGCTGGTACCACTTCCTTGCGTATTCTTGCTGAGATATACATGGAATGTATAAGGATATATATTCCATCAATGCTATGGAGAAAATGAAACATTCCTCTGGGGGTCCGCGAGTGCTGGAGACGGTCGCGAACGGTTCGCAGGAGCTGCAATCTGAGAGCTGCCCTACTCTGAGCCCAAAAACGACCGTCGTGCACCTGCAGTCCTCAGGGAAATCTGAAGAAAGTTCCACAGCTTGGATTCCCAGCACTTTGGCAGGCCAAGGCGAGAGGGTGCTTGAGCCCAGGAGTTGGAGACCAGGCTGAGCAACATAGTGAAACCCCGCCTCTACAAAAAATACAAAAGTTAGCCGGGCATAGTGGTGCACTGTGGTCCCAGCTACTCGGCAGGCTGGGGTGGGAGGATCGCTGGAGCCGAAGAGGTCGAGGCTGCAGTGAACCGTGATTGCACCACTGCACTCCGGCCTGGATGACACAACGAGACCCTGTCTTAAATAAAAGAAAGGAAGGAAGGAAGTTACACAGAAAGGCCGCCTGCCGTAACTTCGCATCGGAGCCCCAGGTGTGCACCTGGGCGAGTGAAAGCGCAGCAAGCGTCCCGCGCCTGCGCACTGGCCCACGCCGGGCTCTCGTCGGCTCTCCTTCCCACGCCCTCCTCCAACGCCTGCGCACCAGGCCCTGTTTCACGCAGGCCTGCGAAGCTGGAGCCCCTGAATAGCCTTTCTTGCCGACTGAGGCGGGAGGAATTTGCTAGTTCCTGTATCCCTTGTCCTTCTCCCTTCCCAGTCTAAGATACCAACTATAAATGTTCGAACCCAATTCACCCCAGAGGGGAGGGGCCAGATGCCAGTGGCCTGAAGGCGCCCAGGTATCCAGAAGGATTGTGGGTGGGGACCTGCGGTCACGTGGCATGCTCCCGCCAATCACCGCGCAGACCGCACTTCGCAGCTCGGCTTCAAACAAACTACCGTGAGGTCGGAGCGCCACTGGGGCCCCGCCCCCTTCGCCTGGGCCTGGGGCCCCGCGAGACGGCGGGAAGGGGTGGGGGGGCGCCCGGGAGGGGGCGGGGCGCAAGGTCGAGTGACGGCCTCTCTCACCTATTCCGGGCGCGGGCTGAGCCCCACAGCCAATGGGCGGGGGCGGGGGGCGGCCCGGCCGGAGGGGAGGGGGAGCCCGCGGCAGGGGACGCGGGGGGAGGAGGAGGCGGGCTCCCAATCCGGTTCCATCCGGTTCTCCCACCGCCCCCGCTGTGGGTCTCAGCAGCTCGGGCGGCGGGAGGAGTGGCAGCGGCCAGGCAGCCCAGTTTCGCGAAGGCTCTCGGCGCGCCGCGGCCCGCAGGCACCCGGCACGCGCCTTCCCCGCCGCCAGGATGCCCAAGAGGAAGGTGAGCGGTGGCCGCGGCCCGCACACGCCCCCTGGAGCCGCCGTCTGCCGGGCCCCGCGAGGCCCAGGCCCCGCTGCACTCACGGTGGCGACGGGCCCGGGAGGCGCTTGGAGACCGGCGGGCGGGCAGGCGGGCGCTCGGCGGCCGCGGGGGCGGCTGTTCTGGAACGTTCGGCGGCCGGGGGAGCCAAGGGGGCGATTCGAACGGGGCGGCGGGAAGCCGTGACGTCACGCGGCCGGGCATTGTTCTCGGGGCCGTGCGGGCGCGCGAGTCCTGGGGCTGCGGCCCGCCTGCATTCGCCCGTCTTCTTGTCCCCGCAGGTCAGCTCCGCCGAAGGGGCCGCCAAGGAAGAGGTGAGTTCGGAGCCTTCTGCGGGGGGTGGTGGGTTTCCCGTGAGCCGCTGGCCTGCCTGTCTTTCTCGCTGACTCTCCTTTTTCTTTCTCCAAGCCCAAGAGGAGATCGGCGCGGTTGTCAGCTGTAAGTAAAGCCAGCCCCGTAACCGTTTGTTTTTCGCGGGTCGTCCCGGGTAAGGACGTTCAGTGCTACTTTTGCCTTTCAGAAACCTCCTGCCAAAGTGGAAGCGAAGCCGAAAAAGGCAGCAGCGAAGGTAGGCGTCGAAACGCGCATTGGGGTGCAGCGGGGCCTTAGGTACACTGCTCCTTAATGCGGGACTTTTCATTTTGATTAGCTATTTGAGCTTGCATTATATTTTAATAACTACGGTAAATAACTTTTCTTCTGGTCGGGGTAAAATGTAATGGATATATTCGTCTTGGTTTATAGGACTATATCACACTAATGCTGCTGCAGATGTTAGGAGACTTGGGACGACAAAAAATATTAAATATTAGCAAGTCTGCAAAGGAAATTTATTCTTTGCGTTGCGTACATTGTGGCTGGTGGTTGGCCTTTAATTGCGTGCTTGTACTTCCTCTTTTGAGGATAAAAGATCCAAGTTAGGACTGAGGCAGGGAACGTGTAAGTTTTTATATATACACTTTCCAAGCCAACTTGGGGAAATCTTAACCTTTTTACGGGGTGGGAATGGGGAGGTCAGAAGTTGTGATCTCTGAGAAAATAACCGCTACTACTCTAAAAGTGTTTTATTAGCAGTTATACAAAACTGTGATTTTGGCTGCTCCCTAATTCGTGGTTGCATGATTCGAATTGCAGGTCTGTAGAATGAAGTTGGCTTTGGATATACGTGTGTTTGATAACTTTCAGAGTGGAAAAGCAGAACATGTGTAAAACGTGTATAAACTTTGTGTTTGGATCTAGCATTGAAACCACCATCTGTAAAGCTCTAATGTTCACGGGGTGATTAATTTCTATCCTAAACTTAGGTGAAAGTTTGCTGTTTGAAGTCTCAAAAAATTTTTTTGTTAATGCCTTCACCTCTTTCCTAAAAGTGTAGGTAGAAGTGTAGCACTGCACAATCATCAGAAGAGGCAAGATTAATTTCCTTGACATTGAGGAGTTCTTGGATAATTACTAAATTTGTCCTTGTTAAATAAAGGTATAAAACAAAGATGTTTTTTCTTTTTTAAATTTTGTACAGAGCTGAGTGCAAAAATCTTAACTATGTTTTCTTTAACAGAAAGTTCTGTTTTTGTGATCCTTTTAAAAATAAAGCTTCAAGGAAGGTATGAGAATAGTATTTTTCAAGTTGCAATCTCATTACCAGAAGACAATGTGGTAATTCTCTGTATACAGTTAGAACAGCACGGAAACTTGATGAAGGCCTAAAAAATTAGCTGACCTTGTTTAAAATGTTGGTGTGAGCGGTATATTATTACTTTTTTGATTCTGGGTTGTTGGGGTTTTTTTAAAACTAATTGGCTGAAATATCTGCCTGTTTCCCTCTTTACATTTTTCTTATTTCTTATTTATCTTTGTCCACCTTGAGATCTACTGTAAAGTAAATTTTTTAATGAAAACAGTTCTAAGTTGGACTCTCAGTGGGTTGGGACATCAGATGTAATTGAGAGGCTAACAGGTAAGTCTTCATGTCAGTGTTCGTTGAGGAACGAGCCAATGAGGTCAGCCTTCTCCAAGGAAAAAAGGGAAGAAGGGATTTGTTCATTTTTACATCTAGTTTCTGTAATACACCTTTGACTTCATAGTTGATCAGACTTTAAACAGAAGGTAAGCACTTGGTGTATTGATTTTCATACTACATAGTAGACATGTTTTCAAGGCGTATCTGTTACAGTGTGTCATTTCCCTAGAACTAAATGTTTTGAAGGTCCAAACATTCGGGAAACTTGATTAATTTTGTTTTATTTAGCTTATCAGCTGATAATGGTTACAGGTGGTATTTTTGTTTTATTTAGCTTATCAGCTGATAATGGTTACAGGTGGTATTTTTGTTTTATTTAGCTTATCAGCTGATAATGGTTACAGGTGGTATATTTCAAATTCAGGGTATTACTGTGTATTCTATTTTAACTGTTTCCTAGTTTTGTATTTTTTGTATTGGAATGATTATGAAATTAATGAGAAATCTTTAGAAATCAGTACACAAGTGATTGTGAAACTTCGTGATAGCAATGTGTGTAGTAGCAGTTTTGTCTCAGATACACTTGTTATTCGAAGGATGTTGAAGTATTAAAAGTCATTATGCTGTCTGTGGAATCCTACTGTTAGTACAGAACACCCTGCAGTGATTTTTGTCTGTGGAATCCTGCTGTTAGTACAGAACACCGTGCAGTGATTTTTGTCTGTGGAATCCTGCTGTTAGTACAGAACACCGTGCAGTGATTTTTGTCTGTGGAATCCTGCTGTTAGTACAGAACACCGTGCAGTGATTTTTCCACCCACGTTAGCATTGAAGTTGTGTGCTTGTCTTTATGGCCCTTTAACTCAAGTAATTGGTCAGTATCCTTATGGGTCTTTTATACCACCCGCTGGGGGCTAAACTAATTTAGCTGCTGTTGCATACTTACTAACAAGAAATAAATGTTAAGCTTTCTTCTCAGTATTGATGGATGGTATCCAAAAGTATTTTTATGTTTCTTTAACATGGCTTAAATTTTGAACTTAACGTGTCAAGTTAGTATGGTCATTTTAAATACCTGTACTTTTCAGATTCTTCAAACACCTATATGAAAATGATAAATTCAAAATTGATTCTTTTAATTCCTCATTATATGATATCAAGGGAGTAACTGTAGCAGGATAGTCAACCTGACCGTACGGCATGGTGCTTTTTTTCAGGTGAATGATCTTAATGTGAGGGTTAAGGTCTTGTGAGGACAGTATTGTTCAAGTTCACAACAAATTTGGGGATGGGTGGGAATACAGTTGACGAGACTCCTCCGGTATTCGACTTCATTTGTCTTGTCATGTGGAACTGCAGAGAATAGTAGATGATGGCGACAGTGCTGAAGTATAGCTTGGGCTTTAGGATTTGTCATACGTCTAATGAGGCTTGACATGCAAGTATTGTTAAAATCTCCTTAGCATACGCTGTTTTCCTGATTACTGGGGTGAACCCTAAGTTGTCGCATGTAATAGGTATATCAGCTGTTGTGTGATAGACATTAATGTGACAGCTATTATGGATACAGTCTATACAAAATGAGATCCTTTCATAAGCTTGAAAATTGGGTTTTCACACTAATGTGTGAGATGTCCCTCTCAAACCTTGCTATGAAGTCAGCACCATTGTTTACATTACTTGTCTGACATGAAGAGAGAAAAGTAAAAACAAAATGTAAATAAGGGGTAAAGTTTGTACTTAAAATATATTCTTATTCTATCATAGGATAAATCTTCAGACAAAAAAGTGCAAACAAAAGGGAAAAGGGGAGCAAAGGGAAAACAGGCCGAAGTGGCTAACCAAGAAACTAAAGAAGATTTACCTGCAGAAAACGGGGAAACGAAAACTGAGGAGGTCAGAAGCGTGTGTGTGTTTTCACTCTAAACAGTAGATACTACATTGTACGTTTTTTGTAGCAGATAACAGTATTCTTTATAATATTGAACAAAGTTTTGTACAGTATCCCAAAATGAGTGGACAAATGGTTTATGATTTATCCTATTGGAAAGTAAATACGTAAATGGCTTAAGAGCAAGAAATTTTAATATGCTCAATTTGAGATATAATTTAATGTTTGTTTTGTTTTGATATTCTGGATGTTGCTTTTAAATATATTTTCGAAAGTTTATTACCCTTACTTGCATTTTTCCTGGCATATTTTTCACACTTTCGTTTCTAATGAAAATGTTTTGTTTGTATTTTTCTTTTCTTTTTTTTTTTTTTGAGACGGAGTCTCGCTGTGTCGCCCAGGCTGGAGTGCGGTGGCGCGATCTCGGGTCACTGCAAGCTCCGCCTCCCGGGTTCACGCCATTCTCCCGCCTCAGCCTCCGAGTAGCTGGGACTACAGGCGCCCGCCACCTCGCCCGGCTAGTTTTTTGTATTTTTAGTAGAGACGAGGTTTCACCATGTTAGCCAGGATGGTCTCGATCTCCTGACCTCGTGATCCACCCGCCTCGGCCTCCCAAAGTGCTGGGATTACAGGCTTGAGCCACCGCGGCCGGCCGTGTATTTTTCTTAAAGGTCTAAATAATATACATAAAGCAAGTAAAAAGACTAGTGTCATTAGTCTTTATTTTTAGAGACAGTGTCTGTTACCCAGGCTGAATCTTTATTGTTTTAAGCTATGAGGAAAAGATGTTTTTTCTTATTAACCAAGCAGTGGGAGTAGAGAAGGAACAAAGAAATGTGTAACAGGTTTTGATTGATTTGTTGTGAACACCACTGTACTCCTCTAGCCTGGAAGCTGTTTCTTAAAAAATAACTGCAAGGTTCAGCTAAGCCAGGCCTCTTTATTTTATGTTTGTTATATTAACTAAGCTAGAAAAGATAAGTAATTTAGTATATTGATTTTTAAGTTTTGATATTTAAATTTTGATACCACTTAAGAATTTGATAAATATCAAATTCTTTGATATTAAATTTGATGTTTATCAAATTCTTAAGTTATAAACTTATTCCTAAATTAAGAAATTTACAATCACAGTTTGTTTTTTTTTTTAACTTGTATTTCTTAATTCCCTTCTTTGTTTTTTCTTTTTTCTTTTTTGAGATGGAGTTTCGCTCTTGTTGCCCAAGCTGGAGTGCAGTGCTGGGACGGCTCACTGCAACCTCCGCCTCCCGGGTTCAAGTGATTCTCCTGCCTCAGCCTCCCGAGTAGCTGGGATTACAGGCATGCACCCCTACGCCCAACTAATTTTTTGTATTTTTAGTAGAAACGGGGTTTCACCATGTCAGCCAGGCTGATTTCAAACTCCTGACCTCAGGTGATCCGCCCACCTCGGCCTCCCAAAGTGCTGCCATTACAGGCGTGAGCCACTGCTCCTGACTTGTACTTCTTAATTCTAACCATACATCAAATATTGTGTGATAATAAGATAACATTGCTAATCTAGTTCTGATTTTAAAGGAAGAACTTGACCTAGTACATATTATCAAATTACAGTTGGTTCTCTCTTGTTTATAGCTGTGTTCTATTAATATAAGGCTGTCACAAGTATGAAACCGTTTCACATAGGGGAAATACAGGATTGGGTTCCTACAAACCTCTGATCACATTTTCATCAACTGATAAATACGTGACTTTGTTACATGTGTATTTCTGTTCAGACATGCCTTAATTAATGTATGTTAAATTTACATGGAACTCACTACCAGTAGCACTGTAATTCGTACCTGAACAAAGCTGTCCAACACATACGTCCTCTATGTGGCACATCACAGCCTTGAATTTAGCAACATTAGATAGCACTTGGACAAGATGCTAAGGGGCCATTTTAAACAGCAAAATCATCAGTAAAAAGCACAAAGATGTAAAATACGTGGCATTAAGTAGACCAGAAAAACAGTTGTTACGGCATCAGAGCTGAAACAAGAAGACAGAGTGACCTCAGCTTGGAATGTACATGTGGTGCAACTCACATTTTTTTGCTGCTCTGTATATGAACATGACCATGGAAGTGCCGCAAGTATTGATTTGGGGTGGGGAGGTGGTTACAAAACTTTTTTAACAAGAGTAGGTGACTTTACAAATAAAGATTATTGACTTTTGTAAAGACCTGATAGTTGCATATAAATAAAATGACAACGTTTTAAGTGCTAAAGATCTCAATTTCCTTTCTTTTGCAGAGTCCAGCCTCTGATGAAGCAGGAGAGAAAGAAGCCAAGTCTGATTAATACCATATACCATGTCTTACCAGTGGTCCCTGTCTCCCTTCTTGTACAATCCAGAGGAATATTTTTATCAACTATTTTGTAAATGCAAGTTTTTTAGTAGCTCTAGAAACATTTTTAAGAAGGAGGGAATCCCACCTCATCCCATTTTTTAAGTGTAAATGCTTTTTTTTAAGAGGTGAAATCATTTGCTGGTTGTTTATTTTTTGGTACAACCAGAAAATAGTGTGGGATATTGAATTACGGGAGGCTTTGACTGTCTCGGGTGCCAGCTTAACATTCCATAGATGGGGGGTTAGTTTTTATATCCTATAATACAGAGCATATTAAATGGCAATATGGAGTCAGTCCTGCATTTAATGTCTTGAACATTTTATTTTACTTCTATTCTCATGTTTTTTAGTAGAATTGTTTCCTAAAGAAAACCACTCCTTGATCATGGCGCTCCCTGTCGGAATCGTGTGCACTCTGTAACAGCTTTGGTTGTGGTAGTCCTGTTTGCCTAATAACTTTGTTACTGTGCTGTGAAAGATTACAGATTTGAATATGTAGTGTACATGCTATTCAGTTGTGAACTGGTGGGCCATACATAACAGCTGACCAACATGTGAAGATACTGGTACTTGATAGCCTCTTAAGGAAAATTTGCTTCCAAATTTTAAGCTGGAAAGTCACTGGAATAACTTTAAAAAAGAATTACAATACATGGCTTTTTAGAATTTCGTTACATATGTTAAGAACTGTGTACAAATTGAAATGTCTGTACTGATCCTCAACCAATAAAATCTCAATTATGAAAATATTTTGGAGCACATAGATTAAATTCTGGTGTACATCTTATTTACGGAATTTCCACATTTGAGCCTGGCCAACATGGTGAAACCCTGTCCCTACTAAAAATACAAAAAAAGTAGCTGGGTGTGGTGGCTGGTGCTTGTAATCCCAGCTACTCAGGAGGCTGAGCCAGGAGAATCGCTTGAATCTGTGAGGTGGAGGTTGCGGCGCGTCCAGATTGCACCACTGCATTCCAGCCTGGGCAACAACAGAGTGAGACCCTATCTCAAAAAAAAATTCCCTATTTGATCTTACTTTTTGTTTTTTTAAGTGAAATTTTTAATTTTTGTTTAATACAGTCATGGGTCACTACTGACTGGATACAGTCTGAGAAACACATGGTTAGGCAGTTTTTGTGCGTGAACATCATAAAGAGTGTTTACGCAAACCTCAGTGGCATAGCCTATTACATATGTAGCGCTGAATGGTTTAACCTATTACTGCTAGGCAACAGACCTGTACAGCATGTTGTTATGTGAAGACTATAAGGAGTTGTAATAGAATGGTAACTACTTGTTTATCTAAAGAGAAGGTACAGTATTACATAATACGGGACCATGATGTGGTTCATTTTTGGTTGATACATGAGACATAACTGCTTTAATACTTGCTATGTCCTTTGAAGTTGCTTGACTTGGTTTAAGGGAAAAACAATCCAATATCCTTTGAATCAAAGCAAATACGTAATTCTTAGCTCTTCGTATGAGGTTAAAAAAAGTATCGAGTAGGCCGGGCATGATGGCTCACACCTGTAATCCCAGCACTTTGGGAGGCTGAGGTGGGTAGATCACCTGGGGTCAGGAGTTTGAGACCAGCCTGGCCAAGGTGAGACCCCATCTCTAATAAAAATTTAAAAATTAGCTGGGCTTAGTGGTGGGCACCTGTAATCCCAGCTACTCAGGAGGCTGAGGCAGAATTGCTTGAACCCAGGAGGTAGAGGTGGTAGTAAGCCGAGTTCACACCATTGCATTCCAGCCTGGGTGAAAAAAAAAGCTACAACTAAATCTACTATGGTATGTATTTTCCAGATTTGCTTTCATATACATTGTATTCTCATTTTGCCCTCTAACTATAGTCTTTAGAGGGGGTGTAGGGCAACTGTTGGCTTGGCAACAGTGAAAACAGCCAGAGAACAGCCCTTGCTGAGGTTATCACTAAAGAGGGGTCCTTGGAACAGAATTCAAACCTCTTTACACGTGGTGTGTTGTTTTGCCTATGGGCTGATTAGTAGGCAAGAATCCTTTAAAAACAAGCCCTGTGGGATCATAGATCTCTGCACGGACTGCCAGAGCAGAGTTTATAGGGAATAGTGAGGATACAGTAAAAGCAAATGCAAAGGTTGGTGACGTGGGATGAACTGACCGCAAAGAAGCTTTGATAACCCCTGGGGGATGGGGAAGGACTAGGAGCCACCTGAGCACTGTTGGTCGTTACATGATGGAGGCCTGAAAGGGTGATGAACAGATTTGCCTTTAATTCTGAAGTGTAGGTAGAATAGATGAGTTTTTAAGCCTTTTAACCATAGAACCCATCTGCCAGTGTTTAGTTAGTTGCAATCCCCAAACTTCCCACCCCTGAGAGTGGTCATAGATGTTTTCGAATCACAGATTTTTTCAATCGTTCTATACTCGTTGTAATGACACATTTAAAGAAATCACTAGTTTTTCTTACAAAATAAAACAGGTACAGGGTTTTGGCTTATAGATTAATACCAAAAACATTGTAGAAAAGCATAACGGAAGTACTTTAAGATCCTACCTTGGCCGGGCGCGGTGGCTTAAGCCTGTAATCCCAGCACTTTGGGAGGCCGAGACGGGCGGATCACGAGGTCAGGAGATCGAGACCATCCTGGCCTACACGGTGAAACCCCGTCTCTACTAAAAAATACAAAAAACTAGCCGGGCGAGGTAGCGGGCGCCTGTAGTCCCAGCTACTCGGGAGGCTGAGGCAGGAGAATGGCGTAAACCCGGGAGGCGGAGCTTGCAGTGAGCTGCGATCTGGTCACTGCACTGCAGCCTGGGCGACAGAGCGAGACTCCGTCTCAAAAAAAAAAAAAAAAAAAAAAAGATCCTACCTTGAACTACTCTGTTAGGCTTTTCTACGTTTTTTTGGAGCAAGCCTTGCCTTGTTAAATCTGACCAATTACTCGGGTGTTTGCTAGCCCTAAGGCTGCACATTATCCTTTTTTTTTCATCTTACCCACAGGCAGGAACACCTTTTGTTGTTTTTTCTGAGATGGAGTCTCTCTGTCGCCCATGCTGGAGTGCGTGGTGTGATTTCAGCTCACTGCAACCTTTGCCTCCTAGGTTCAAGCAACTCTCTTGCCTCAGCCTCCTGTGTAGCTAAGATTACAGGCGTGCACCACCACACCCAGCTAATTTTTTTGCATTTTTATTAGAGACTGGGTTTCAGCATGTTGGTCAGGCTGGTCTCAAACTCCTGACCCACCAGTGATCTGCCCACCTCTCGGCCTCCCAAAGTGCTGGGATTGCGGCATGAGCCACCAGCACCTGGCCCGGGACACATGGTTTCTGTGAGCCAGCTTCCCAACTGTCAAAGGGAAAAAGTTTTTTAACTAAATAGCCCTGGGGGAACTGGGTGTAGTCACACAGTGCTGGGAGGCCAAGGTAGGAGGATTGCTTGGGCCTGGGTTCAAGTCAGCCTGAGCAACAGCGAGACCCAGTCTCTACAAAAAATTTTAAAAATCAGCCGAGGCATGGTGGTGCATGTCTGTAGTCCCAGCTACTCCAGGAGGCTGATGAAGGACGATCCCCACAAGCCAGGATTTGAGAGCTCTTGATGAGCTATCCATTTCGCCCACGGCACTCAATACAGAAGGTACAAAAGATCTTCTCAAAACCACTTGAGGCATGTTTCTGGGATCAGTACAGAAAGTTAGTTTCTTGCCCTTTAAATGAGTCGACAATACTTTTGAGTGAGTAGGAGAATGGTTGACTGGCTGTACCAGTATCAGACATCTAAAAGTATAAGGAAGAACTACTTATCAGACAGCAATTGGTTGATTAGAAAAACTAGTGAAGAACCCTGCATTCTCTTAGCTTCTCAGAGATTGAGCTTGGCGTGCGTCAAATGTGGGATTCAATCAAGTTTAAGGCACAGATCTTGAGTACTTAGTACTTGGATTCTTGGTAATCATGGAGGCCCAGCCCCAGTTCTGTTCTGTTGTAGCAGTTTGGGAAATGTGTATAAAAGTCTTGCGGGGTTAGGGATGAGGTTAGGGGGATGGACAGAGGCAGGGAGTTGACAAATAGATGTGTGTGTCATCATGAGGAGCAACTAATACTCATTGGGGGAAAAAAACTCCAGGAACCCTACCAGACAAAGCTAAAATCACCCATAATTAAACTTACTTAAACAACTATTTAAGTAGCTATTTAAAGATGCATTTTCTCAGATCCTATTCTATGCTTACATGATTGTGTACAAAGTGGTATCATTACATCCTATTTTGTAGTCTTTATCATACTGTATTCTTTCTTCTATGTTAATGAATACACTTGCACAGCGTTTGTAAGCACTGTGTAGTATTTTATTCAAGAATATATGATTTGTCAGACATTTAGACTTTCGTTAACAAGCATTGTAAAACTAAAACTAATCTCTGCTAACCCACACAGATCAACCCTAAAGATGTGTCTGCTATCACAATCCCGTTTGTTCAGGAGTTTGCAACAGAAATACTTGGTTGAAACACCAAGTAATTTTTGAAATTAGAATTGAGAATTTCTAAACATTGAAACTTAAATAGATGATGGAAGCAGCTCATCAATTGGTAACAACTGTTTTATTTCAAGATTGGCAAGAAGCTAGGATTACATTTTTTTTTTTGAGATGAAGTCTCTCTCTTGTCCCCCAGGCTGGAATGTGGTGATGCGATCTCTGCTCACTGCAGCCTCTGCCTCCTGGGTTTAAGTGATTCTCAGTCTCACAGCCTCCCGAGTAGCTGAGACTACAGGTGCCACCCTACAGGCGAATTTTGTATTTTAGTAGAGAGGCGGGGTTCGCTTGTTGGCTCGGCTGGTCTCAAACTCCTGACCTCAGCAAGTGATCTGCTCACCTTGGCCTCCCAAAATGCTGGGATTTCAGAGGCACCATGCAGGGCCCCTAATGGTTTATTACTTTATACTTTTTTGAGGTTTTTAAAAAAAATGTAATCCTGGTCGAGGTGAGCGAGATCTGCCACTGCACTCCAGCCTGGGTGAAAAGAGCAAGACTTTGCCTCAAAAAAAACAAACAAACCATTTCAATCCCAGAGAAGCTAAGCAATTATTTTTAGACAGAGTGAATTTTCTTCACATGTTTGGTTTTTCCTTAACTGCAAAATTTTTTTTAATACTTAATAGTTCATGGGTGTGGCAAAACCATAATTTGGCCATTACACTTTTAAGTTGCTCTGTTAGGGATACTACTGCTCATCGCGAGCAACTGGTATACTGAAGCCCTGGCCACCAGGCAGCCAGTCTCCGTGGCCATCAACGTTTTGGAAGCAAATAATAATGGATATTTTTAAAATAATACCTACAAATGCATAAAACTGAAAGGGAACAAAATGCATAGGGCAAATTTAGGAGTAAAAGCTCATTTACCTTTGGAGTATTAGACATTTTCTCAGGATTGGACACAAATTCCAATTTTAAAAGAAGCTACTATTAGAAAAAAAATCGGCCGGGGCGCAGTGGCTCTCATGCCTGTAATCCTAGCACTTTGGGAGGCCAAGGCAGAAGCGGATCACTTGGGGTCAGGAGTTTGAAACTAGCCTGGCCAACATGGGTGAAACCCTGTCTCTACTAAAAATACAAAAAATTAGCCAGGTGTGGTGGCGGGTGCCTGTAATCAGCTACTCTGGAGGCTGAAAGAAGGCAGGAGAATGTGAACTTGGGAGGCCCGAGGAGTTACATTGAACCGTGCCACTGCACTGAGTATGGGGCTGACAGGGAGTTAGACTCCATCTGGAAAAAAAAAAAAAAATCCAGCATAGCTAGTTCCACTTTAGAATTACACATTAAGCGTGGCTCACGCCTGTAATCCCAACACTTTGGGAGGCCGAGGCGGGAGGATCCACCCAGTCAGGAGATCAAGGCCACCTGGCTAACATGGTGAAACCTATCTCTACTAAAAATACAAAAAAAAATTAGCGAGCGTGGTGGTGGGTGCCTGTAGTCCCGGCTACTCGAGAAGGCTGAGGCAGGAGGTGCGTGAACCGGAGGTTGGAGCTTGTAGTGAGCGGATCGTGCCACTGCACTCCAGCCTGGGCGACAGAGCAAGACTCTGTTTCAAAACAAAACAGAAAAATAAAAGAAAAATTACATATTAGCTTCCAGATGCTGATTCACAAAAATCTTTTCCAGTGGAAAGAAGTAGAAGTAGATGTTTGAGATTTTTTGAGGGCATGGAAATACAGTGCCACGGTTAGTAGTGATGGAATTGAGGCAACCGCGCTGCAGACACCAGCTGGGGTAGCCTTCGGATCGTCATCAGGGCAGGGACATAATCCGTAGCTCCATTCCACCACCTCGGTTGCAAAATGAGCATTGACCTCACAACAGAAGGAGCTAGGATACTTGATAGCAGGCTTAACTGAAGAGATGATATGCCTTACCCAGGGTCAGAGCAGATCAGATCGCGGGGCCTGGCAGTTAATTGCACCATAAAAGCGTTTAGCCCTTCTATGAGTGGTTTTGAACTACTTGTGGTTGCCTTTTACCACCTGGCTTGGCAATATATAGTGTTGAGGAAAGCCTTTGAAACTACACCTAATTTAACCTTAAACAATTGCATTCTAATGGGTAACTTCGTACTCCATAAAAGTCTGCTGTGCTATTTTGTTAGAGAGTGGCTTTGTTAAGTCCTGCGGTGTTTCCTTACATCCTTAACTGTAAAGATTGCCTTTTGTGTTTTAGATTTAATCCATAACTGCAAATTGTTAAAGGGTATATATAATTTTATAAAATTTTATCTCCTGAAAAGCACTTAATGTGGTTACTCCTTAGAAAATTCTACTTTAAAATGTATAGTTTTAATAGTAATACATTGAAGTTATGCATGAGAGATTTTAAAATACACTAATCTGTTATGCATGATTCATAGAGAAAAAACATCGACCCAGTCTTGCATGCTTGGCTGTTTTATGTAAGGATGTGGTTGCATATTAAAAGAAAGCGTGCAAGATGGCCATTTCCACCCGTGCCGTTTAGATTTTTCAAAGAAATATATTTAGAGGACAGCCTTAGGTCCATCCGTGATTTCTCACTTTCTGCTTCCAGTTCTCCTTATTTCATCTATCTTTAAAGACAACATGAATGAAATATTAAATTCAGCAAACTTTTTTTTTTTTTTTTTTTTTGAGGCGGAGTCTGCGGCTCTGCTCGCCAGGGCTGGAGTGCAGTGGCGGGATCTCAGCTCACTGCAAGCTCCATGCCTCCCGGGTTCCGCCATTCTCCTGCCTCAGCCTCGAGTAGCTGGGACTACAGAAGCCTGCCACCCTTGACTAAGTTTTTGAATTTTTAGTAGAGCCCGGGGTTTCACTGTATTTAGCCAGTATGGTCGCCGATCTCCTGACCTCATGATCCGCCCGTCTAGGCCTCCCAAAGTGCTGGGATTACAGGCGAGCCACCGCACCCGGCCCGAGTCCATGGCTAGCACTGAGCTAATATGAATAAAGCAGTCTCCGAGACACCAGGATGGGCAGAGCCTATGTGCTTTGGTAGAGGGAGTGCTCTGCTCATACATTTTCAGGTCTCAGGTGGCGTTTCAAATTGTTGAGAAGAGACCACTCCAAAGGCGTTTCAGGTGGGGTGGTGGCTCATGCCACCTGTAATTCCAGCACTTTGGAGGTTGAAGGCAGGCAGATCACCTGAGTCAGGAGTTGAGACCAGCCTGATCAGCCTGAGTGAAACCCTATCTCTACTAAAAATACAAAAAATTAGCCGGGCCTGAGTGGTGTGCGCCTGTAATCCCAGCTGGGGGAGGCTGAGGCAGGAGAATCGCTTGAATCTGGAGGCAGGGTTCCGCAGTGACCTGAGATCATGCCATTGCACTTCAGCCTGGGGAACAAGAATTGAAACTCTGTCTGGAAAACAAAATAAAAATAAAATGTTTCAGTTCAATTGGATATATAAATTAGTTCTCTACTTCACACCACACACAGGAATAAATTCAGACAGATGTAACAATCCAAATGTAGAAAAACTCTGAAAGCACCAGAGGAAGGTATAGGATAATAGTTGTTTTTGTTTGTTTGTTTGTTTTTAGGATAATAGTTTTATGCTTATGAAGTAAAAGAAAGGCCTTCCTTCCTCTGCCAGATAATAAATTCAGAAGCCATAAAAAGAAAGGTAGGAGTATTTGACCTCATAACAATTTAAACTTTTATATGGCGTTGGTTTGTTTTAGAATGGGGTCTCGGCGGTATGGTGGCTCAAGCCTGTAATCCCAGCACTTTGGGAGGCGAGGCGGGTGGATCCACGAGGTCAGGAGATGAGACAAAACCCTGGCTAACACGGTGAAACCCGTCTCTACTAAAAATACAAAACTAGCGTGGTGGCGGGGTGCCTGTAGTCCCCCACTTGGGAGGCTGAGGCAGGAGAATACCGTGAACCCGGAGACTTGCAGTGAGCCGAGATCCGGCCATTGCACTCCAGCCTGGGCGGCAGAAGCGAGACTCCGTCTCAAAACAAACAAACAAACAAACAAACAAAAAGAGAATGGGACCTCACTGTCACCCCAGACTTGAGTACAGTGGGGCAACCATGTAGCTCAATACAGTCTCAACCCCTGGGCTCAAGGGGATCATTCTGCCTCAGCCTCTTTCGGTCCCAGTAGCTAAGACTAATGCTGCTCACCTGGCTTGACAGTTTTATGTAAACAAATACCTGGGAAATGTTAGACTGGGAGAAAATGTTTGTGACACATATAAGAAGGGCTAGATGTCAAACTATAGAAAAGAATTCCTATCATCGGCTGGGTGCTTGAAATGTACCTGTAATCCCAACACTTTGGGAGGCCAGTGGTGGGATCACCTGAGGTCGGGGTTGAGACCAGTCACATTAACATGGAGAAACCCCTGTCTCTACAAAAAATACAAAATTAGCTGGTGGTGGCAGGCCCTGTCCCAGCTACTCAGGAGAACTAAGGCAGGAGAATGGCTTGAACCCAGGAGGTGGAGATTGCAGTGAGGCAGAAATCATGGCGTGCCACTCCAGCCTGGGCAACAAGAACAAACTGTGTCTCAAAAAAAAAAAAAAAAAAAGAATTCCCTATCGATCAATATGAAAAAGAAAAATTCAATAGAAATGAAATACCACCATCAGGCCCGGGTAGCGGTGGCTCAAGCCTGTAATCCCAGCACTTGGCGGGAGGCCAGGCCGAGGCCCGGATCCGAGGTCAGGAGTCGAGACCATCCTGGCTAACATGGGTGAAACCCGTCTACTAAAATACAAAAACTAGCCAGGCGTGGTGGGGCGAGGCCTGTAGTCCCAGCTACTCGGAGGCTGAGGCAGGGAGAATGGCCTGAACCTGGGGCGGGGCTTGCAGTGAGCGAGGTCAGCCACTACACTCCAGCCTGGGTGACTGTGAGACTCCGTCTCAAAAAAAAAAAAAAAAAAAAAAAAAAAAAGAAATATGACCATCAATATGAAAAAAATCTAATAGAAATATTAGCAAATAATATGAAAGATAATTCACAAAAGAAATATAAATATAAATTCTAATATTTTTTTTGGAGGCCAGGCAGAGGATTACTTGAGGTCAAGAGTTTGAGAACAGCCTGGACAACATATGGTGAGACCCCCATCTCTATATTTTGAAAAATTTAAATAAAATAAATATTCTTCTATTGTGGTAAAATATCACGTAAAAATAAATTGTACCATTTGGCTGGGCATGGTGGCTCCACACCTATAATCCCAGTACTTTGGGAGGGGCTGGCTGGAGGATCACACAAGACCAGGAGTTTGAGAGGCACCATAGGTAACATGGCAAAACCCCATCTCTACTAAAAGAAATACAACAAATTAGCCTGTGGTGTGGTGGCTGAGCGCCTGTAATCCCAGCTACTTGGGAGGCTGAGGCAGGAGAATGCAGCTTGAACCTGGGAGGTAGAGGTTGTGAAGTGAGGCAAAATTGCCACTGCACTCCAGCCCAGGCGATAGTCGCGAGACTCCGTGTTGAAAAATTTTACAGGAGCCAAAGGGAGAATAGTTCGAATAGTTCAGATTGGGAGTTTTGTGTGTGTGTGTGTGTGTGTGTGTGTGTGTGTGTGTGTGTGTGTGTGTTTCAGTTCAGAACTGAGCTGAGAGCTTCAAAACAACAACAAAAAATGTCAAAGAGAATGAGGTTTCCCTCTGAAGGTCATCTGGGCACATTTTCTCCAGTGGGTGTGGTGGTCCTGAATTAAAGAAGTTTGGACCTTCTCTGGAATCATTTCAACCCCTTAGCTGGCATGAATCAGAGTATAAGACACTGTAAAGGCGGGAGCCCAACTCAAGAGCTGAATTGAGTTGTGGGTGGCTGATGAAGCTGCTGTGGCATCACTGTAAACAAATGCAGGTTCAGTCACTTGCTGGCAGAGGTCAATGGATTAACCAGAGTAAGGTCTGGTATAAAGACCAGCAGAGAACTTTTGGGTTTTGTTGTTGTTGTTTGTTTTGAGACTGAGTCTGGCTCTGTATGCCCAGGCTGGAGTGCAGTGGCGGATCTCCAGCTCACTGCAAGCTCGCCTCGGGTTTCACACGCCATTCTCCTGCCTCAGCCTCCCGAGATGCTGGGACCACAGAGGCGCCGCCACGCCAGCCCGGCTAGTTTTTGTATTTTTTTAGTAGAGATGGGGTTTCACCCGTGTTAGCCAGGATAGTCTCGATCTCTGACCTCATGATCCGCCCGTCTCGGCCTCCCAAAGTGCTGGGATTACAGGCTTGAGCCACCCGGCGCCCGGCCTTGTTTGTTTTGGGAATGGTCTCGCTGTGCCACCAGGCTGGAGTGCAGTGGTGCGATCTTGGCTCTGCAGCCTCCACTTCCCAGGTTCAAGCAATTCTCCTGTCTCAGCCTCCTGGTGGCTGGGCCCTACAGGTGCGTGCCCACCATGCCTGGCTAATTTTGTATTTTTTTAGTAGAGAGACAGGGTTTTAGCCATGTGGCCAGGCTGCTCTGAGACTCCTGACCTCAGGTGATCCAGCGTATCAGCCTCCCAAAGTTTTTAGGATTATAGGTGTGAGCCACAGCCCAGCTAGTAGAAGCTTTTTTTAAAAGGGACTTGGCACCCAGTTGCAGTGGCTCCATGGTGAGATCTAGCTTCTGGTGCCATTGTGGGCACAGCTAGGTTGTAAAGTAGCCATTGTCTGGAGAGGCTCTCAAGGTGGGAGAGAGAGTTCTGTTGCAGGCACATTTTACATTGTAAATTGACTGTTGTCTCTCAGGGCTGTCCCAGTGGCAGAAAGTTCAGCTCTAGAGCCTCTGGTAAGCACACAGTTGGA
This sequence comes from Papio anubis, assembly GCF_008728515.1. Lineage (NCBI taxonomy): Eukaryota > Metazoa > Chordata > Mammalia > Primates > Cercopithecidae > Papio > Papio anubis. The sequence goes on along the minus strand of NC_044979.1, from coordinate 174,862,866 downwards.
TAAGCTTGCCCTGTAGAGTGTCTGGTGAAGGGAAGGTCAAGGTTATAAATGCATTCCTAAAGACATAAGTAGGAAGTGGAGAACAGGGGAAAGGAGGAAAGAAAAGAAAATAGCATTTTAAAAATAACTCATTTTCTTTATCAGAAAAACTCTAGGGGTACTCTGTTACATGCTAATCTGTTGATAATTGGCAAGGTTTCTAAAAGCATTTCTCAGTCAACTCTTGGCTGATCCATGCCTTTGCAGGCAGAGGAACAGTATGTCTAAAAAAGTTTGTAATTAAACCGCAGTGTGGCCTCTGCGTTTGAATATGGACATCTCAGTGTCGGCTGAGTGCATTAGCTCTTTTGGATTAAGGCTCTAGGAAAAGATCTTCAAGTTGCCAGAAAAATGTTCTAAGGATGAATGGGAAGCATTCAAGGAGATGGAGGCCACTAGAGAAGAATCTGTTGCAATCCCTTGATGTCCTGATCACTCTCTCTCCTTTACTCTTTCCTAAAATCCCTCAAGAAATTCCCTTTGTTTCACCAACAAAAGCTCTGGGCGGGCAGCAGTGACTCACGCCTGTAATCCCAGCACTTTGGGAGGCCAGTGAGACAGATCCACGAGGTCAGGAGTTCAAGACCAGCCTGGCTAACCACAATGAAACGTCTGTACTAAAAATACAAAAATTAGCTGGGTGTGGTGGCAGGCGCTGTAATCCCAGCTACTCGGGAGAGCTGAGGCAGGAGGAATTCCCTGAACCCGGGAGGCAAAAGGTTGCAGTGGGCCAAGATTGTGTCACTGCACTCCAGCCTGGGCTGACAGAGCTAGACTCTGTCTCCTCAAAAAAAAAAAAAAAAAAAGCTCTGAACTGGCTTCATGGCTGAGGATGGCGATCACGTGAGGCTTTGATCTCCAAAGATTCTCTCTTTTTCTTTTCTTTTTCTTTTTGAGAGATAGTCTTGCTCTTGTCACCCAGATTGGAGTACAGTGGTGCAATCTGCGGCTCACTGCAACCTGATCTCCCAGTTCAGTGTCCTGCCTCCCAGCCTCACCCTGGAAAACAACTGGGGTTACAGAGCATCTGCCACCACACCTGGCTAATTTTGTGTGTTACAATAGAGGGTTTCACCATGTTGGCTCAGGCTGGTCTCCAAGACTTAAGTGATTCATCCGCCGACCTCCCAAAGTGCAGGGATTATAGGTGCAAGCCACTGTGCCTGTCTCAAAATCCTTTTTTAAATAGAGATGCCAGTTAGATTCTACAATTTATATTTTACTATAGTGGCTTTGTTCTGTATATTTCTATCCAGCTACCCATTCTTCATCAATTCACCTTATCATTATCATTATTATTATTATTTTATTATTATTTTGAGAAGGAGTCTCTCTCTGTTGCCCAGGCTGGAGTGCAGTGGCCAGCGATCTTGGCTCCTGCAACCTCCGCCTCCCGGGTTCAAAGTGATTCTCTGCCTCCAGCCTCGGTAGCTGGGATTACAGGCACCAACCACCACATCCTGGCTAATTTTAAATTATTTTTAGCAGAGGCGGGGGTTTCTCATCTTAGCCAGGCTGGTCTTGAACTCTTGACCTCGTGATCCACCTGCCTTGGCCTCCCAAAGTGCTGGGATTACAGGGTGAGCCACGCACCCGACCCACCTTATTTTCCATTTATTTGTTATTTATTTTTGGGCAGTCTCGCTCATATCAACCAGGCTGGAGTGCGTGGCGAGATCTTGGCTCACTGCAGCACCCTACCTCCCAGGTTCTAAGTAATCCTCCTGCCTCAACCTCCCAAGTAGCTGGAATTACAGGCACCTGCCACCATGCCTGACTGTGTTTGTATTTTTAGTAGAGATGAGGTTTCACCATATTGGTCAGGCTGGTCTTGAACTCCCTGACCTCAGATGATCTACCTGCTCAGCATCCCAAAGTGCTGGGATTACAAGTGTGAGGCCACTGTGCCTGGCTTGTTTTCATTTATTTTAAGTAAATGCATGGGCACCAATTACACTTCCCCTAATAATTCCAGCATACACACATTATTTAAAGTTTGATATTTGTTTATGGTTCTATTTTTTTTTCCTTCAGAGGTAAAATTGCATCTGATAAAATGTTACAAATCTGAAAGCTTCCTGTTTGATAAAGAGGCACCTGTGGCAGATTATTGGTCGCTCATGCCGCAATCCTAGCACTTTGGGAGGCCAGTTGGGCAGTGCAGGTCAGCAGTTCCACACCAGCCCTGGTCAGCATAGAAACCCCATCTCTATTAAAAATACAAAAATTAGCCAGGTGTGGTGGGGCACACCTGTAATACCAACTACTTTCGGGAGGTGAAGGGCAGGAGAATAGCTGAACCTCTGCAGGAGGAGGTTGCAGTGAGCAGCTGTGATTGTGTCCTTCTCTCCAGCCTGAGCAGGAGTGAGACTCTGTCTCAAAAAAAAAAAAAAAAAAAAATGCACCTGCAACACCTCATCAAGATAAATTGCCCATCCCCACACCCCTCAAGAGAGTCTCTCATGCCCCTGCCCACTCGATTCTTGCCCCCAACCCTTGTGTCTTCACTTTTTCCAGCATAGATTAGTCGTGCCTGTTCTAGTTGTGCCTGTATAGATGGAATCATGCAGTGTACTCTTCTTCCACTCAGGAGAACGTTTCTGAGACTCACTTATGCTGTTTGCTTGCATCAGTGGTTCATTCCTTTTCACTGGTGAATAGGCTGCAACTTGTTTATCAGTTCTCCTATTGATGGATATCGTGGGCTGGTTTTTTGTTTGTTTTGTTTTGTTTCTTGTTGTTTTGTTTTGTTTTTTGGCTGTAGAAATAAAGCTGCGTAAGACATTACATTCCTGGTACAAGAGGGGTTTTTTGTGAATATATTTTATCTGTCTTGGATAAATATGGGTACAATATTATTGAGCTCCTGAGGTTTCCATAATTATGGACAAAATTGGACATGGTATTTCGATAGAAAGTTAAAAATTTGGCTACTATTAATAAAACTCTTTGCTATAGCCAAAAATACCAAAGAAAGATGATCTTTTCCAAAAGCAAGACCAAGCATGAATGCATGAACACTGTGTTCCTGTGCTTGGATCAGACACATGAGAACAGCCTGAGTTTAAGCAGTGTGAGAATATACCCTTCCTGACTGGGTGGGAGAGGGACTTTGTCTCCTCTTCCCACTTCTCTTCACATCTCAGAGCTTGGAACAACACTAGCACATAATAGACATTCAATAACCACTTGTTGAGTGAATTAAAGATCTGTACCAGTTACTCAAAGCAGGCCTGGGAGAGACATAGCCTAAATGGCGTATTTGAGGAACACCTGCCCAAAGCGTGTTTTAGGTCTTCTGGGCCTAGACAATGACTGAGACATTGGGATCTTGATCTAAGCATTCCAGTTTTTCCAGAATGGACAGGGAAATTTGGCAGTACCTATTAAATTAAATGTGGTATTTCCTATGTCCTGGCAATGCCATTCTTCAGTGTTTACCCTAAAAGTACAGAGTACAGGAGACAGAACCACCAAAGATGTTAATGGCAGAATTGTTTTGTAATGATGGAAATTGAAAATAGTCAAATGTCTCTCAGGTGGCATCAACAACTTCTGCTTCCTAGGTACTTCCATTCACTATATCTTTAATGCTTTAGGGACCTTGGAAAAAAACATGAAAGAAATAAAAACTTGTACTCTCATTCTCAAGTAAATTCTGCAAGAACTGTGAATGCTTTTCTTATAAATAAATCAAGGTTGTGACAAATGGAGCATATTATATATAAAAATTCCAGGGAGGCGATCTTGGTTTTAAAAAATCATGCCAAAAAGCTGACTGGGCATAGTGGCTCATGCCTATAATCCCAGCACTCTAGGAGACCGAGGTGGGCAGATCATTTGAGGTGAAGGGAGTTCAAGATCAGCCTGGCCAACATGGCTGAAACCCATCTCTACTAAAAGTACAAAAATTAACCAGGTGTGTGGTGGTGCACCTGTAATCCCAGCTGCTTGGGAGGCTGAGGGCAGGAGAATCACTTGAACCTGGGAGGCAGGAGTTGCAGTGAGCTGAGATTGAGCCACTGCATTCCAACCCTGGGGAAACAAAGCAAGACTCTGTCTCAAAAAAAAAAAAAAAAAAAAACCATTCCAACTTGCTACTGGTTCAGTTTCACTACTAGAAAAACCCAGCTGTCCTGGGGAACATACTTACAGTGCAACTGGATATACACTAGAAATTGTTAAAATGGTAGAAATGTCTATGTTATGTATACTTAACCATAATAAAAAACAGGATCAGTTGCCTTGTCAATTAATCCCACCTAGGCAAGGTGGTGGCTAGGTCACATCTCTGCCTGAGGGAAAAGCCTGAGATATCTCCTACTTTATTTTATTTTATTTTATGTATGTATGTATGTATGTATTTATTTTTTTAAGAGACGAAACTGCTCTGTAGCACAGGCTGGAGTGCAGAGGCATAATCCTCTTCCCTGTAGCCATGAGCTCCTGGCCTCAAGTCACCCTTCGCCTCCCAACCTCCTAAGGAGACTGGGATTAGAGCACATGTTACCATGCGGCTAATTTTAAAATGTTTATTAGAAACAGAGTTTTGGTAGGCTACCTAGACTGACCTCAAACTCTTGACCTCAAATGATGCTGCTGCCTCAGCCTCCCAAGAAATGCTGGGATTGCAGGCATGTACCATATGCCAGCCCTCCCTCCCACCTTTCCACGGCCTCTTAGTTTGTGGGCAAAGCCCCTCATGACCTCTCAGAAGCCTTCATACAGTATTAGTTGTTCATAATTGTAAAAACTGTAAAAACAAAACAAAACACCAAAAAACCAAACAGCTAGAAACCACTCCAGACATCCAACCACAAGAGAATGGATTAATACATTGCGGTCTATGTAACCAATGGCATATTAAACTACTTCAAAATGAATGAATCACAGTCCGCCCAACAGGAATGAACCTTTGAAACAATTCTGTATTGGTGAGAACATTTTGAGAAAGATGCTTAACCCTTCCCTGATCAGCTCTGTCCCTTTGCTCGTGCCATGTGTCCCACAGGCTGAATCCAACAGACTGCACTGCACTGGGGGCTTCCCACCAGCTGAGCTCCAGCCAGATTCTCCCCAACAGGAGACACCAGCAGGGCCAAAGAGAGACCCTGGAGTATCTCTCCCCTGCAGAGGCTGGTACTGGCAGTGGCTGCACAGCTGCGGCTCCCAGTGGACCTCACTCAGCCAGTGACATAGTGACCCGGCTCTCCAGGGCCTGGAGTGGCTCCCTGGCTCCATCAGGCCCTAGGGTGGTCACTGACTTTCCACAGCTGCTCATCCCTGGAGCTTCAGTGCGCCTGGTTGGTTTCCTTAGCTTTGGCCACAACTTGTAGTTCTTCAACACGATACTCTTCCTTTGAAGCATAGAATGAACTTTTGTTTTTCTGGCTGACACAATCTACATGAATGATCCCCAGTGCAGTGGCACCATCACTTAGCTCTCTCTGCAGCCTCCTCACTCCCAGGCTCAGTGATCCTCCTGTCTCAGCCTCCTGAGTAGCTGGTGCAGGTCCACCAGCCTGGATACGTTTGTTTTGTTTTTGTTTTGTTTTAGTTTTTTTTGTGTAGATAGGCTCTTGCTATGTTGTCCAGGTTGGTCTGCAAGAATCCTGGCCTCAGGCAGTCCTCCTGCCTTGCTCTCCCAAAGCACTGCAAATACAGGCAGGCCACTGCACCTGGCTGATTCCATTCTCACAAACTCAAAAGGCAAGGAAGCTAAACAATATGTTATAAAGGGAATGCTGCATATCTAGTAAAACTACTCATAAAAGCAAAGCCGAGATTCTGATATACATGTAAAGTTCAAGGTCAGTGGAGACCTCTGAGGGGACCAGCCACAGGGGAGTGCTATAGAAAGGGCAGCTTCAACCCGAGCAGTGGATCCATGTAATCCCAGCACTTTGGGGGAGGCGGTGGGCAGATCACTGAGGTTGGGAGTTCAAGTTAGACTAGCCAACATGGTGAAACCCTGTCTCTACTAAAATATGAAAATTGGCGCTGGGTGTGGTGGCACACGCCTGTCATCCCAGCTACGGGAGCTGAGGCATGAACATTTACTTGAACCTGGGAGGTGGAGTTGCAGTGAGCCGAGATGGGTGCCACTGCACTCTAGCCTGAAGCGACAGAGCAAGACTCCATCTCAGAAAAAAAGGAAAGGGCAGAAGGGCAGCTTCGGCGTGTTGATGGTGTTCTAGTGTTACATCAGTGCTGGCTTCAAAGGAGTTTATTTTAATATTGAGTGTTTACCTTACATCAACATTGCATATATTAATTTTGGCCAGGATTCTCACACCTAGAATCCCAGCACTTTCGGAGGTGGAGGCTGGAGGATCACTTGAGGCCAGGAGTTTGAAACGAGGCTGGTCAATGTAGCAAGACCCTTCTCCTCAAAAGAAAAATTAATAAATTAAGCAGGTGTGGTGGCTACACTTGCTAGCTAGCTGCACGGGAGGCTGAGGTGGGAGGATGGCATGGGCCCAGGAATTTGAGGGTTGCAAAGAGCTGTGGTGCACCACTGCATGCTAGCCTGTAAAAAAATACATTACAAAATAAAAGAATAAACAAAACAAAATTAAAACATTAAAATACATTACACACATGCTTTTATATGAATGAATTTTATTTTATTTTTATTTTTATTTTTGAGGCAGGTCACCAGCTGTGTCGCCAGGCTGGAGTGCAGTGGCGGATCTCAGCTCATTGCAAGCTCCGCTCCGGGTTTCACCTTCTCCTGCCTCAGCCTCGAGTAGCTGGGACTACAGAAGCGGCCACCTCGCCCGGCTAGTTTTGTATTTTTAGTAGAGAGGCGGGGTTTCACCGTGTTAGCCGGATGGTCTGGAACTCTGACCTGGGCGTGATCCGCCCGTCGGCCTCCCAAAGTGCTGGGATTACAGGCTTGAGCCACGTGCCCGACCTATGAATGAATTTTAAAAGTTAAAAAAAGTATGGGGGGCCAGTCACTGTGGCTCATGCCTCTAATCCCAGCTTTGGGAGGCCAAGGTGGGATGGATCACCTGAGGTCAGGAGTTTGGGGACCAGTTTGGCCAACATGGTGAAACCCCATCTCTGTTAAGTACAAAAAGTGTGAGTGGGGGTATGGTGGTGAGCAGCCTGTCATCCCAACTCGGAGGCTGAGAACCCAGGAGAATAAACTGAATCCGGAGGCGTGGGTTATAGTGAGCCAAGATGGTGAGAAACTCTGTCTCAAAAAAAAAAAAAAAGATCTCACAAGCAGAAGACTGGAAATGAACCTCATAGCATAACACTAGGCAATAAGGCATTTGGCAGGTACAGCCCGAGGGCAGGAGAAAGCCCTTCACGCCAAATTTCTAGTTATTTGATTCCCCAAAATGTCCAACTCATTGCTACTTTAAGTCCAGTTTGCGAGCGTAATTTACACTTTAATGGAAATTCTCTTTTTAAAAATTCTCTCTTTTTAGTAAAACAGTTTGATGAGAGTTTTGACAAACACAGCTGATGCCATCACAATCCAAGATCTAGAGGATTTCAATTACCCCAAAACATTATCTGACACCACTTTGTAGTCAGCCTCCCTCCACCCCAGCCCCTGGCCAGCACACAGCCTCTGTTCTCTGTCGCTAGAGTTTTGCCTTTGTAAAAATGTCATGTATATGGAATGATTATGTGTGTAGCCTGCTGAGCCTGGCTTCTGGGACAGAGCATGATGCTTTTGAGAGTCATCCATGTTGCTGTATTGCACCATGGGTTCATTCCATTCACAACAGCGTTACTTCGTGGATGTACCACAGATTTATTTATCCGTTCTAAGTTAAAGAACATTTTGATTGCTTCCAGTTGTTGATGATTTCGGACTAAGACCCTTACAAATAAATATTCATATCACGGGTTTTGTTAAAGATGAATTTCATAGTTTCCATAGGAGTGAACCATGGGTCCTGTTTCATGTAGGAAGTATGGGCCCACCAGTATCAATTGAAGTATAGGTGGATCCCAGGGTGTGTGTTGGTGGTTTGCGGGGGCAACCCTCAGGCATGGTCACTTGCTAGAAGGACTCACAGAATTCAGAAAAGCTGTTAAACATAATTATGGTTTATTTTTGATGGATGATACAGACTAAAATCAACTGTGAAAGAGGTTCATAGGGTGTTGGCCAGGAGGAAACCAGGTGCAAGCTATGTTGTCCTCTCCCAGCTGGCTCCCGTGAACAGCCCTTAATTCTCCCAGTATTGCCAACCAGGGAGGCTCACCTGAGCCTTGATGGCCTATATTTTACTGGGAGTGTGTTATTCTGTTATTCTTGCATAAAGAAATAAAGAGGCCAGGTACAGTGGCCATGCCTGTAATCAGCACTTTGGGAGGCTGGTGGTGGATTACCTGAGGTTAGGAGTTCCGAGACCAGCCTGGCCAACATGGGTAGTATCTCTACTAAAAATACAAAAAATTAGCCAGGTGTGGTGTGGTGCCTGTAATCCCAGCTACTCGGGAGGATGAGGCAAGAGAATGCAGCTTGAACTGGGAGGCAGAGTTGCAGAATTCTAGATCACACCACTGTACTCTAGCTGGGCAACAGAGTGCAACTCTGTCTTAAAAAAAGAAAAGAAAAAGAAAGAGACTGGGTAATTTACAAAGAAAAGAAGTTTAGTGGCTCCGGTTCTGCAGGCTGTACAGGAAGCATTATGCTGGCATCTGCTGAAGCTTCTGGGAGGCCTCAAGAGCACAGATCCGGCCCGAGGAAGGTGAGAAGGGGAAGCATGCACATCTTACATGGCCAGAGCAGGAGCAGAGGGACAGAGGGAAGTGTTACCCGCACAAACAGCCATATCTCCATGAACCAGATCTGTCACGAGAACAGCACCAAAAGGTGGTGCTAAAACAACAGTCCCGATGTTGCCCGGCACCCAGGGACCTGTTTATGAAGACAATTTTTCCACAGATGGGGATGGGATCATTTAGCATTGATGAAACTGTTCGCCTCAGATCATCAGGCATCAGTTAGATTCTTATGAGTGAACTCAACCTCCTAGATCCCTTGCACAATTCACAACAGGGCTCGTGCTCCTATGAGAATCGAATGCAGCTGATCTGACGGGGAGGCCCGGAGCTCAGGGCAATGCTGGCTCACCTGCTGCTCACCTCCTCCTGTGGCCTGGTTCCTAACAGGCCATGGACTGAAGCTCTAGGTCTGTATGGCCCAGGGGTTGGGGACCCCAGTGCTAAACCATTCTGGAAGGATCCACCTCCTGTAGTCCAATCACCTCCCATCACGCTCCCACCCCGGCAACATTGGGGATTTACAACTGAACATGAGGCGGATGGGAGGCCGGGTGCGGTGGCTCATGTACCTGTAATCCCAACACTGTGGGAGGTTGAGGCAGGTGGATCACCTGAGGTCAGGAGTTGATAGCCCGTCTCTACTAAAATACAAAATTAGCCAGGCGTGGTGGTGGTGCAGCATATAATCCCCAGCTACTTGGGAGGCTGAGGCAGGAGAATTGGTTGAACCCAGGAGGTGGAGGTTGCGGTGGGCAAGGTCAGCACCATTGCACTCCAGCCTGGGCAGCAAGTGAAACTCCGTCTTAAAAAAAAAAAAAAAAAGAAAGAGATTTGGGTGGGGACACAGATCCAAACCATGTGGGGATTGGTCACTCAGGCCTGCAGCACCCATGGGACTGACCTTAGCTTCTCAGATCCCAGCCCAGGAAGTTCCCAAGGACTCTCATCCATGGGAGATGCCAAAGGTCTAGGAGGTCACCTCCCAGAAGCTGGAGCCAAGGAGGCCAGCCTAAAGACAGCAATATGCAGATTTGAGCAACCCAAAAGGCCTACAGAGTTAGCCTTTTGCCCACATAACATGAGGGTGTGTTTAACTTTATGAGAAAATGCCAAACTGTTCTTCAAAGTGGCTCTACCATTTTGCATTCCACTATCAATGTAGGAAAGTTCCAGTTGCTTATACCCTTACTATAATTAGTTTTATTGTTGTTGTTTTACATTTCAGCCACATACTAACATAGTGTAGTGGTATCTATTGTGGTTTTAGTTTGTATTTTTCTAATGATGAATGCTGTTGAGATTTTTTTTTTTTTTTTTTTTTTTTTGAGACAGATTCTCCATCCCCTGCAGCCTTCTCTGGGTTCCAGCTGTTCTCACCTCCAGCCTCTCAAGTAGCTGGGATTACTGGGCCCCACCACCGCATCCTGGCTAATTTTGTGTTTAGTAGAGATGGGGTTTCACCATGTTGATTAGGCTGGTCTCGAACTCTCTGACCTTAGGTGGCCACCACCTCAGCCTCCCAAAGTGCTGCAATTACAGTGAGCCACCACCAGCCTATAGCTGCTGAGCATTTCTATGCATTGCTTTGTCATTCTTGGTGAAGTATCTATTCACTCTTAGCCATTTAAAAATTGGTTGTTTGTTTGCCCACCATTCTTCATGTATTTGAGACACAAGTCCTGCTAAGACATGTGTTTCTTAGTTTTTTTTTTTTTTTGTTGAGATGGAGTCTCACTCTGTCACCAGGTTGGAGGCGCGGTGGTGCAGCAACCGGCTCCTGCAACCTCTGTACCCGGGTTCAAGATTCCCCTGCCTTAGCTTCCCAGTAGTTGGGATTACAGGTATGTGCCACTAAGCCCGATAATTACAGTATTTTTAGTAGCGATGAGGTTTCACCATGTTGGCCAGGCTGGTCTCAGGGCTTCTGACCTCAGGTGATCACCACCTCAGCCTCCCAAAGTGCTGGGATTATCTGGCGTGAACCACAGCTGGCGAACTGTGTGTTTCATAAATATTTCTCAGTCTAAGGTTTGTCTTTTCATTTGCATAACTGTCTTTCAAGAGCTTCACCTTTTTTCACTTTGAAGTTGGGAGGCAGACAGACTGGGCAGAAATCCAGTGATCAGGATCCCGGCATTCTGGCGGCAATAATTCCCTCTCTCGCGAGAGTGGGCAGGGGAGTGTGACTTGCTTCTAACCATCAGAATACAGCAAAGGTGATGGGATGTCACTTTGTGGTATGTTACATATGATTGTAACTTTGTCTTGCTAGGAGATTTTATCCTCTTCTTGGCTTGTGTGGTTTGATAAAACATGTGGCAGTGTGAGAGGAAAATGTTTAGAAACTGAGAACAACCCGGCCGAGTGTGGTTGCTCATGCCTGTAATCCCAGCACTTTGGGAGGCTGAGGTGGGTGGATCACCTGAGGTCAGGAGTTCAAGGCCAGCCACAGCCCCAGCATGGCAAAACCCAGTCTCCACTAAAATACAAAAATTAGCGGGGTGTGATGGCCGGGGTGCCTATAATCCCAGCTAATTGGGAGGCTGAAGCGGGGAGAAGAATCACTTGAAGGAGGTTGCAGTGAGCGAGATGGCACTGTTGCACGTCCAGGCTGGGTGACAGAGCAGGAACTTTGTCTCAAAAAATAAATAAATAAAATAAAAAGACGCAAAACAACTTCTAGCTAACAGCCAGCCAGGAACAGAATGACCCTCAGGCCAAAGCCTTCCAGGAACTGAATTCTGCTGAAGACCATGTGAGCCTGGCCTGGATTCTTCCTCAGTTATTGCATTCAGATAAAACTCTAGTCCCACAGCCCACACTTTGAGCAGGCTTGAGAGAGAGATTCTGAGGCAGAGGACTCAGTTGAGCCATATCTGGACATCTGATCCACAGACACTGTGAGATAATAACTGTGTTTGTGTTTATTTTATTTTTATTTTAATGTTAAAACAAAGGTCTTTCTCTGTTGCCCAGGAAGGAGTTCAGTGTTGCAATCTTGGCTAGCTTTGCAGCTGCTTCCCAGTTCCAGCAATCCCTCCCTACCTCAGTCTCCTGAGTAGCTGGGACTACAGGCATGTGCCACCATGCCCTGCTAATTCTGTGGGGGTGGGAATGGAGTCTTGCTCTGTAAGCCCAGGTGGGAGTGCACTGGTGCAATCTTGGCTCACTGCAACCTCTGCCTCCAGGGTTCAAGTGATTCTCCTGCCTCAGCCTCGGTAGTTGGGCTTACAGGTGTGCACCACCACATCCTGCTATTTTTTTTGTATTTTTAGTAGGGGTGAGGGTTTTCCCCATGTTGGCCCAGGCTGGTCTCAAACTTCTGACCTCAAGTGATAAACCCACCTTGGCCTCCCAAAGTGCTGGGATTACAAAGGCACAATACCCTGCTAATTTAAAAAAAATTTTTTTGTGGCGATGAGTTCTCACTATGTGCCCAGGCTAATCCTGAACTTCTGGGCTCAAGTGATCCACTTCCTCAGCTTCCCAGCTTTTGAGGATTATAGAGCATGAGTCACATCCTGCAGGCCTGTTGTTCTTGGGTGTGGTTGCTGTAATGTACTCATATATCACAATGTCTATATTCCTAGATACATATAAAAGTATTTGAAGTGAAATGTCATAATGTAATACAACTTAATTTCAAGTGGTTCAATAAAATAAAAATATTATATATGTACAGTTAGCCCTTGGAATTACCACGAAGATTGTGGGTTACTGACCCTAAATAGTTGAGAAAACAATCCATGTACAACTGTTGACTTCCTCAAGAAACTTAACTAATACAAATAGCCCACTATGGTTAAGCCTTATTGATAGTGTAAACAGTCAATTAATATATTTTGCATATTATATATAATTGCCTGTATTCTTACAATAAAGAAACATAGATAAGCGTTTATTAAGAGAAAATCATAAGGGGCTAGGTGCAGTGGCTCACGCCTATAATCCTAGCATTTTGGGAGGCAGAGGCAGGCCAGATTGCCTGAATTCAGGAGTTTGAGACCAGCCTGGATAGCCTGATGAAACCCGTCTCTACTAAAATACAAAAAACCCTAGCGGGTGTGGTGGCGTGCCTGTAGTCTCAGCTACTTGGGAGGCTGAGGGCAGGAGGAGTACTTGAACCTGGGAGGTAGAGGTTGCAGGGAGAGCGAGATGGCCACACTGCACCTCCCAGCCTGGGTGATAGGGCAAGACTCAGTGTCCCAAAAAAAAAAAAAAAAAAAGACAATCATAAGGAAGAGAGAGAGAGAGAAAAAAATATGTATATGTATTTTAGAGTGTTACTCTGCTGCCTAGGCTGAATTGCAGTGGCATGATCATAGCTCATTTGCAGCCTCAGCCTTCTCGAACTCAACAATCCGCCCACCTCCGCCTCCTGAGTAGCTGGTATATAGGTGTCTGCCATGATGCCTGGCTAATTTTTGGGTTTCGCCATGTTGTCCAGGCTAAGAGAAAATATACTTATTATTTATGAAGTGGAAGTGGATCATCATAAAGGTCTTCATCCTTGTCATCTTCGTGTCTTCACTGAGGAGGAGGAGGGACAGGAGGGGTTGGTCTTGCTGTCTTAGGGATGACAGAGGCAGAAGAAAAGCCACGTCTAATGGACCCACACAGTTCAAACTTGTGTTGATTAGGGGTCAACTCTCTGTGCGTGTGTGCATGTGTGTATGTATACACATACACATAAGCAAATGTGGCAAAAAGCTAACAGTCTGTGGACTACATGAAGGTTATATAATATTTCTTTGTACATTCTTTTAACTTTTCTATAGGTTTGAAAACGTTCCAAATGAAAAGTTAAGCGGGGGAAAAAGGCAAAACAACAACAACAAAAATAAAAAAGATCACTTGGTTAATCAAAACACTGTTGCCCGGGTGCAGTGGCTAACGCCTGTAATCCCAGCACTTTGGGAGGCCGAGGTGGGCAGATCACTTGAGGTCAGGAGTTTGAGACCAGCCTGGCCAACATGGTGAAACCCCGTCTCAACTAAAAATACAAAAACATAGCTGAGCATGGTGGCACACGCCTGTAATCCCAGCTACTCTGGAGGCTAAGGCAGGAGAATCACTTGAACCTTGGAGGCAGAGGTTGCGCCACTGCACTCCAGCCTAGGTGACAGAGTGAGACTCTGTCTCAAAAATAAAATAAAATAAAAATAAAATAAAATAAAAATAAAAACACCATGATGATAAAACCTGCTATGCTTGTGCTTTGATATTGCTAAACTCAGCATTGCATTTATTTGAAATCTTGAAATAAATATCTTTAAAAAGTTGATGCTTTTGCTGAGGTATCTAAATTTAGATTACAAGGTTGCCATGGAGACACATTTGCTTCTTGAATCAGACCTCGAAAAGGTAGAGCTTGTTTTGGCAGGGCATACCTTATCTACTGGCTAGCAGAAAATGTTCTCCCTATGCTAATCAAATTTGGCTTTTACAGAACGACTATTCAGAAGATGCATTTGCTATTTGCCTACCGGTTATGAGTTAGGACAGACATTACTGTTCTGGAAGGAAGGAGCAAGAAGAAGCCAAAAATATTGGATAATGAAGAAAACTATATAGAGAGGATGAGATGCTTGTTTAGTTTTGGCAACACAGAAAGGATGTAATTCTTAAATATTTATTTACATGTGGAGGAGCAGTAGGTTGGAGAGGGACCATATGAATGGAGTCAAAAGAAATGGCTTGTGAAAAAGACAAAGGGTTTTATTGGAATGGGAAATTGTTTCAAAAATAATGTGTAAACTGGTCTGGCATAGTGGCTCATGCCTATAATCTCAGCACTTTGGAAAGCCCAAGTGGGTGGATCACTTGAGGCCAGGAGTTCGAGACCAGCCAGACCAGCGAGACCAGCCTGACCAACATAGAAACCCTGTCTCTACTAAAAATACAAAAATTAACTGGGCTTGGTGGTGTGCACCTGTAGTCCCAGCTATTATAGGAGAATCGCTGGAATCTAGGAGAAGGAGGTTGCAGTGAGTTGAGATCGTGCCACTACACTCCAGCCTGGGTGACAAAGTGAGACTCTGTCTCAAAAAAATGTGTAAGTTTATTGTAGATGTTTTCAAGGACATAGAAAAGAACAAAGAAGAGGCCAAGCATGGTGGCTCATGCTTGTAATCCCAGCACTTTGGGAGGCTGAAGTGGGAGAATCACTTAAGCCTCGGAGTTGAAGACCAGGCTGGGCAACATAGAGAGACCTCATCATTACAAAAAACACAAAAATAAGAATCAGCTGGGCATAGTGGTACATACCTTTTTTTTTTTTTTTTAGCTACTCAGGAGGCTGAAGTGAGAGGATTGCTTGAGCCCAGGCTGCAGTGAGTCATCATAATTGCTGGGACTACAGGTGCACACCACCAAGCCCAGCTAATTTTTGTATTTTTAGTAGAGACAGGGTTTCTATGTTGGTCAGGCCGGTCTCGCTGGTCTGGCTGGTCTCGAACTCCTGGCCTCAAGTGATCCACCCACTTGGGCTTTCCAAAGTGCTGAGATTACAGGCATGAGCCACTATGCCAGACCAGCTTACACATTATTTTTGACGTCAAAACTGCCCCTGCACTCCTGCCGGGGCGACAGAGCGAGACCCTGTCTCAAATGAAAGAAAGGAAGGAAGGGAAGGGAAGGGAGGACAGAAAAAGGCACAAAGGAAAAACAAAACCACTCAACCTCCTATTGTCTATCCATGCTTCCAGGATTTTTTGTTTGTTTTGAGATGGAGTCTTGCTCTTGTCACCCAGGCTGGAGTGCAATGGTGTGATCTCAGCTCACTGCAACCTCTGCCTCCCAGGTTCAAACGATTCTCTTGCCTCAACCTCCCGAGTAGCTGGGACTACAGGCACCCACTACCACGCCCAGCTAATTTTTGTATTTTGAGTAGAGATGAGGTTTCACTCATCTCTGTTGGCCAGGCTGGTCTCGAACTCCTGACCTCAGGTGATCCTTCCATCTTGGCCTCTCAAAGTGCTGGGATTACAGGTGTGAGCCATTGCACCTGGCCTCTTCCAGGATGTTTCCTACAAGAGTATTAATATAATGATGATCATGATAATGAGCAAATGTTCATCATATACTCACTACGTGGCAGGTACTGTTTTAAGCAGTCCCCTGGCCTCAAGTGATCCACCCACCTTGGTCTCCCAAAATCCTGGGATTATAAGCGTGAGCCACCGTGTGCAGCCTCATGCTGAAATTTAATTGCCATTGTAACAGTAGGTTACAATGGGAGGTGGGACCTCTAAGAGATGATTAGGTCATGAGGGCCCCGCCTTTATGGATGGATTAATGCTATTATCTCAGGAGTGGGTACTTTACAAAAAGATGAGTTCTTCCCCCTCTTGCTCTTTCTCTTGTTCTCAGTCTTCTACCATGAGATGATGCAGCAAGAAGGCCCTCACCAGATACTGGTCCCTCAGTCTCAGACTTCCCAGCCTTCAGAACTGTGAGAAATAAATTTCTGTTCATTATAAATTACTCAGTCTCAAGTATTCTGTCATAGCAGTATAAAACTGACTAAGACAATCACTAATCTTACTTAAATTTGAATGAAATAATTCTCTCTCTCTCCCTTTTTTTGTGTGTGTGTGTGTGAGACAGGGCCTTGCTCTGTAGCCCAGGCTGGAGTGCAGTGGCATGATCATGGCTCATTGTAGTCTTGCCCTCCCAGGCTCGAGTGATCCTCCTGCATCAGCTTCCCAAGTAGCTGGGACTACAGTTGCACATCACCATGCCTGGCTAATTTTTTTTTTTGGTAGAAACAGGGTCTCCCTATGTTGCACAGAGTCTCGCTCTGTCACCCAGGTTGGAGTGCAGTGGTGTGATCTTGGCTCACTGCAACCTCTGCCTCCTGGGTTCAAGCAATTCTCCCACCTCAGCCTCCCAAGTAGCTGGGAATATAGGCACGTGCCACCACATGTGGCTAATTTTTTTTTTTTTTTTTTTTCTGAGCTGAGAAGGAGTCTCACTCTTGTCCCCCAGGCTGGAGTGTAGTGGTGCGATCTCAGCTCACTGCAACCTCCACCTCCTGGGTTCAACAGATTCTCCTGCCTCAGCTTCCTGAGTAGCTGGGTTTACAGGCACCTGCCACCACGCCCAGCTAATTTTTGTATTTTTAGTAGAGACAGGGTTTCACCATGTTGGCCAGGCTGGTCTGGAACTCCTAACCTCAGGTGATCTGCCCACCTTGAACTCCTAAAGTGCTGAGATTACAGGCATGAGCCACCACACCTGGTCCACATATGGTTAATCTAAATTTTTTTTTTTTTTTTAAGATGGAGTTTCACTCTTCTTGACCAGGCTGGAGTGCAGTGGCACAATGTCGGCTCACTTCATCCTCTGCCTCCCAGGTTCAAGTGATTCTCCTGCCTCAGCCTCCCAAATAGCTGGGATTACAGACATGTGTCACCATATCTGGCTAACTTCATATTTTTAGTAGAGATGGGGTTTCACCATGTTGGCCAAGCTGGTCTCAAACTTTTGACCACAGGTGATCCACCCACCTTGGCCTCCCAAAGTACTGGGATTACAGGCGTAAGCCACTGTGCCCAGCCAGTTTTAAAATTTCTTTATGGAGACAAGTTCTCACTATGTTGCCCAGGCTGGTCTCAAATTCCTGGGCTCAAGTGATCCACTCACCTTGGACTCCCAAAGTGCTGGGATTACAGGCATGAGCCACTGCACCCAGCGAGGGTTTTTATCATAAAGGGATGCTGGATTTTATAGAATGCTTTTTCTGTATCTATTGAGATAATCATATGGTTTTTGTTTTTAATTCTGTTTATGTCATGAATCACATTTGTTGACTTGTGTATGTTAAACCATCCCTGGAATGAAACTGACTTGATCATGGTGAATTATATTTTTGATGTGCTGTTGAATTCAGTTTGCTAGTATTTTGTTGAGGATTTTTCATCTATGGTCATCAAGGATATTGGTCTGCAGTTTTATTTTTTTTAAATGTCCTGTCCTGGCTTTAGTATCAGGATGATACTGGCTTCAAAAAATGAGTTAGGTGGCCGGGCGCGGTGGCTCAAGCTTGTAATCCCAGCACTTTGGGAGGCCGCGACGGGCGGATCACAAGGTCAGGAGATCGAGACTATCCTGGCTAACACGGTGAAACCCCGTCTCTATTAAGAAATACAAAAAACTAGCCGGGCGAGGTGGCGGACGCCTGTAGTCCCAGCTACTTGGGAGGCTGAGGCCGGAGAATGGCGTGAACCCGGGAGGCGGAGCTTGCAGTGAGCTGAGATCTGGCCACTGCACTCCAGCCTGGGCGACAGAGTGAGACTCCGTCTCAAAAAAAAAAACAAAAAACAAAAAAAATGAGTTAGGGAAGATTCACTCTTTCTTAGTGTTTTCGAATAGTTTCAGTAGGATGGGTACCAATTCTTCTGTGAAGGTCTGGTAGAATTTGGCTGTGAATCCATTGGCCCTGGGCTTGTTTTTTGGAAGTTTTAAAATTACTGATTCAATCTCACTGTTTGTTATTCATCTGTTCAGGATTTCTATTTCTTCCTGATTCAAGCTAGGAGGGTAGTATGTTTCCAGAAATTTGTCCATTTCCTCTAGGTTTTCTAGTTTGTCTGCATAGAAGTGTTCATAGTAGCCTTGAATGATCTTTTATATTTCTGTGCTGTTGGTTGTAATGTCTCCATTTTCACTTCCAATTGAGTTTATTTGAATCTTCTCCCTTCTTTTATTGATTAATCTAGCTAATAGTCTATCAATTTTATCTTTTCAAATCACTTTTTCAGGCCGGGCGTGATGGCTCACACCTGTAATCCCAGCACTTTGGGAGGCTGCGGCGGGTGGATCAGGAGGTCAAGAGATGGAGACCATCCTGGCCAACATGGTGAAACTTTGTCTCTACTAAACATACAAAAATTAGCTGGGTGTGGTGGCGGATGCCTGTAGTCCCAGCTACTTGGGAGGCTGAGGCAGGAGAATCACTTGAACCCAGGAGGCGGAGGTTGCAGTGAGCCAAGATTGTGCCAGTGCACTCCAGCCTGGTGACAGAGCAAGATTCTGTCTCAAAAAAAAAAAAAAAAAAAAAATCACTTTTTCTTTCATTGATCTTCTGTATTTTTTTGTTTCAATTTCATTTAGTTTTGCTTTTATCTTTGTTACTTATTTTCTTCTGCTAACTTTGGGTTTGGTTTGTTATTGTTTCTCTAGTTCCTTGAAGTGTGACATTAGGTTATCAATTTGTGATCTTTCAGACTTTTTGATATAGGCATTTTGTGACATGTGCTTTTTCTCTATCCCAGAGGTTTGATAACTTGTGTCACTATTATAATTCATTTTGAAGACTTTTCCATCTTGATTTCATTGTTAGACAAAAATCAGGAGCATATTGTTTCATTTCCATGTTTTTTGTATAGTTTTGAGGGTTTCTTCTGGAGTTGACTCCCAGTTTTATTACACTGTGGTCTGAGAAGATACTTGATATGATTTTGATTTTTTTTTTTTTTTGAGACAGTGTCTCGCTCTGTTGCCAGGCTGGAGTGCAGTGGCGTGATCTTGGCTCACTGCAAGCTCCGCCTCCCGGGTTCAGGTTCAAGCAATTCTCCTGCCTCAGCCTACTGAGTAGCTGGGACTACAGGCGTGCACCACCACACCCAGCTAATTTTTGTATTTTTTTTAGTAGAGACGGGGTTTCACCATGTTGGCCAGGATGGTCTTGATCTCTTGACCTCATGATCCCGCTCGCCTCAGCCTCCCAAAGTGCTGGGATTACAGGTGTGAGCCACCATGCCTGGCCATAATTTTGATTACTCATTTATTTATTTATTTATTTATTTTGAGATGGAGTTTAGCTCTTGCCGCCCAGGCTGGAGTGCAATGGTGTGATCTCGGCTCACTGCACCTCCACCTCCCAGGTTCAAGCGATTCTCCTGCCTCAGCCTCCTGAGTAGCTGGGATTATAGGCATCCGTCACCACGCCCAGCTAATTTTTGTATTTTTAGTAGAGATGGGGTTTCATCACATTGACCAGGCTTGTCTCGAAATCCCTGACCTCAGGTGATCCACCTGTCTTGGCCTCCCAAAGTGCTGGGATTGCAGGTGTAAGCCACTGCGCCTGGCTGACTTTGATTTTTAAAAATTTATTGAGACTTGTTTTGTGGCCTATCATATGGTTTGTTTTGGAGAATGCTGCATGTGCTAATGAGAAGAATGTATATACTGTGGTTCTTGGGTAGAATGTTCTGTAAATATCTGTGTATCCATTTGTTCTACAATATGCAGTTTAACTCCAGTGTTTCTTTGTTGACTTTCTGTCTTGATAATCTCTCCAGTGCTGTCAGTGGACTGTTGAAGTTCCCTGCTATTATTGTGTTGTGGTCTATCTCTTTTCTTAGGTTTATTTGTAAATGTTTTATGAACCTGGGAGTTCCAGAGTTAGGTGCATATATATTCAGGATTGTAATACATTCTTGTTGGTTTGATTCTTTTATCATCATATAATGACCTTCTTTGTCTCTCTCTCTCTCTCTTTAAATAAAGTTTGTTTTACGTGATTTTGCTTTAATGTTTGTTTTATGTGATATAAGAATATCTGTTACTGCTCACTTTTGGTTTTCATTTGTGTGGAATACCGTTTTCCACCCCTTTACCTTGAGTCTATAAGAATCCTTATGTGTTAAGTGAATCTCTTAAAGACAGCAGATATTTGGTTTGTGATTTTCTTTTCTCTTCTGTCGCCCAGGCTGGAGTATAGTGGCACAATCCTGGCTCCCTGCAGCCTTGACCTCGAGCAATCCTCTCACATCAGCCTCTTGAGTAGCTGGGACTACAGGTGCACACCACCATGCCTGGCTAATTTTTGTATTTTTTGTAGAGAGGAGGTTTCACCATGTTACCCAGGCTGGTTTTGGACTTCTGAGCTCAAGCAATCTGCCCATCTTAGTCTCCCAAAGTGTTGGAATTACAGGCATGAGCCACTGCACCTGGCTAGTTCATGATTTTTTAATCCACTCCGCCAACATGTATCTTTTGAGTGGAGCATTTAGATGATGATGATGATGATGATGATGATTTTGTGAGATGGAGTCTAGTTCTGTTGCCCAGGCTGGAATGCAGTGGCACCATCTCAACTCACTGCAAGCTCCGCCTCCCGGGTTCACGCCATTCTCCTGCCTCAGCCTCGGGAGTAGCTGGGACTACAGGCACCCACCACCACGCCCAGCTAATTTTTTATATTTTTAGTAGAGATGCGGTTTCACTGTGTTAGCCAGGATGGTCTCGATCTCCTGACCTTGTGATCCGCCTGCCTCGGCCTCCCAAAATGCTGGGATTACAGGCGTGAGCCACCGTGCCCAGCCTAAGCATTTAGATTATTTACATTCAATGTTAATATTGAGATATGAGGTACTGTTCCAGTCATCATGTCAGTTGTTAACTACTTTGTTTTCTTCATTGTGTTATTGTTTTATAGTCCCTGCAAGGTTTTTTTTTTTGTTTTTTGTTTTTTAAGATGGAGTCTTACTCTGTCACCCACGCTGGAGTGCAGTGGTGCGACCTTGGCTCACTGCAACCTCTGTCTCCCAGGTTCAAGCGATTCTCCTGCCTCAGCCTCCTGAGTAGCTGGGACTACAGGCACATGCCACCAGGCCCGGCTAATTCTTTGTATTTTTAGTAGAGATGGGGTTTCACTGTGTTAGCCAGGATGGTCTCGATCTCCTGACCTCGTGATCCGCCCGCCTTGGCCTCCCAAAGTGCTGGGATTATAGGCACGAACCACGGTGCCCAGCCTCCCTGCAAGTTGTATGCTTTCAAGAGGTTCTATTCTGGTGCATATTGACTTTTTGTTTTTGAGATTTAGAACTCCTTCTAGCATTCCTTGTAGAACTGGTCTGGCAGTGACAAATTACCTCAGCATTTGCTTGTCTGAAAAAGATTTTATTTCTCCTTCATTTATGAAACTTAGTTTTGCTGCATACAAGATTCTTGGCTGATAGTTATTCTGTTTAAGGGGCTACAGAGAAGACCCTCAATTCCTTCTGGGTTGTAAGGTTTCTAATGGGAAGTCTGCTGTTAGTCTGATAGGTTTTCCTTTATAGGTTACCTGATGCTTTTGTCTCACTGCTCTTAGAATTATTTCCTTCACATTGACTTTATTTTTATTTATGTATTTATTTCTGAGACAGAGTTTTGCTTTTGTCACCTAGGCTGGAGTGCGATGGCACGATCTCAGCTCACTGCAACCTCTGCCTCAGGGGTTCGAGCAATTCTCCTGCGTCGGCCTCCTGAGTAGCTGGGATTATAGGCGCCTGCCACCACACCTGGCTAATTTTTTTGTGTGTTTTCAGTAGAGACGGGGTTTTGCCATGTTGGCCAGGCTGGTCTCGAAGAACTCCTGACCTCAGGTGATTCACCCACCTTAGCCTCCCAAAGTGCTGGGATTATAGGCATGGGCCACTGCGCCTGGCCTATTTTATATTATTATTATTTTTTTAAAAGGAGTTTTACTCTAACTGCCCAGGCTGGAGTGTAGTGGCTTAATCTCAGCTCACTGCAACCTGCCTCCTGGGTTCAAGTGATTATCCTGCCTCAGCCTCCTGAGTAGCTGGGACTACAACAAGTGTCTGCCACCACGCCTGGCTAATTTTGTGTGTGTGTGTGTGTGTGTGTGTGCGCGTGTGTTTGTTTTTTGTTTTGAGATAGAGTCTCGCTCTGTCACCCAGGCTGGAGTGCAGTGGCGTGATCTTGGCTCACTGCAACCTCTGCCTCCCGGGTTCAAGCAATTCCCTTTCTCAGCCTCCTGAGTAGCTGGGATTACAGGCATCTGCCATCATGCCCAGCTAATTTATTTTGTATTTTTAGTAGAGATGGGGTTTCACCAGGTTGGCCAGGCTGGTCTTGAACTCCTGACCTCATGATCCACCCGCCTTGGCCTCCCAAAGTGCTGGGATTAAAGGCATGAGCCACCGCACCTGACTGATTTTTTGTTTTTAATAGAGACAGGGTTTCGCCATGTTGACCAGACTGGTCTCGAACTCCCAACCTCAGGTAGTCCACATGGCTTGGCTTACCAAGGTGCTGGAATTACAAACATGAGCCACCATGCTTGACCCACATTGACTTTAGATAGCCTAATATCTATATGCCTTGGAGATATCTTTTTTCCAATGAATCTCCCATTCTCTGAGCTTTTTGTATTTGTATGTCTAAAACTCCAGCAAGTCAAGTGAAGTTTTCCTAAATTATTCCCTCAAATAAGTTTTCCAAACTTTTTCCTTTTTCTTCTCTCTCAGGAACAGCAATAATTGTTAGGTTTGGCCATTTTACATAGTCCCATATTTCTTGGAGACTGTGTTCATTCCTTTATTCTTTCTCTTTCTTCGAGACAGGGTCTCACTCTGTTGCCCTAGCTGGAGTGCAGTGGCACAATCATAGCTCACTGCAGCTTTGACCTCCTGGCCTCAGGTGATCCTCCCACCTCAGCCTCCTGCGTTGCTGGGATTACAAGTGTTGACAGGTGTTGCCATCATGTCCAGCTTATTTTTTGCATTTTTTGTAGAGATGTTGCCCAGGCTGGTCTTGAATTCCTGGGCTCAAGCAATCTGCCCACACTGGCCTTCCAAAGTGCTGGGATTACAGGCATGAGCCATCACTCCTGGCATGTGTTCATTTTTTTTTTTTTAAATTTTCATTTTTTTTTTTGTCTAATTGGCTTAATTTGATTGGGTTAAGCTTTTCTTCAAGCTCTGAAATTCTTTCTTCTTCATGGTCTATTCTATTATTAGAACTTTCCACTGCGTTTTGTAATTCCCTAAATGTGTCTTTTGTTTCCAGAAGTTCTGATTGGTTTTTCTTTAAAATATCTATCTCTTTAGAAAATTTTTCATTCATATCCTGAATTGTTGATTTCTTTATGTTGGTTTTTACCTTTCTCTCGTATTGCTTTGAGTAATTTAATAATCAGTCTTTCGCATTATCTGGTATTTCAAAGATTTCATCTTGGTTTGGATACATTGCTGGAGAGCTAACATCATCTTTTGGGAGTGTTATGAAATCCTGTTTTGTCGTATTGCCAGAGTCTGGAATTTTTTTTTTTTTTAATGGTGTCTCACTCTGTCTCCAGGCTGGAGTGCAGTGGCAGTGGCTGTGGCATGATCTTTGCTCACTACAACCTCCACCTCCTGGGTTCCAGCGATTCTCCTACCTCAGCCTCCCGAGTAGCTAGGATTACAGGCATGCACCAGCACCCTAGGCTAATTTTTTGTAGAGAGACAGAGTTTCACCATGTTGGCCAGGCTGGTCTTGAACTCCTGACCTCAAGTGATCCACTCGCTGGGGCCTCCTAAAGTGCTGGGATTACAGGTGTGAGCCACCGTGCCCAGCCAGAGTCTGGAATTCTTGAGCTGTGAATTAAATGGTTTCATATAACTTGGAAAATTATTAATTAAACTCCTGGAGTAGATGATTATGCCCCTCACAGTTGCTTCAGACAATGCATTAGTTTCCTATTGTTCCTGTTACAAGTTGCCGCAAACTCAAAGGCATTAAGACAATATGAGTTTATTTTATTGTTGTGGATGTCAGAAGTCCAAACTGAGTTTCAGGGAGCCAAAATCAAGGCATTGGCAGGGCTGTGCTTCCTCTGGACTTCAGAGAAGACTCTGTTTCCTTGTCTTTTCCAGCTTCCAAGGGATGCCTGCATTTGTTGGCTCATGGCTGCTTCTGCCAACTTCAAAGGACATCACTCTGACCTCTGCTCCCATTGTCATATCTCCTCTCTGACTCTGACTTTTCTCTTCTCTTCTCTTTTCTAGAGATGGAGTCTCACTCTGTCTCCCAGGCTGGAGTGCAGTGGCACAATCTCAGCTCACTGCAACCTCCACCTCCTGGGTTCAAGCAATTCTCGAACCTCAGCCTCCCCCAGTAGCTGGGATTAAAGGCACGCACCACCACATCTGGGCTCCCAAAGTGCTGGGATTACAGGTGTGAGCCACTGTGCCCAGCCTTGACTCTGACTTTCTAGCCTCCCTCTTAGAAGGATCCTAGCGATTGCATTGGAGTGGAGCCACCCAGATAATCCAGATCAGTCTCTCCACATTGAGATCCTCAACTAAATCATACAGGTTCCGTGGCAGTCCCAGTGACCAGGAAAAAATTGAAAGTAAATAAACCACAGCTGAGACGTCTTGTTTGCTACATAACATAATATAATTGCAAATTCCAGGAAATAGGGTGTGAATATCTTGGGAGAATCATTATTCTGACTATCGCAGATATGATGGAATTTTTTCTTTTGCCTTTTTAAACATAAACCTTTTATTGAAGTATAACACATTTCAATAACACACACACCCATACACACATAAATCATATGCATGTGGCTTACTGACTTATTCACCAAGTGAATACGTCTCAAATTAAGAAACCGAATATGGCTGGGCATGGTGGCTCAGGCCTGTAATCCCAGCACTTTGGGAGGCCGAAGCGGATGGATCACTTGAGGTCAGGAGTTCGAGACCAGCCTGGCCAACATGGTAAAACCCTGTCTTTACTAACAATACAAAAACTAGCCAGGCATGGTGGTGGGCGCCTGTAATCCCAGTTATGCAAGAGACTGAGGCAGGAGAATCACCTGAAGCCAGGAGGCGGAGGTTGCAGTGAGCCGAGATCGCACCACTGCACTCCAGCCTCGGTGACAGAGAGAGACTCGGTCTCAAAAAATAAAATTAAAAAAAGAAACTGAATATAACCAGAAGCTTCTGGTCATCATCCACATTCCAGAGATAACCACTATCCTGACTTTTTTCTTTCCAAACAGGGTCTCACTCTGTCATCAGGCTGAAGTGTAGTGATGCGATCACGGCTCAATGCAGCCTCAAACTCCTGGGCTCACATGATCCTCCCACTGCAGCCTCTGGAGTAGCTGGGACTACAGGTGCACACCACCACACCTGGTTAATATTTTGTATAGGCCGGGCACGGTGACTCACGCCTGTAATCCCAGCACTTTGGGAGGCTGAGGTGCGCGGATCACCAGAGGTCAGGAGTTCAAGACCAGCCTGGCCAACATGGCAAAACCCCAACTCTACTAAAAATACAACAACAACAAAAAAAACGTAGCTGGGCATGGTGACGCATGCCTCTAGTCCCAGCTGCTAGGGAGGCTGAGGCAGGAGAATCGCTTGAACCTGGGAGGTGGAGGTTGCAGTGAGCCAAGATGGCACCATTGCACTGGGTGACAGAGGGAGACGCCATCGTAAAGAAAAAAAAAAAATTTGTTTTGTATAGACGGAGTTTTGCCATGTTGCCCAGGCTGGTCTGAAACTCCTGGACTCAAGCAATCTGCCCACCTTGGCCTCCCAAAGTACTTATAGGCATGAGCTACTGCACCCAGCCCCACTATCCTGACTTCTAATACCATAGACTAATTTTGCCTGGTTTTTGAACTAGAGACAAGTGAAATCACATGGTGTGCCATCTTTGGTGTCTGGCTTCTTTGGCTCATTTCTTCTATTTGTAAGAGGCGCTTATGTGGCACATTCACTCCCACTTCCTTATAGTTTATCATTATTATGAATAAACTCCAACTTATTTCTCCATTCTATGGTTGGCGGGCATTTGGTTGTTTCCAGTTTGGAGCTATTATAAGTAGCTCTGCAGTTAGGTAAGAAAGAGAAATAAAAGTCACCCAAATCAGAAAGGAAGAAGTCAAATTGTCTGCGTATGCAGATGACATCATCTCATTTATAGAAAACCCTCATATGTATATATAGACAAGATCACAAAACTCATATATAGAAATTCCAAAGGCTTTTTTTCCCCACAGAAATAGAAAAAACAATCCTAAAATTAACACGGAATCACAGAAGACCTCAGAATAAGTAGCTCTCGTAGAAATACACTTGCACGTATCTTTCAGTGAGCACATGTAGGGGCTCTGTTGTGTTTATACCCGAGAAGCAGGTTGCTGGGCCACAGAGTGTGCATATGCTCAACTTTAGTGCAGACTGCCTGACAGCTTTACACAGTGTCTGTCATGGATTATGATCCCACGAAAAAACAGGAACCCATGGATCTGCACCCACATAAGCAAGCAAACAAAGAAACAAATCAAGGTGGGGAGAAGTAAAGCTCTTCCTCATGGAAGAAATGACATGAGTGTGTACACATGCACACACACCAACACACGAATGTGGTAGAATGTCTGACAGGTGGGGACCTGGGTTAAAGGGAACAAGAGGGTTTGTTCTGCTATTCTTGATTTTTTTTTTTTTTTTTTTTTTGAGATGGAGTTTCACTGTTGTTGCCCGGGCAACAAGATGGTGCGATCTCGGCTCACCGCAACCTCTGCCTCCCAGGTTCAAACAATTCTCCTGCCTCAGTCTCCCACATAGTTGGGATTACGGGCATGCGCCACCATGCCCACCTAATTTTGTATTTTCAGTAGAGATGGGGTTTCACCATGTTGGTCAGGCTGGTCTTGTACTTCTGACCTTGTGATCTGCCCACCTAGGCCTCCCAAAGGGCTGGGATTACAGGTGTGAGCCACTGTGCCTAGACTATCTAACAATTAAAAGTTTAAAAAAGCAGTACAATGGTTATAAGTTTAAGACACAAAGCAGAGACTTTGTGACACAGACCATTCAAAGGGCAAAGGGTTTTTGAGAAAAAGAACAGTCACTTTGCTTAGAATGATGTATATTATTTCTGTACAAATCAACAAATGTGTGTCGTGTTATGCGAGTCTCGTTTGCCATGTGAATACATCTCATATTAAGACACGGAACATAACCAGAGCTTCAGAAGCCCCATTCCAGTCTCCTCCCCATCCCAAGGGTAACCACCATCCTGCTCCATCCTCATCCCTCCCATTCCTCAGCCTGCCCTGTCCCTGTCCCCAGCCTCCTTGTTACACCATCGCCTCCCACTCCCTGCCTGCCCCATGCTCTAGGAATTGGCAATGGGTGAAGTTCAGCAGTAGGATGAGGCTTACGGATGGATGAACATATCTACTTCAGGTCTACTTTGTTTTAGGCCGTGACATGACACCCCTTGGGTCAAAACAGCATGTTAAAGTGGCTACACCAAAGTGGCTTCATTGCCGGAAGTACTCAGAGAAACAGAGTGTCTTGTACTTAATAACAGGATGATAGAGCCTCTAGCAGTGTCAGGTGGGAAAGAGGGTCAGGAAGGCTAAAAATCTCCAGGAGTTGGGCAAAGTGGTGCACACCTGAAGTCCCAACTACTTGGGAGGCTGAGGCAGGAGAATGCTTGACACCAGGAATTCAAAGCTGCAAGGGCCGGGCGTGGTGGCTCACGCCTGTAATCCCTGCACTTTGGGAGGCCAAGGCAGGTGGATCACCTGAGGTCAGAAGTTCAAGACTAGCCTGGCCAACATGGTGAAACCCCGTCTCTACTAAAAATACAAAAATTAGCCAGGCGTGGTAGTACATGCCTGTAATCCCAGCTACTTGGGAGGCTGAGGCAGGAGAATCGCTTGAACCGGGGAAGCGGAGGTTGCAGTGAGCCAAGATCATGTCACTGCACTCCAGCCTGGGCGACAGAGCGAGACTCCATCCCAAAATGAAAAAAAAAAGAGCTTCTCCCACCTAATGGAATCCATGCTGGGTGTGAGTGGGATATTCCACAGCCTCAGCTTCTCGTGGGGAATTTAGGAGGCTCTGGAAAACTGTTTGGGGGTCAGTGGGTAGCTTATGGATTGTAGATACGGATTTTGTATCTCCTGCTTTATGTAACTGTCAAATTTTACATCTATGTTCTTTGCAATTGAAGGACTGAATGCTTACATGTCAACCCAACTCCATCTTTTTGAGAAAACAATGCAGATTTTTAAGAGTATAGATAATTCAAAGTAGTAGGCTGGTCATTACTCTTTGTTCTTTTTTTTTTTGAGACGGAAATAGCTGTGTCACCCAGGCTGGAGTACAGTGGCATAATCTTGGCTCACTACAACCTCTGCCTCCCAGGTTCAAGTGATTCTCCTGTCTCAGCCTCCTGAGTAGCTGGGATTACAGGCGCCTGCCACCACACCCGGCTAATTTTTGTATTTTTAGTAGAGACGGGGTTTCACTGTGTTGGCCAGGCTGGTCTTGAACTCCTGACCTTGTGATCAGCCCACCTTGGCTTCCCAAAGTGCTGGGATTACAAGCGTGAGCCACCGTGCCCGGCCTATTACTCTTTGTTCTGATGCCAAAAGAGAAAGCTGGTGAACTTACACCTTAGTAATTCCAAAGTTACTAATTAGAAAGCATTAGCCACATGGGACCACTATCTGGTTCAAGGTAACTCTGTATATGTTATATATCTTTTCAGGGTAAAATTGAGTTTCTGAATTATTTATTTATTTTTAATTTTTTTTCTTTGTAACACTTTCACTTATTTACTGTGAATGACAAGATGTTCTCTTATATTCTGCTGTCTGAAAAGGCTTTATAATTAAATTCTGTGGAATGTGTAACCTTTGCAACGTTAGAATTTGGCAAGGCTGGTTTTTTGTAGGTTTGTTATAGGAAATTATATCTTTTAGTTGTTGTTATGGAAAATTAATCTACTAAAAAATTACAACGAACACACCCATTTTGTGATAATCCTTGCTTCCTGTGATTACATGAATTTTGTTTTGTCTCCTCTGTTTAAGTAACATGAATACACTGGTTGGTCAAAATGCTGGTCTAGGTCGGGTGCAGTGGCTCACGCCTGTAATCCCAAGGTGGGCAGATCACTTGAGCTCAGGAGTTCGAGATCAGCCTGGCCAACATGGCAAACCCTGTCTCTACTAAAAATACAAAAATTAGCTGAGCGTGGTGGCATGTGCCTGTCATCCCTGCTACTACGCAGGCTGAGGCAGGAGAATTGCTTGAACCCAGGAGGTGGAGGTTGCAGTGAGCCGAGATCAGGCCACTGCATTCCAGCCTGGGTGACAGAAAGACTCTGTCTCAAAAAAAAAAAAAAAAAAAAAAAATGATGCTGGTCTCTGCTGTCTTAAAGGCCTGTTGGAAGCAAACCAACCCATGTCTAACCCCATGCAAAGCCTCATTCTTTCAGAAGCTACGCTGGGTCCTACAGGGAGAGGTGCCCATCAAGTCATTTGCTCTCATGTAGGCTGGAAAAATCTGCCAGGCACAGGCGCCCTGGCTCCCGAAGACCCAGCCTTGGCAGGGATGGGCCTCTCCCAGCCTCGGGTGCCCACTCTAGCTGCTGGGACCCTGCACCCCTGCACTGCTTTGCCACTTCTGGATTCTTTATTGTTAGCCTCTGGAGACTGCCTGGCCTGAACAAATAATTCTCCATGCCATTAAGCCTAGATCGCCAGCAGATAGGCTGAGGGCTAATAAAGTACCTCTTGCAGCCAGAGTCTTCCACGAAGGTACTTTCCTTGAAGGAAGTGGCTGGTTAAGAATAAGATTTGATCCTAAGGGAATTAATGCAGGAACAGAAAACAGAAAACCAAATACCACATGTTCTCATTTGTAAGTGGAAGCCACACATCAGGTACTCATGGACATAAGGATGGTAATAGTGCATACTGGGGACTCCTAGAGCTGGGGTCGGGGGTGGGCAAGGGTTGAAAAACTAATTGTTGGCCGGGCATGGTGGCTTATGCCTGTAATCCCAGCACTTTGGGAGGCTGAGGCAGGCGGATCACCTAGGGTCGGGAGTTCGAGACCAGCCTGACCAACATGGAGAAACCCCGTCTCTACTAAAAATACAAAAATTAGCCAGGCATGGTGGTGCATGCCTGTAATCCCAGCTACTCAGGAGGCTGAGGCAGGAGAATCGCTTGAACCTGGGAGGCGGAGGTTGCAGTGAGCCAAGATGGCACCATTGTACTCCAGCCTGGGCAACAAAAGCGAAACTCCATCTCAAAAAAAAAAAAAAAAAAAAAGAAAGAAAGAAAGAAAAGAAAAACTGTTGGGTACTATGCTCAGTACCTGGGCAATATACTCAGGTAACAAACCTGCACATGTACCCCTGAACCTAAAATAAAAATTAAAAAAAGATTTACGAATCTGGATTCTCAAGTCAAAAATCATCTTAATCTCGTCTAATTACTAATATTCATATCTTAACCTTTGGTGGCTTCAATTTTTTAACTTTTTAAAAGCTTTTTAATTTTTATTTTTTGAGACAGGGTCTCTCTCTGCCACCCAGGCTGGAGTGCAAAGGCACAATCTCGGTTCACTTCAACTACCACCTCCTGGGCTCAAGCTGTCCTCCCCAACTCAGCCTCCTGAGTGGGTGGGACTATAGGCATGCACCACCATGCTGGCTAATTTTTGTATTTTTTGTAGAGGTGGGGTTTTGGTATGTTTTCCAGGCTGGTCTCGAACTTCTGGACTCAAGTGATCCTCCCACCCTGGCTTCCCAGAGTGTTGGGATTACAAGTGTGAGCCACTGTTTCTGGCCCTAATTTTTTTTTTTTTTTGAGATGGAATCTTGCTCTGTCGCCCCGGCTGGAGCGCAGTGGCGCGATCTCAGCTCACTGCAAGCTCCGCCTCCTGGGTTCACGCCATTCTCCTGCCTCAGCCTCCCGAGTAGCTGGGACTACACCTGCCACCGCGCCTGGCTAATTTTTTGTATTTTTAGTAGAGACGGGGTTTTACAGTGTTAGCCAGGATGGTCTCGATCTCCTGACCTCGTGATCCACCCGCCTCGGCCTCCCAAAGTACTGGGATTACAAGCGTGAGCCACTGCGCCCGGCCTCCTGGCCCTAATTTTTTAATGATAAGGTGGTTTCATGCTGTAATTACAGCACTTTGGGAGGCCGGAGTGGGAGGACTGCTTGAGGCCAGGCGTTTGAGACCAGTGTAGGCAACATAGTGAGACCCTGTCTCTACAGTCAAAAAAATAAAAACAAAAAAGATGGTTTTGTGTTCGACTATGGGTTTCTTTACCCTGTTCTTGGTCAGACTTGCCCGCAAGTGAAAAAGAGGGGCCAGGAAGCTTTCTCCAGGTGGCAAAGAGGGGTTATTACCGCAATTAGGTGTTAAATGTCATTGCCAGAATAAGTGCAGTCCTTGCCTTAGGTACTCAGATTGCATTTGCCCATTGCATAAGTCTCAAGGCCACAAGGGGACTATCTCCCGGTGGGATGACCCAGTGACCTGAACCTCTCCCTTCTTCCCCAGCCTCCCACTTAGACTTTCTCTCCATGCTTCTGTCCTTTCCTCTGTAGTCTTCCTCTTGGGTCTGCTGGGATCTTTCCCTCCCTCACCACAGCTCCAAAGTCTCACCTTGGGGGCAAGCAAGGCCGGTTTTGTCTCTTCATCTTTGGGATCTGTGAGACTCTGAGGAAACTAGAGGATACTGAGCCAGTTTGAGAGAGAGGCTGGGGGAAGCCAGGGGTGAGTGCGGTGTTCTGCGGGGGCTCAGGGAGATGGAGGCCTGTGAAACAGGCTGCTGGCAGTGGGTTGAAGCAGGCTGGCCATGGAAGGCATGGGGCACCTGGGAAAAAAACAGACAGGATGCCCTGTTCCTGTAGCATGGGGACCCTCTCCTAAAGCAGCCTCCATCGCACCACCTGAAAGTGTTTCCTTCCACTCACTCTTCCGCTCCAGAGACTTTGACTATCCTGCTGCCTTTGAGGGGAGCCTTGAGCCAAGGAGGCCATATCTCCAGGTATGTGATGGGCCAACAAGTTTCTGCAGATTGTCTTCAGATCTTTTTTTGAGACAGAGTCTCGCTCTTTCACCCAGGCTGGAGGGCAGTGGTGCGATTTTGGCTCACTGCAACCTCTGCCTCCCAAGTTCAAGCGATTCTCCTGCCTCAGCCTCCTGAGTAGCTAGGATTACAGGTGCCCGCCACCACGTCCGGTTAATTTTTTTGTATTTTTAGTGGAGACGGGAGTTTCACCATGTGGTCAGGCTGGTCTCGAACTCCTGACCTCAAGTGATCTGCCTGCCCCAGTCTCTCAAAGTGCTGGGATTACAGGTGTGAGCCACCGCACCCAGCCTTGTCTTCAGATCTAACCACAGTGGCTGAAAGATGTGAGTAAATGTTGAAAGCATAACTATCTCTAATTTGAGGGACTGTCTAGTTGAGCAATTTTTCATTAAACCACCAAAAAATATTTATTGCACGCCTACCATATGTATGTCAGGACTCATTATAGCCCTGTAGATGTATCAGAGAGCAAAACACACAGATCTCTGCCTGCCTTCATAGAACGGCAGGAGATAGACAATAAACAAAATAGACGGGGACACGTTACAGTAGGTTAGAGAATCAACAGTGCTATGGAGGAAAAGAACACAGGAAGAGTAAAAGAGAAATGGGCTCAGAGTGAGGATACGTTTAAATTGTACTGAGGGTGGTTAGGGAAGGTCTCATTGAAAACATGACATTTGAGCCAAGACTTGAAGGAGGGGAGGGAGTCAACCATGCAGTTTTTCTAGGGAAGAGCATTCTTGCACAACAAACAGCAAATACAAATGCCCTGAGGCAGCCATGGGCCAGGCCTGCATTGGGGACGTCAGGCCGGAGCGAGGCTGGAGCAGCATGAGAAGGGGAGCAGTCAGGTGAGAGGTCAGACAAGCCAGAGAGAGGCTATCGTGTGGACTTGGGCTTTTCCTCTGGGTCTGATGGGAGGCTCTGGAGGATTTTGACAGAGCAAGGACAAGTCTGTTTTTAGTTGTTTTTTTTTTTGAGATGGAGTTTCACTCTTGTTGCTCAGGCTGGAGTACAATGGCTCAATCTCAGCTCACTGCAACCTCCGCCTCACGGGTTCAGGCGATTCTCCTGCCTTAGCCTCAGCCTGCCTGGGAGCTGTAGTCCCAGCTACTGGAGAGGCTGAGGCAGATAATTTCTTGAACCCGGGAGGCGGAGGCTGCAGTGAGCCGAGATCATGCCATTGCACTCCAGCCTGGGCAACAGAACAAGATCCTGTCCTCCATTCCCTTCCCCACCAAAAAAAGATACGACTCTAAGATTTTTGAAAAGAGGTTAACGGCTTGGATGTGGTAGTCACACCTATAATCCTAGCACTTTGGGAAGCTGACAAGGATTGCTTGAGCCCAGGAGTTCGAGACCAACCTGGGCAACATGGTAAAACCCTGTCTGTAGAAAAAAATGCAAAAACTAGCCAGTTGTGGTGGTGGGAGGCAGAGGTGGGAGGATCAATTGTGCCTGAAAGATCGAGGCTGCAGTGAGATGTGATTGCGCTACTGCACTCCAGCCTGGATGACACAGTGAGACCTGTTTCAACAAGAAAAAAGAGAGAAGCCCAACTCCTTAAGGCGCAGGGGAGGCAGTGGTATTAAAGCCCAGAGCGGGTCTCTATGTGCAAAGAGAGTTGTCCCACACAAACAGCAGCTACTATCAACCTGTGGCTTGGCAGGAAGAGAGCTGGGAAAATGGAAACTCCAACCTCGCTCTCCTCCTACCCTTCCATCTTCGGCTGAGGCCTCTTACTGGATGAATCCCACTGGAAACTCAATGGCAAGGGAGCCGTGGCTTTACCGCACAGTCATCTTTCCTGGGTGTGGAGCAGGGAGGGAGGAGAGTAGAATGTCCTCCACGGTGTTAAAAGCAAGCCAAGGAGTTTGGATTTGAGGTGACAGTGAATGGGAAAGATGTGAACAGAGAAGCACTATGTTAAGTTGTACTTAGGGATTTTAAAAGTAGTGACAGGATTATCTCCAAAGAAGATACAGAAGTGGCAAAGAAAATAAAAATAAATAAATGAAAAAAAAAACCCATAAAAGTAATGACAGGATTAATTAAGTGGGGAGTCAGGGAGAACTTTGAGGAGGATACTCTTTGATGATTAAGGGCCCGAACTAAGTGACAATGGAGAGAAAAAGAATCATTCTTATATAACAGGCTCATGCTGAGAGCTGGGCATTGTTCAGAGAGCTTCACAGGCATGTTCTCTGGAAATGCTCACGAACACATCTAGCTATCTCATGATCCTTAAATAATGCATGGAAATGGTTTAGGACAGAGTCCAGCATACAAACATAATGTTATTAGCTGTCATGCTCATTTTAAAGATTATTAAAGAAAACAAACAGAAAAATATCTGAGCCAAGAGGTTGCCCAACTCCGACATCCAAACACACATTCTGATCCCAGCTCCCATGTTCCCAAGGTCTTGTCCAACCACACTGTGTTTTCTTTAGTGCTGTGAGAAACGTTTCAAAGTAAGAACGAGTAAGACTTGGAGACAGACATGGGCCAGCGCCTGCGAGCTGGGAACAAATAGGACAGAAGCCAATGGCAAGGGAGAGGCCGAAGTTGGAGAGGGAAGAGATAAATGTGGAAACAATTTGCTGAGGAAGGCAGGGACAAGTAGCATTAAGGGGACAGCTGGTTGGGTTAGATTTAAAGGGAAGAAAAGGTCCTGTGGGAAAGATGACACCACTAGTAGGTGGAGGAAGGGCCTCAGGAATTAAATGCAATATAATATCTACTAGTGACTAAGGGCTTATCAAAAGATCAGATACCTTCTTCATTTTTACTTTGAAAGTCCTCAAAAAATTGATCAAAGTCTGGGTGTGGTGGCTCACGCCTGTAATCCCAGCACTTTGGGAGGCCAAGACAGGAGGGTCATTTGAGGCCAAGCAATGCAGTGAGACCCTGTCTTTAAAAAAAAAAAAATAAAATAAAATAAAAAATAAAATAAATAAATACAATCTATCAAAGTGTTAACTCTCCTCTTCCTAGGGAATTTATCTAACAGAAGTCCAGGAAGATCAAGGTGGGAGGATCACTTGAGGCCAGGAGTTTGAGACCAGCCTGGGCAACAGAGCAAGACCCTCATCTCTACAAAAAATTAAAAAAAAATTAGCCAGGCATGGTGGTGCACATCTGTAGTCTCAAGCACTTAGCAGGAGGATTGCTTGAGCTCAGGACTTTGAGGCTGCAGTGAGCTATGACTGCACCACTGCACTCCCGCCTGTGTGACAGAATGACATACTGTCTCTAAAGAGGAAAAAACTGAAAAAAAGCCCAGGAGCCAGGGAAGACTTTCAACACATATTTTGTTGAATGAATGAAGTGATCCAGGCTTTTGTGCGCATTTAATTTCACCTCTAGGTGCTGATCCAGTTTGTGGTATAGTGTTCTGGAGGTCCAACATCATCTACTTCCTGCCCCTCAGAGGTATGCTCATGTTGTGTGTGCATCAACATCAGGATAGCCTCCTGAATGAACCTAAATTCAGTTAACATAAATTTGCATTAAAACTAATATTAGGCTTTGTATTATGTATCTTAGTTGTTTTGCATGATCTCCATTGCCCACAGATTTCCTTATATCATTTTTTAGAGTCTTTTGAAATGCACTCTAATCTACTAATTCATTCCATTTTGACCACTCTCTTATGTGAATTGTTGGAATCAGACTAGTTTGGTCACCATTTTGTAGATATGCATTCACATTTAATGCTGTTGGGCTTCCTAAGTGGTGACTTGGAAGGCCTTACTAAATTTTATTTTCCTCTCATTCACAGACAGATTTAAAAAAAAAAAAAAGCTTTCCATGCTTAAGCAAATTCTTAAACTTTATTAGCCTTAGTTCCTCATTCTTTTTTGAGACAGGGTCTTGCTCTGTTGCCAGGCTGGAGTGCAGTGCTACCACCATAGCTCATGACAGCCTTGAACTCCTGGGCCCAAGTGATCTCCTGCCTCAGTCTCCCCAACAGCTCGAACTACAGGCACCCAACACCATGCATGGGGTAATTTTTTCATTTTTTGTGGAGAGAGGGTCTCACTATGTTCAAGACCAGCCTTGAACTCCCGGGCTCAAGCGATCCTCCTGCCTTGGTCTTCCAAAGTGCCGATAGTACAGATGAGAGCCACTACAACCGGCCTAGTTTCCTCATTCTTAAAATGGGAATAACACAATCTAAGACTTGCCTGTGGTAAATGAGATTACACATATACTTATGTGGGTTTTCAAATGTCAGCTCTCTGATGCACTAGCTGTGCAATCTTGTGTAAGTCTCCTACTTTTCAGGTCCCATTTTCCTCTTTCGTGAAACGTGGCCAAGGGAGAAAGGACTCTGCAGTGTTTGTGTTTCAGTCTAAGGTAATACTGTCGACTTGGGATTGCAGTCCAGCCGCCACTTACCAGCTATATGCTCTTGGGCCATACTCAAATCCCTCCACGTCTCAGCTTTCTCCTTGTGCAGTGAGCCTATCATCGACATCTGAGAGCTGTTTATCCAGTCAGGAGTTGCTTGCCACCGGCTAAGACATTGGTTCCCTTGAAAATGCAACCCTATAGCTTAATGTCACCTGCTGTTAAGATTTTCCAACATTTACTTACCATATAGCTTTCTTGTGGTGAAACTCAAGTTATTTCCATTTACCCAAAAGCAAACCTCAGTGTGTACGTAAGGAATGGCTTGGATTGAATTGTGTGAGGAATACACCGATTCTTGCCTTGTTTGGAGACCACTTCTGGCGGGTACCCACTAAGGAGTTGCTCCTGGACAGTGTATTTCCTTTTCTTCCTCCTGGTAGGCACATGTGAGTTGTATCTGAGTCTTTTGACATCTGGGAGTTGAATGGGGAAGATATTCTCCCTCTCATTTTTTTTTTTTAATTTTTTTTTTTGAGGCGGAGTCTCGCTCTGTCACCCCCAGGCTGGAGTGCAGTGGCGCGATCTCGGCTCACTGCAAGCTCCGCCTCCCGGGTTTACACCATTCTCCTGCCTCAGCCTCCCGAGTAGCTGGGACTACAGGCGCCGCCACTACGCCCGGCTATTTTTTTGTATTTTTAGTAGAGACGGGGTTTCACTGTGTTAGCCAGGATGGTCTCGATCTCCTGACCTCGTGATCCGCCCGTCTCGGCCTCCCAAAGTGCTGGGATTACAGGCTTGAGCCACCACGCCCGGCCTCTCCCTCTCATTAGAAATCTTTTTTCCTATTCAAAATCTAGAAAGAATATTTGTCATGAACGCGACAGTAAGTCGTAAAAGGACTCCCAGGGCGCTTGCAAAGGAAAACTCATGTCATCATTTTTTTTTTTTTTTTTTTGTGACAGCGTCTTGCTCTGCTGCCTAGGCTGGAGAACAGTGCTGTGGTCATGGGTCACTGCAGCCTCAATCTCCCAGGCTCTAGCCATTCTCTTGCCTCAGCCTCCTAAGTAGCTGGGGCTACAGGTACACACCTACCATACCTGGCTATTTTTTATTTTTTGTAGAGATGGGGTCTCACTATGTTGCTCAGGCTGGTCTCGAACTCCTGGGCTCAAGCAATCCTCTGGCCTTGGCCTCCCAAACCACTGGGATTACAGGTGTGAGCCACTGTGTCTGAGCTCGTGTCATCATTTCCGATCTCCTGTAATGGTTACTATGCTGCCAACCACCAGAA
The DNA here is from genome assembly GCF_008728515.1 of Papio anubis. Classification (NCBI taxonomy): domain Eukaryota; kingdom Metazoa; phylum Chordata; class Mammalia; order Primates; family Cercopithecidae; genus Papio; species Papio anubis. Next base: position 174,824,762 of record NC_044979.1, on the reverse strand, counting down.
CTATAATTTCAGACAATGACCCGAGCTTGGAATATAAATTCTTGTTAATATCTTTTGGGGGTTTTTATCTTATGCCCTTGTTACAAAATGAAATGCACAACTCCTTGGTCAATCATTGAAAGTTTAAATTCTCCCCTGATGTCTTTGTCATTTGGTAACACTGGTAATCTTGCAGCATCAGATCACATTGTACCATAGTTATCAATGCACTGTAACTTCGAATAATCAAGTTGTTGCAAGCAGTTACTCATGTTAACAATCTAGCTACCAGCTTGTATGCCCTACCTTATTTGTTGGCACAACCTCAGCAAGCCCCAAACGAGATTTTTGTGATTCTTTTTTATTTCATCCCAACTTCATCTTGCAGACTTAATGTCCTATATATTTCTGAACTTGTCTCTTCACTATCCTTATAACCAATGCCCTCATATATCTTTTCTATTTCAGGGGTCTGTTAAGTGCCTCTTGGTCTTAACTTTCTCAAATCCATCCTAAAATAGAAAATGATTCCTTCCTGGCTTAGAATCCTTCAACTGCTACCAATTTCAGCTTCTGACATCATGATCCCATCCTCTCCGAAGTCACCCCAAGTAGTCACACTAAACTTTGGATTCCTTAAACTAAAAATTATATTTATGTCTTGGCCCTCTGTTGTTTCTATGTCTGAAATCCCTTTACACACATTGTAGGCCTGGATAACCTGAACTTCCCTAACATTTCCCCCACGCAGAGGCAAGTTGATCCTCCTATCTCTGCCCTAAATCGTGTCATTATTTGCTTACATCTGTTTCCCCTAAGAGACGCTGAAGTCTTTGATGGCAAAGCTGTGGCTCATTTCCCACTCCTTTTTTTTTTTTTTTTTTTAAATCACCATCACTTGTTACTGCTTGCTGAG